>NW_016690247.1:3800199-3846291 GCF_001604755.1 Lepidothrix coronata | reverse complement strand
TCTTTGACACATTTGGACACATAGAAAAAAATTTGACAGAAAGCCAGAGAAAGACAAAACACCATACAGAGAATGTGGGCAGAAAGCTTCAGGTAGTCTTTGAACTCTTCCATGTCACTACAACTGCATTTGCTACATTCAGAATACAGTTCCTATTTAAATAGGAGAAAAAAAAGTCATCAAAATAACACAACTGTTATTTTGTTATCAGTTAGTTTTTTATCAGTTCTCTCTGAAGTCCTGTTCTGGGGATGGGGTGCCAAATCGGGCACTGTGATCTTTATAAAACGCTGGGTTAAACAATGAGTAATGGCAGTTTGTAAGTGTTTCATAGGAAAACCATAGCATGACGAAAAGCATTAGCCAAAACATTCTCCCTAGCAGAAGTGAAATCCCTTATTTCATCAGCCCCAGCGCGTGGCTGTGCCTCCCTGCAAACACTACGCTCAAGTGCTCTGAACTGGGGGGTGCCTGGAAGCACAGGCGGCAAAACTGTGCCTGTCGCCACATACAGTGACAACAACTCCACTGAAACAACTGACCAGACACCACCAGTCAAGGCTGTCCCGTGCTCCAAACCCAGCACAGAGCTGCGATAGCAGAGAGACGCAGGCAACAATCATCAGTGGTCAACTTCCGTAGGGAAAGTATGTGTCTGGGCTACACAGCTGCTTTTCAGCCCATCCCGCTGCTGCCCGGGAACCTGGACAGCAGCATCCCGCAGCCACCCCCGTTCCCGGGAAAGGCCGGGGTCCCCTCCAAACCACCACCCCGCTGAGAGCCATCCGTCTCCCCTGCAGATAGCAGAGCCCTGCTCGAAGGAGCGGGAAAGGGATTTAGTTATATGAACAAGGAGGAGGGTAATGCGCGCTCGAGGGAACCGCGAGGTCGGCGGGTCGGGCGAACGGATAGAAGGATGGATAGAGACAAAGATGGATGGAGGGACCTTGCTTACCTGCCACGCTCCAGCTGTCCCTACTCCGCCTGCTGCCGCCACCGCGCTCCAACACCGCCCGGGCCCGCGGGGCGGATTTATAGCCCGGGCTCCGCCTGCCGGGCGGTGCCGCCGCCGCCGCCCGTCCCGGGGCTCCGCCCGCCCGGCCCCGGGGTTGCCCCGCCGGCCGCGGGCGACTACGGCGGTGGATACACCCCATGTGCCCTGTGCGCACGGGGTCCCTGGATGTCAGCCGGGAACCTCGGCGCCCAGCCGCAAGCCCAGCTCTCCCCTCCTTCCTGGCCGCGCAGCCCGACTGGAGAGAGCTCAGCGCTGACATCTCATTCCCGGGCAGACTTGGGAGCAGGGAGCGGCGGAGACCCGTCACCCGTCCTGCTTCCCGGATCCCGTTAGCAGGGGCTTCTCGCACTTTAGTGAGGAGAGAGGAGTGTGTGCAAGGGCTTGCCCAAAGACCTGCAGAACAGGAGCCTTGAGAAAGGCTGAGCCGGGGACGGCGACAGCGGGGTCGTGCAACAGGTGGCCAGAGTCCTGCGAACCTACATACTTCTATATAGATATAAAGTCTGTTTACCAGATCCTTAGTTGCAAAATCTTATTCTCATAGATCAAAGTGACCACTAGGAAGGAGCTGTATTTGCAAGAGGAAAATAATGCCTTTGCACATTTATGGTGAAGTTCAGAGGGTGCAGGGGGTGCTGCAAGTGCTGTGTGAGTTTCCCAGTGAACAGCTCTTCGGCAAGAAGCGCAGCTAATCGTTTATTACAAAAAGAGGCCCTCGCCTGCTGAGCAAAGAGTATCTGTGTATACACAGTTCTGCGTGTAGACACCCGCCAAGGGGCGGGTTAAACTGTGACGGCCTGAGCTGCTTTTTCTGTGACTTCTCTGTAAAGCAACACTTCCCGCAAGAGTGTGATTTCACTTAACAACCTCACTTTTATGGTAGGTTACTGTGACCCAAACTGATGAAATCACAGCATGTTGTCATTCTCCCTCATTAGGTGGCCTGAAAAGGAAATCAGAAATTGCTCAAACTCTGAAACTCTGTTAAACTCTCTGCCTCCTGTTTTCTTGGCTATACAATAAGCTTATTAAGTTGGTCTACAAAAGCTTGCTCCTGTTAAAATGCATATTAGCTTCTCCCCTCCCAAGTCAACTTCTGCACCTGAGTCAGAAACTGCTGCCTTCAGGAAAAAAAAACCCTGGAATTCTGGTCCCTTTTTCACCACAAAATGATGGGAGATCATGTTGTTCAGCAATAATTCCGAAGTATTACCAAGTGTAGAATAAAGGAAATTTCTTATCTTGTTTTCTTAGTTGATGCTTGCAAGGATGAAAAGTATTTCTGAACAACGGAGGAGCATTTGTCATTCTAAGACAGCACTGCTCTGTGTGTGCTTTCTTTGCTTTTTGGATCATAATGTCTAATCTTTTTCATAATCATCTTAAACTGTGATGCCAGGAAACAAATGAAACCATCACAAATAATTTAATTTGCAACCGAGCCTATTTTGAAGTCATATCTTCAAAATTATGTCATCAAATCGCTGGCATGCTGTGTTTGTTATGGAAGATCTGCCTAGCTTGGTGTACCAAAGTTATGGAAAAAGTATAAATGCTAGGATGAGAAGATGGTCTTGATTAATTTTCCAACAGATTAATTCTTCCTTTATCTGATCATGAAACAAAATCCTAGCTCAGAAACATTCAGTCCTTCAGAAAACAGACCTGGGTCAGTGTCTGAGTTGTGTGATTTGGCCCATCCTCAAGTAGTTTTTCAATCTGCTGTGCTTGGCTGCTTTTTGGGGAAGGGGCTGAAAGCTCCAGAGATTCGGATGGAATTAACTGTTCTCTGTGCACTAGATGCAGACTTCATCAGTAAAAAACAAGTACTGAGTCTGGAATGGACTGGAAAACTGGAATGAAGTGTTTTCTTCTGCTTTGACCTTTGCAGTTTGTTTGCTATTTAGATCACATGTGGTGTTGGACCTTCTAAAATGTTGGAGGCCGGCAGGTAGAAACCCCAAGGAGTAGTTGCTTGAAAAGCCTGGTAATCTGTGCACCCAAACAGAGCCTTTGCTAGTTCATGCATTCTTCCCAGCTATTTTGCTAGTTATGGCTGAGAATAACACAGTAATTTACAATGTCTTTTGAGGGTGATCATGGATTGCAAAAGAAAATGAATTAATTCCAAAAATCCAAGTTAGAAAGTATTTTATTATGTGAAGATGTAATTGCTAAAGTTTATACTCAGAGATTCAAATTCTGGTGTGTGCCAGAAAGGAGCATGGGTGAAAGCTTGGGGAACATCACTCCTCTCTGCTTGAAAAAGTCCGCTCAGAAGACAGGTTGGGAAAACAGGAATGTCAAGCCTCAATTTGCCAGAATGTCACTACTGACAATGCAACAGCCAGAGCCTCAGTGACTTTTCAGCCCGTGCTGGGCTGCAGGACTGCTCATACCACATTCCCGCAGCACTGGAGTGGCTCCCGTGCCAGTATCCGTACGTGCACAGACGTGTGTACTTTAGGAACTGCTGTGCTCGGGAGACAATACAAGCTGCCACCCACGTGGACCCACTGAAATCTCAAGAAGTACTTCTACTGTAAATATTATTTCATTGAATAAACCAGCTCTATGCAGCTGGCATGCACTTGTCCTTTACAGAAGAGCATCTCTAGAGGGGTGGCTGCCCCAACACAGATCTCCATTCCTGTACCAGAAAACAAGCTGTGAAAATGAACCTGAAACCTCTCCAGTGCTGTTGATGACTTTCACTTGAGACCACAGCTCATGTCTCCAAGTTCTTTAAGGGTAAAGTAAACAAGTCCTTGATTTACTGTTTTATTTTGTTTTACTAAACTGGGTTGTTGCAAGTATCCACACATTCAAAGACACATATGCACAAAGAATGAAAGACCATACTTCCATGTTAGTGAAAGACTAATCATATGTACTGAGCTGAAACCTGCCTCTGTGTTCCAGTATCTGGCAGTAACAATATTTCAGCATTTAAATAGCACTTTAAAGCCATTAACTAATCAATGCTTGCAAGGCTCCAGGGGAAAGAGGGTGGTGAAAATGAAGAACCACCAGACAAGAGACCCGATCCAAAGTCCACTGAAAGGTAGCAATTCCATCTATTTCAATGCTATGGAAACAGATTTTAATTAAAAGACTATTCCTCTTTCCCTTGACATTATATTTCTTGCTATGCCAACATTAACACAGGAAATTTCAGTGGTTGTGCTGCAGCAGCAAAGAAGGAAAAAGAGTTAAATAAAGGAGCACAGTGTTATATTTTGCAAAAAATATTGTGCATTTGTTTAGAAAGATCTCTGCACTCTGTTTACATTTAAGCAGTGGTAATATTATTAGTCACTGCAAAAGAAACTGGGTGTTCCCTTGTTCTTGCTAACAATACAGAAGGGATAATTTTGGATTAAGCTACATGTTTTATGAAAAATATACTTGATGTTTGCTGGTTCATGTTAAAAGAATTCCCTGTGTGACCCATCAAATATCACACCCCATCTACTGGGAATTTTATTCTACTATAGCCTTTTGTTGTTGTCTTTGGATCCCTTGATGATGCTGACATGTAGCCATACAGATCGGTTGTCCTTCCAAAAATTATTCAATGCAGCTTTGAACTAAGGGCACTGACCTCAATTAAAAATATAAATAAATAACACCACAGACTGAAGATTCACATGCCTTTGTCAGAGAACTGCCTGGTATTATTCATATTCCCACTTAAGTACTTATTTCCAGTTTGGAAACTGCTTTTGGCAGGTTTGTCTGCTTCAGCAAAAGCATAGATGCAGGGTGAGTCATTTATTTGGTCTTGCATTAGGAACTTCCTACCATTTTCAAAGGAAGTGGATTCTTTTTTTAATATATTTCAGAATATTGAGTTTATCTGTAAGTTCATTTGATAAATGGAGGTGATGGGGGGGAGGGTTGTTTTGTTTTGAATAGGTATGTCCCTTCAGGAGTATTTGGCGGAATGTTTTACCAAGGGAAACATATCTGTAGGAAGCTCTGTTGGTTGGTGTGGAATCCGCGAGCTGCATTCACAGCAGGACTTAGCTGCTGATTGACGCAGCTGCCCAGCCTTGCATTTGCCAGTCAGGCTTTCAGTCCAGTGCACATGGACAAGTAAGTGCCTAAGACCTGGGTTTACGAGAAGTCAACATGATGACTGGTAAATATTAAAGCTAGCCAAGAGAAAAAGCCAAGAGAGACAAGCTCTAAAATAGATTTTATGTTTATTTCCACGTAAGGTTTTTGACTGTGAGTTCTCTCTGAGATGAATACCTATGGTCACTGAGAGTTTTCTCTGATACTGCCTCACATTATGGAACCCACAGAGGATGCAGGCAACTAGGGACAGTGTCAGATACAATATTCACTCTGTTGTGTTTGAGTACAGCTCTTCTGCTTACTAGGAAAAAGTCTCAACCACAACCTACAGGGTGGTTATGTACCAATTGCACAATTCTTTGCTTGCAATTTCTCCTGATGGGGTTAACACATTTTGCAAAAATAATGAAAGTTCATCAAGCCAAACAGGAAGAAGAAAGAATTTGGCTCTGTAGCTCACAGATGTCATTATGAAGGCAGGGAGATAGCTCTATATCCCTGCTACAGTTGGAAAGAGAATTGGGACTTGCTGCATACTTCCACTGCTCCTCCAAACAGAAAAGGCTCCAATTGCAATATCTAGATTAAAATCTGTTTCTCACACCAAGAACTCACAAAGAAAGCCTTCATTTTAGAAGCTATCTATTGTGCAAAGGTTAAGCCAGCAGGGATTATCTGGAACTTGCACAGGATAAAACAAAAGGGAAGAAATCCCAACTGGGTTTTCAGTTAGGATCTAAAGCAACTCCTTTTCCAAGGGTGGCAGTGGTTTCATACACATCCTGATTTGGTGGCAGCCCAGCTTTGATTTTACAGTTCTCAGTGGTGTCTGTGTTTCAGACTAAGGAGGCAAATGCAGGGTTCTGCACCTGGGGAGGAATAACTGCAAGCGCCAGTACAGGCTGGGGGTTGACATGCTGGGAAGAAGCTCTGCAGAGAAGGACTTGGGGATCCTGGTGGACAACAGGCTGTCCATGAGCAGATAGTGTGTCCTGGGGGCCAAGAAGACCAACAACATCCTGGGGTACATTAGAAAGACCGTTGCCAGCAGGTTGAGGGAAGTGATCCTGACCTTCTACTCCGCCCTGGTGAGGCCACATCTGGAGTGTTGTGTCCAGTTCTGGGCTCCTCGGAACAAGAGAGATATGGAGCTCTTGGAGCAGGTCCAGAGGAGGGCAACAAAGATGATTAAGGGTTTGAAGCACCCCTCTTATGAGAAAAGGCTGAAGTAACTGGGCCTGTTCAGCCTCAAGAAGAGACGAGTAAGAGAGGACCTCATCGCTGTACACAAGTATCTGAAGGGAGGGTGCCAAGGAGATGGACCAGGCTCTTCTTGGTGGTTCCAAGCAATAGGACAAGAGGCAATAGGAAGAAATGAAGGTACAGGAAATTCCACCTGAACATGAGGAAGAACTTTACTGTGTCTGTGACTGAGCACACACTGAAACAAGTTCCCCAGAGAGGTTGTGGAGTCTCCCTCGCTGGAGATATTCAAGAACTGTCTGGACACAACCCTATGCCACATGCTCTGGCATGACCCTGCTGGAGCAGGGAGGTTGAACCAGATGACCCACTGTGGTGCCTTCCAACCTTACCCATTCTGTGATTCTGTGATTCTGTGATTCTGTGATTCTGTGATTCTGTGATTCTGTGATTCTGTGAGGTTCAGGTTAATTCACCACAATCAACGTGTAATGCACTTATGTAGTCTCAGTTTGTCTACTCAGATGGGTTCTTTGTGTATCCTTCTTCTTCACCTGCTTACCACTGTCCAGAAGAAGTTCTGCACCTGCTCTCCACTGTGGCCCATGGAGATCCCTGTCCCTGCTGATGGCCCCAGAAGGACGTGTCTAGTGACCAGCTACTCACCTGCCCAGTGTTTGTTCAATGGACCAAACAGAAGGTTTTTTGGGGCTGCCGGGAGATCAGAGAATTGTTTTTATGGGTATCTGGTAGCCTCTTGCATGAGTTTGTTTATTCCTGCTGGAGGAATATTGTACTCCTCAGACTTGCCCACCTGTTAAACGCACACATACACACTTGTATGTACAATTGTATAGAGCTTGTTCCTTTAGTGATCAACACCAAAAATACAGATAAACACAGTAACTTCCCTTACAGATGTAGCTTTACTGAGCTGGTACGAGATATTATTTTCTTTTTAATTCATGTTGATTCTTTTTGTTGTCAGCTATGGGCAGGGAAGAAAGTGGAGAGACCTGTCTTAACTGTGAACTAAAGGCAGTGCCATAGCCCTACACAGCAGTAAGACGTGGAGAAATGAAATATTGAAAGGCTTTAAATAAGGGGGGATTTTCCTCAGCTCTCTCAGAGTTGGGTGGCCTTCACTATCCTCTTTCCAACAAGAAACTTGGTGTTTATCAGAAAGGGTTTGCTCTGGCTAAAGAAAACCAATTAGACATTACTACCTTTGGCATTAAGAACTACCCTTTGACATTTCTTCCTTTTGAACATTTCTTTTCAAAATAACCTACAAGAAAACAAACTACACAAGTTGCTAATTCAATTTCTGAAGCAATGGATGAGTAGAGATTTTAACAGAGCCCAGCTGATGCCCACAAATGGTCATCTACAACTTCTTGCATCTGTAATCCTCCCTCAGTCTGCCTGGATAAAGTCTTGGGTGCCGGGACTCTCCATCTCCATTCACTAAGTGTGGAGAATCTGACTAACCATCCACTGCAACTGCTGTCCTCTGCTGCAAACTCAACAAGTTTAAAGAAGTATCTGCAAGTTGTAAATGCCTTTTCTTAAAAGTTGCATTCACATACTAGAAAGGGGGAATTCTATGCATTGAACATTATGAACCCTGCTCTCATCCTCCCTGGAGACACAGGGTTAGGAATGTTCAAACAGAACTCACTTGGGGGCTGCAACCTGAAGGGGACTTTAAATCATTTTTCTAAAACAGACTTTGCAGCAACTTCTTCTTTAGCAGAAAGGTGTTACCAGGGATAGTCTGGGTATGAGGTATGCTGTAATAAATTAGGCTATTTGAAGCAAGAGATTATAGGACTTGGAAGCCATGAAGAAATCTGTTTCCAAACACTCTGCTGCAGGTCACTTCAGCTTAGTTACCTGCAACTGTTGTATTGATGAAGGCAGAAAGCACTAAATGCAATTTAGCATCTTTTTGATTCTCTGTGGTCATTATTTGGCTGAGCAAAATTGCTCCAAAACTAAAGTACAAGTGCTCCAGTCTCTCCCTTTAGTCCCTATCTTTAGTTGTTATATTTTTAAAGAAGTTCCTCTACTAGCTAGAAACCTGGAAAGTACTTCCCTTCCCCCTCACCTCTGCCTCCCACTCAGTCTGGCTGAGGCGTTGCTATACACACAAACACGTAGCCATGAGTTCATCTGTGTGTACCAGAATCCTTCCCATTCCATTTTTCACAGCCCCACTGAAGGAACATCCAACTCACATCTCAGCTGAACTTTTGAACCCATCAAGGCTGAGATAGCTCAAAATCAAGCAAAACAGGGTGCCTATCAATTTGAGGAGCAGCTAAGCAAGTGCAAGTCAGAATTCTGTGCTAGCTGATGTCTGATAAGGAAGAGCTGATAAAAGGCCTGATCATTGTCTAATCTTCCTCACGTAGTAATGTCATGTGCCCTCTGCTTGAAAATGCAGTTAAAAGTGCATGTCCTTTTGCCCTAAGAACACATTTACACAGCAGTAACACAGCCAAGCAATTAACTAAAAGAAAGTCTGGTTCTTCAAGACCCTAAATGACACATATTGCTTGTGATCAGTTAGGTGGCTACAGTTGTTTTATGAAGTTTTTGGTTATAAATGCTAGTCTTACAGCTCTGAATCCAAAGTAAAGGAAGCACAAAATAATGTTGCTGGTTGGCACTGTGTACTCAGAGCTGATCACACCAACAGGCCTGGGACCACCTGGAACCATGATTGTGGTCTTGAACTTCAGGGCATAAAACACAAACACTTACAAAACAAATACCTCAGGTTTCTTCCCTGTCTTGTGTCCAGGCAGAGGAGACAAAGGTGGATTCACTTCTTACAAAAGCTTCAAGGAAGAAGGTGCCAGAGAGGAGATAGATAGGACACAAGCAGCAGTTTTTGATTGCAGTCTGTTTAAGGGGTCACTTCAGGCTTCTTTTGACAAAGACCAGGTGTGTAGCCTTAAGACAAAGTAGTGGAGGGAGTAGGGACAGGAGAAGAGAGCAATAGGTGAGCTGATTGCAGCTCTTGCAGCAAAACTGGACATGCTCTTTTCCCCAGCAATTTCAAAACAGTTGCTCAGAATCAAACAGCCGGCTCTAAACCAGCAATTCATTCATTTAATAGCTTTAGAGGCTGTTTGCTATTAAACAAGGCATGGCAAATCTGTTTCAGATTAGCAAAGCAAATGAGTCACAGAAAAAAATCCCAGTTTGGTGTTAAGTTTTGGCCCGCACAAGCTGCATCTCAGATGCTGTGTCCATACTACTAAATATAAAATAGCCCAGTCTATGGCCCCGACACTAAGTGTCGTGGCCTGACTCAGGCTTTGTGTCTTTGGACTAGCAAACTGACCCCACACATTGCGTGGCATTTGGCCCTGGCTCTCTTCTGTGCTACAAGTCGTGTCCCTTTGGTCCTAAGATTTATCTTCATTTTCGTAATGTGTTTTTGAGTTCAGAGGTTCTGGAAGAATCTAAGGGTGGTGTTGCAACCCATAAGAGTGATGTTTTTATGGCCTGAAGCTGAAGGGATATGTTGCATCCCCCAGGGTATGCATGGGGGTGAACCTGATGGGACAGCCTTAGGGGACTGTGTGGGCTGCAGAGTGGTCATGTCCATTCTGCTGGTGACAGCTCATGGGAGGAGGGCAGGGCCAGCAAGCAAAATAGAAACTCAGCGTGTGGACAGGCAAGGGTCTGGGTGTCGAACTCATACTCTGTCCCCTTTTAGCCTACACGTATCCAGAAAAACTGAGCAGGTTCCTCTATAGGTTTTATCATCACATGCATCCACCTGGAGTTAGACACTAAGCAGCGTCTGTGCAAATATCTGAAGCCCTTGGTGCTCCTCAACAGTTTCTCACTAATGAAGAACTGCAGCAGGTGAAGCCACCACCTCCACTGGCAGCCTCTGGATAGGCGGAAAACCAGGACATTTCAGCAGCATTTCAGCTTCTATATGCCTGAAATTGGGTACCAAAAGGAAGACAGTAGCCTTATTTTTCACAGCAACTGAATTTTTTGATGTGTTCAACATCTTCCAGCTAACACAAGAGCAACTCTGAAAAGTTTTTTTAACAAAATACAGGCACTACTATAAATGAAACATAGCTGTTATATTTTTATTAGAAAGAAAAAGCAAAAGTAAAATTAAGGATTTCTCAAGATATCACAGAATAGGGAGATCTGTAGTATGGCCAGTCTTCGCAAGCGAAGATTTGGGAAAGGTCTTTACCCTTCGAGCCTGAGCAATGGATTTTTTTTTTTTCTTTAGGTGAGACCCAGTGTGGGCTGAACTGAGCCCACCCTTTAATCCTAAGGTTCATCTGCCGGGGCCGAGCGAGCTTGGACAGTGACAGTGAGGTCCCCTGGTGGTCTAGTGGTTAGGATGCAGCACTCTCACCGCTGCGGCCCGGGTTCGATTCCCGGTCAGGGAAAACTCCCCCGGGCAGATGGAGCTCATCAGCCCTGTAAGGCCATCCATCTAAGAGAAGGGAGATCTGTAATCCAAATCATACCTGCAAGAAAGCTTTCCTCAGCCTAAGGCAAAAAGGATCGTTGTAGGAACCACCCAGCTACTGAAACCATCAAAGATGAGTAATTGCCAGGTTGATGTCTACCATCTGCAAAACATCATGTCCATTAGTTCCTAACACTTGTCCTTGGAAAAGGACTGCTGGTGGAAAGACTGGTTATGTGAATAAAGAAACAGTGGTGAATATATGTTGTCTCTTTTAGCATTTTTGACACTATCACCCACAATATTCTTATTTTCGAGTTGAGAAAGTATGGATCATGAGTGTGCTTGAAAAATGGTTGTGCTGCCAGGGCTAAAGAGTGTCATAATCAATGGCTTAACATCCAGCTGAAGGACAGTAACAAATGGAGTGCCACAGAGGTCCAGTATTGTTCAATGTCTTCATCAATGATTTGGATGATGAGACAAGGGGCGTGCATCCTGCAGCAAATTCAAGATGATGCTCAGTGAGGGAAAGTGATTGATATACCAAATCAAAAAGATTTAGCCCAGAAGGACTTTGAGAAACATGAAAATTGTACCAACAAGAACTTCCTGAAACTCAGCAGAGAGAAGTGCCAAGTTCTGTGCTTGGGGTGGCATAACCCCACACATCAGCACAGGCTGGGAAATGAATGGCTGAGACTTGATGAAAAGGAATGTGGGGCTTGCGGACAATGCCAGAATGAGTCAGGAGGCAATGGTCTGTTCTTATCACAGGTAGTGCAAATATCACATGGAGTTACACCACGAGAAGCATTCAGCAGATCCAGGGAAAGTATTACCTACTTTCCTTATTCCTGGTGGGGCTAGTTTTGGGCCTACCAGCATGTCAAGAACTCTAAAAATCTCAACAAAAAGCTACAAAGATAGTTAGAGGGGTTAGGGCAGACAATCTTCAAGGAGAAGGTAAGAAGGCTTGTCTAGTCCTGGCAAGAAGAAACACTGGGGTGGTCTAGTAGCAACCTACATCTCTGAGGCAGGAAACTGAAGGGATGATGAAGCCAAATTCTTTTTGGTACTGGCACAGAATATAATGGGGCAACAGCTACAAGTTGTAGTGTGGGAGGCTGAAATTAGTCTGAGGTTTAAGACACTAACATAAAGCTAAGGAAACCAAAATAAATTAGATCACAGCAATGCTGGGATTACCACCATAAAGCAGAGTGAACAGTGAAGGGTGCCAAGAATGCTTAAAAAGGTGAACTCTGGAGGCTTCACCTATTTGCCAAAGTAATCAGTTGTTGATCTGAGATTCTACTGCGCAGTATGTCCTCTGGATACAGGATGCAAGCTTAGAGTTTCAAAAACCCAAGGCAGAAACTGAAGTGGTGTAGGGACTCTGTTACTATAATATTTCAATTAGCAGTAAGTGGAGTTATCCAATATCCCAAAGAAATGGTTGACTTAGTGCTTTTCTACAAAAGGATCAAAGATAAGTCTTCCAGAAGCAAATAGAATTTTGATAGTAAGAGAAAGAAATGATTGAGGTTGAGCTTTGGGTGTGGAAAATTCTAAGATTTTATCTATAGGAGACTAATACATGATATTTAATGTCATTGCTATACTGAATGAACTAAACACTACAAAAAATTTCAGAACATAATTTTCATAATGAAAAATAAAAGTCAATTTTAGAAGAAAAATAGTTATTTTTGACCCATGTATTAAAGCTTAGAACAAATATCTAACAGAGCAAATATCTGAGGTTTGATGTGAGCAGGTCAATGTCACTTAAAACCTGTATAAATCACATTTCCTTTTTGAACAAATAGGTGATCAACACTGGCAGAACTACAGCTAAGGCTGGGCTTTAGATCAGAAAAAAATTATTAAAGTTATTGTTAGGTGATGGCTGCACAGCCTTTTTCCAGCTCCAGTTGTCACTGGAAGGAGAAGAGCTCACTGGTGAATAAAACTTGATTCAGAGGCACCAGACTGGGGAGGAAGGATCAGGAAGGAATTCAGGTGAATATGGTGAGGACAAGGATATCACAACTGGAGGCTTTCAGGACTGTCTTGGGGGGTATCCAATGAACAGAGTTAGCAGAATCCTAGTTTTGCCACTTTTACAAAAAGTACAGGCCAAGCAGAGTAAGAAGAAACAACCAAACTAGTGTTAACAGCAGCTGGAAAAAAACACATCTTAGAGGGCCAGTTGTGTTTATTATCTAGGAAGCATAGTCCTTCTAGCTGCTATCCTAAATGGCCCTAGTAGAAGATACAGTACTCAGACATGTAATTTCTTGTTATTACACAGCACATGCATAGCTGGTAATGCCCAACAGGTACCACAGCCCAGTGGGCAGGAGCTCCCACACTTTATGGCGAGATACATGTACACACACACTGCTGCTGCTTCCTCTGTCCTCAGTGCAGTGGACTGATCGTCAATGATATCAAATGGAAAAAGCAGCTTTTCAGGAAGTTTTGTGTTGAACTCTCTTACCTCACTGAACTCTGTAAGTGTCTGTCAGCACGATGCAGGATTTAATTTGGCTTTTCGTCACCCAGTGCTGAGACATCATCCAAGGCTGCAAGGCCACATGTGTTTAATAGTGCGTAGCAAAGCTTTACAAACATGGATAACTATTATTTGTTAATTTTGGTATTTCATTGCTGGGTAGAGCTAAGGTTAGGAATCCTGCTTTGATTTACTAAATTTACTAGAAATTAATTTTGAGAGGCAGTTTCTGTCAAAAGTGCTCATTATTGAAATGGTGAGGACATTCTCTATCATCTTCTGCCAGGGGACCAAGGCCACAGTATAAGTCTTGAAGACTTCACAGTTATTGATAATTGCAATATTGGAGCTACCACAAATAGTAGTGTTGTGAGATGAGTAGATTCTGAGTGCATGTAGGTACACTTTGTGATAGGCCTGAATGCTGTAATCCACCCACATGTGGGCTGTGGTACCAGGCAGTCTTGGGAAAAGGGGGAATCTAACCCCCAGGAAACAGCACTGCATATCATGGAGCTTGGCTCATGTGAGCCACGAGACCAGAGTTTTCAGTAGGATGATTAATACCAACGTCACCCTGGAAGAGTAGTATGAACATACTGAAACAAAACATTTTGAACTTGGAGGCCCTGTGTCTGAAAAGACTGCCTGTACCACAATTTGCATCCCTTCAGCTCAGAAAGACCCTGAGCAAACTGATAAGGGATGACATGAAGAACATTTTTTACTGAATGCAAGATTTCCTGTTTAGCATGCTTTCCCTGATGGAATGTATTTATGGCTTTGTTTGTCCCACACATTGTAGGATATTTTTATCTCAGAAGAAGCTCCTTAAAAATTATCAGAATTTAAAAGAGGATAAAAATCTGTCGTGGTTTTTATGGTCCATTTTCAAACATGATATCTCAAGGTATATTTGGACAGAACTTCAAAGCATCTTGTTAGAAACTTAAATAAGTCCTGAAAAAAATTGTTAACTCAGAAAGGAAGCCTTGAGCATAACTAGTTAACACATTGTGAAAAACTCTGTCTTCAGCAGTATTTAAAACTAAGAATTACAGTAAAGTGAGGAACATTCTTTAAAAAATCTCATAAAGTAGCATGGAAAAAAATCAAAAAACTTGAACTATATTCTTTGCCTACAAACTCAGACATATGACATATGACATATCTGATTCTTCCTACTGGTTTATCATTGTCATTAGTTCCAAGACAGAAAAGTCCACAGGAACCAAATTTAATCTCATGTTCTTTCTGCGGCATTTGATGCAGGCTGGGAGAAGGGACAGCTATTTCCCACCTGCCCTGGGCAACTGTGAAGCTGCTTTAAAGCATTTTATTCTCAATTGTGAAAGGGGTTTCTCTAGGTCCTTTCTATTAGAAACTCAAGACAAAGGCTGAATGCAGGCTTGAGCTTCCTGAGACCCATTATTAGTTGGCCTTTTGTCAGGTCAGCGGTTTTAGCTTAATCCTAGTCTTGACCATGCTGAAAGCTCCAGATGCAGGCACGAAAGCCAGACCTCATCCCTTCCTTTTGAGTGTTTCCTTTTTCAGGAAGGGTCCCAAGAACTCTTGGGATACCTCAAGATGCCCACCCAGTTCTAATCTACCACCTCTCCACAAACGCAGGTGAGAGCTCATGTAGTGACAAGATTGTGTGCTAAGCACTCAGGTGGTGGGGGACTCTGGTGGATTTTACCCCCAGTGTACAAGATTTGTAACCTCGGCTGCTGGAAAGCAGCCTTGCCGTAAAGTTAAGTCGTTCAGGGCTTTTTCTCGATGAAAGAAATCATATCCTTGGCTTGGATCCTGCATGCAAATTTGCAAGAGCAGCTTATCAGAATTGATGGTCTAGGGGATGTGCTGTGGAAAATGGATCCTCACCTATATCCAGGTGGCTCGAAGTGTCTAGCTGTTGGGGACCAGCCACTGTCAGTGCTGCAGAGAATAGACTCCCTGCCTGGATAATTACACTGAACCAAGCGGGTTCTTGGGCTAAAAGCCCAAGAAGGAAAAAAGCCCAAACAAGGTGTCTCACAATAACTGCTGGTACCAAAAGTGCCCTGGGTTCAGCAACTGCCAGTGCCTCTACTTAGATGTTTGTTAAAACAGAACGTTCTTCACCAAAAGGGGAAGTGTCCCTTTTTTTTCCTAGCAGCTGCAGTGTACTGAACTGGACATTTTTAGAGCCACATCGTCTGCGTGCCCATTGCCAACATCCAGCAGTTATGTTATGTACTCAAAGAGTTTTCCTGGCAAAGTATCAAACCTCCCTGGAATAATCTGAAGGGGCCTCAGTTAGTATGTTCCCTGGTACTACAGAAAGGCTGAGCCAGGGCACGGAGTGTGATGCAGAGTCGGCAGATCTGGTAAATATTTAAGGTTAGGATTAACCACTATTTAAAAACACCTCTTTCTCCTAAACATTCACTTATGTTATGACACCTGAAGTTCTTCCTATAGTTAAATAACAACAATGATTCATTGTTGTCATTGATGTGTTTTCTCTTTGAATATTTTAATCAGTTCCTTAACATAGAAGGTTTGTTTATAAATGTGGAAAAGGAACAACATATCTGTCCTAGTCTGAATTAGTGACCAAAGATTAGAGGTGTTTTCAGTCAAGAGGAAATCCTGGACATTGTAGCATGTTCTGTGTTCAATCCTTTTTTATTTTGGATAGGGACAGATCCCTATTTTCCTGGTCATAAGAGGGAGGGATGTAGTAGCAGGAAGAAGGAATAAAAAGAAGGGGGAGAGGGCGGAATATGGTAACATGCAAAAGTCAACATCTTCTTCAGACTATTTCTCATTTAAAGTATAAGCATATACTTGGTCTTTAGAAAGTTGAACTCCATTTAAGATGGTTAAGTCTAAGTCCAGGAAGCTGCACTGAGGAATGGGGTAGCCCAGATGGCAAGGGCTTTGGGCAAGATGGGCAGGTATCCCTGCACAAAGTAGACAAAAAACGAGCAACTCTAGAAGCTGAACATGATTTTTCCTGTTTATTGCTTTGTGCTCACTCTACTGATGGTGTAAACATTTGGAGAAGGAAAACAGCATAAACATCACAAAAGCATGTGGAGAAGGGATACTCAGACATTCTGAAAAAAGGGATGTGACCCTGCAAGGGTCTTTCCTATAGAAAGAGGATTAGTGAAGCTCAGGCGGTTTCTTGTATTTGTAACCATTTAGACAGCTCAAGACTTAGGGAAAAAAAGTATCTAAAGCTCTGCAGTGCTGCATAAAAAAGGATTAAAACAAGATACTAGATAGAAACACTACTGGAAGTACCGACTTACTGTAAACATTTGAAAAAACAGTCTACTAGCCTTAAGACTTTGAATAAGAATCAAGGCTTTAGTCTATTGACAGGAAACCAGAGTTGGAAAGAAACTCACAGCATTTTCCAAACACTAATTTTTTTCCCCTTAAAGTGAGGAGAGTGCCAAGCAGCTTCTAGTGGAAAGAACAGAACTTGTATTTTCATATCAAATCATAGAAAAGTAGAGATGAAGAGGACTTGAAATGAGAATCTGTACCTTTGGAAAAAGGGTCAAGTAAATGTACCTATTGCTTATCAACATTTTTAAACCTGTTTTAAAACCTCCAGAAATAGAGTGTGAGGTTTCTCTAGGTTATTCTGAGATATATTACCTTAAGAAATTATTTTTTGGTTTTTTCTTCCTGTTAGTTTTTTCTTATCATAGGCTGAGGGCACCTGGACAACAAGTTTTTTTTCTAATATGTAACACTCTAGATAATAATTCCAAGCACAGGAAGGCCAGCAGTTTTCAGGCTTTCCTTCTCTGTGTTTCTGTGGTGTTTCTATTGGTTTTCCCCTTTTAGTATTGAAAAACACAACAAACTTTATTTTTAAAACATTTCCTCATAAGTCTTGTTGCCTAAAGGGCTTGCCAGGATCACAGTTCTTCACTCAAGTGTCTCTGTTTTCCTTACGTCTTTTCTAATGTGCACTATTCAAAGCTGGCACTGAAATCTGGAAGTCAGAGGTGCTGAAGGGTCCTCTGTGGATTTGTTACTCAAAGGGGGATAAATGAAGGTTGAAGTTTACCTCCTATCTTTGACTTACAGTAGTCCTGCTAATATGTCCCAGAGTGACATTTGGTTTCTCATGTATCATACTTTTTCATGTTCAGTTCATAAAGCCTATTCTGTGCTATTGTTGCCTTGAGAGCTTCTCTTCTTTTCCCACTTGGTCTGTGATTTCTCATTTCTATGTTTTTAATAAATTCATTAATTTAGGTCATTTCCTCTTCTTAATGAGATCAATTTGAGTGTTGAACCAGCCTGCACACATTGGTGCCAGTTGCTCATATAAATTGGATTTCTATTTCACAATGATATTCCAAATCACAGACTCAGAGGAGCTATTTGATGTGCCATCTCTGTTGGGTAGAAATTGTTGCACCCTGCTCTGAGTCATACCACTGAATTTTGTGGTTACTTTACAGTATTGTGGTGTAGACCATATATCCCAAGGTTTTATTACAAATGCAATTAATTATGTCCGATGTTTCCCTGTCACCAGCTGGGTGAATGTGGTGGACTGACCTTGGCTGGCTACCAACTGCCCATCAAGCTGCTCTTTCACTCCCCCTTCTTACCAAGACAAGGAGGGAAATGAGATGAAAAGCTTGTGGGTTAGGAGAAGAACAGGGAGACCACTCACCAATTACCACCATGGGAAAAACAGACCTGACTCGGGGAAGATTAATTTAATCTATTGCCAGTTGGAAACAGTGAGAAATAAAAGAAAACCCCAAAACACTTTCCCTCTGTCCTCCTTTCTTCCCATGCTCATCTTCGCTGCTGACTCATCCTCCTCCAGAAGCTAAAGGGAATGGGAAATGGGTGTTGTGGTCAGTTCATCACACATTCCTCCTCATGCTCTTCCCCAGCTCCAGTGTGGAGTCCCAGTCACAGGACACAATCCTTCGGGAACTTCTCCGGCATGTTTCCTTTCCAAAGCCTGCAGTCCTTCAGGATCAGATTGCTCCAGCATGGGCTCTTCACGGGCTGCAGCTTCCTTCAGGGCACATCTCCCTGCTCCAGTGTGGGGTCCTCCACGGGCTGCAAAATGGATTTCTGCTCCTCTGCGGACTTCCATGGTCTGCAGGGGTACAGTTGCCTCGCCATGATCTGTGAGACCAGGCTGTTGGGGAATCTCTGCTCTTACACCTGGAGCACCTTCTGTCTCTCTTTTTTCACTAACCTGGTTTTCCACAGGACTGTTTCTCTCACACATTCTCACTTCTCTCTCCTCTGGCTGATGTTGCACAGATGGTTTTTTCCCTCTTCTTAAATGCGTTATCCCAGAAGTGCTACCACAGTTGCTGATGAGCTCAGCTTTGGCCGGCGATGGGTCCGTCCTGGAGCTGGCTGGCATTGGCTCTGTTGGACATGGGGGAAGATTCTGGCACCTTCTCACACAAGCCACCCCTGTAGCCTCCCTGCTACCAAAACCTGACCATGTGAACCCTGCACAGTGACTTACCACGTCAAAGAAGAAACTAAATTCCATTAACATACTTTACTCTTGACAAAACTGTGCTGGCCGTTTCTTAGCACCATATTAGCTTCCAAGTGCTCACAGGCCATTTCATAATTTGTTCCAATAGCTTTCCACAAGCTGAAATTCCTTGGATTTGTTCCTCTACTCTGCTTCCACCTCCTTAAATGTAGATAGGACACTCGCCCCCACTAGTCTTCAGGGCTCACCTCATTCCAGTCAGCTTTTAAAGGTTCCCTCTTTTAAGGATTTTTCTAGCAAAAGCAAGTGAAAAAGAACACTTGGTGACACACTTACTGGTTCCAGTTGCACACCTCTCATTCTCTCTACAGTTTTTATTTGGCTGGTGTTTATGAGTTGTCTCTAATCTAGACAGTGCCTATTCCATGTCGGAATTCTGCAAAAGGGGCCAGAGTTTTTGGCACACTCTTGATTGACTTTCGATAACACAGCTCCTGCTGTAACAATCTGCCATTTGTCATAATCGTGCAGTGAGCAACAAAAGGTCTCTGTTAAATGTTTAATGCCAGGCACGGTCCCAGCAATCAGGCCTGGTAGACTGAGGAGTCTATGCAGTATGGGAGGCAGGAAGAAGCCAGAGGAAAAAAACCTCAAGAGACAAAGTGTGGAGTTTGTTGTCTGGGTTCTGTATAAATATAGCTGGATGTTTTATTATCTTTAAAAGTGGAGGATTTTCCTTTAGTAATAGAAATCAGAAATCTAATGAGTGCGAATATTCCACTTAGTAAAATAAAAATTTCAAATCACAAATATCTTTTGTTTTACTCTCCATAAATATGCTTGATTCAAAATATTCATCCATACTGTAGAATAGCTCCATGTAAAAAAAGATCAATTATAACAAACCTATTGGTTAAAATTAACTTCTGTTAATTGGCAGCAACATTGGTAACAATAGTGACATTTTTTCCTATAGCACTGCTGCTTTGCAGAGCAAAATAAAATTCCACTGCAGCCATCTGATATCATCTGAGTCATCTGATATCCTTATTCATGTGTGTTGGCCTTAGAAAAGTTTCATAAAGACCATATAATGAAACTTCATTTAAAGACACGTTTTCTGGTTGGTTGTGATATTCACTTCGGAGGGATGAGGGCATTTTGAACATATTGCTGTCTCAATCTGAAAAATCATCATCATATGATCTCCAAAGATATCACAAAAATGTGGCAAAGTGTTCTGGGTGTTTTGAGTTGATCTGAAGGAGCCTTTTAAGGCTGCAGCATACCTAGTAAGTGTGGTACAGATAACTTGCAAGTAACAGAAAATAAAATCCTCTAATCAAAGCTAATGTGAAGACAAAAGTCTACACATTTAAATTTTTAAAACCAGATTGCCAGTGAAGTGTGGAAGCCCTTGGCATAAAATCTTATTTCAGGGGAATTAACAGTGTAAATAGTGCCCAGTACATAGCAGCAGTTTGTGTTTATATCACTAAATTGTGCAACCAAGGAAAGGTTCAGCAACTGATGGCAACCTATACTGTCCAAGAAAAAGCAAAATCCCCTTTCGGATGGTATTATTCCTCAACCAATCTTATTTAAATTAATTATCTCCCCAAAGGAATAAGATTTGGGTGACCTTTCCGGGACATCATAATAGAGTGTGCTTTGTTTATTGAGTGCTTTTGAAATAGCTTGGACCAAAATGCAGTTTTGCTCTAATAAAATGCATCTGGACTTGTTCCATTCCCCTCCCACTCACTGAAGCCCACAGGACTCTATGGGTGTAACAAAAAGAAGAATTTGGCCATTGACCTGCAACTCCAGTGACTCATACTGGATCACATAAATTTGTCTCCCAGTTAGAGACTGTAACAGAGGGCTGCTGCTAATGCTGAGCTTCCCTGCTACCATACAGAATGTGGAAGGCTTCAGGGGAAGGGACCTTTCCTGTCAATTCACAGAATCACAGATAATGGTGGAGGCTGGAAGGGATATCTGGAGGTCACCAGGTCCAATCCCCCTGCTCAAGCAGGACCACCTAGAGCTGGTTGCCCAGGGTCGCGTCCCGATGGCTGTTGTCTCTAAGGAGAGAGACTCCACCATCTCCCTGGGCAACCTGTGCCAGTGCTCAGTCACCCTCACAGTAAGAAAGGGTTTCCTGATCAATTGAATATTGAATTCTCCTGTCTTTTGGTTTGTGCCCATTGCCTCTGATCCTGTCAGATTCAGTGCAGAGCTGAGGGGAGGAGAAGTGAGAAGAAGACTTGGAGACTGGAAAGGCTGTGTTGTATTGCCAGCTGACTTCTCCTTCAAACCCAGCACTCAGATTTCATACTTCTGGGTTTTCCCCTAAGACAGAGTCCTTGCTTATGGGGCTGGAAAGGCTGAGGGAGTTTTGGTCAGAGGGTCTCTAGGCTCGTCAAGCTGGCTCAGTATGGAGCTTGATGGTTGTTCAGATCCCCATCTTTGCAGGTGCTCTCCACAATGCAGACACTTAGAAAAAAAATCTCTGCCTGGCCACTTGTGCCAGAGTCTCATCCATGAGCTTGCTCTTACACACAAGCCTGACTGTATGCTCCAGCAGACAAGCTATTCTGCTATGGACAGAGAGGAAGGGGTGGATGTCTGAGGTGAAATCTCTTCCTGTGTTTTTCTGCCTGCATTTTTGTACCATTCTCGTCTCCATGTTTCCTTTTAGTTCCTCTCACCTGGGCTGATCATAGTCCTCCATTCATAGGAACAGAGAATACTGTATGGCCCCACGCATTTTATTTTAGGCCATGAGGGTTGCATTACAGATGAGGATTGCCTAATCCAACACATCCTACAGCCAAATTGGCCAAGCATGTTACTGAGGGATTTTCTTATTTTGCTCAACCAAGGAGCTAAATGCTTTCTCTGCCTGGAAAAAATATCAAGAAATATTGTTTCAGAGAAAATGTTTTGGAAGCATCATCCCAAGTGGGGATTAGACTTGTTTTAACTGGGGTAATCTGGAATTGGAAAGCTGCACAGACATCCGAGAGAGCCTGGTGACATGTGGAAGCGTAAAGGTGAGACCAACTCATAAAAGTGCACTCAGGGCTGTCTTACAACAGCAATTCACAGCATATCTGATCCAAAACAAAAGAGGGTTTGCTTGCCCGCAGGGATCACCGTGTACATACAGAGGAAACAAAGGGCTTACATCTTTCAACACAAAATATTTCAGTATAAATAGCTCACAGGAATGTAGCTAATCTCTAAGGCCTTCTGTCAACCAGCTGCAGAAGAGGGAGGAAAGGAAAAGCTTTTAGTGAAGGGCATCTTCAACGTGCAGGGTGGGGTTTTTGTAGCCAAAAAGCCCCATTGGTTTTTGCTTGGTGGTTGGTGTTTGAATATAAAAAACAAGAGGGGTGAGTACTTTAACCAGGAAATCCTCTTTCAAAAACCAGGGACTCTGTCTTCTCTGTCCCTGAGAGAGGACTGTACAATAAGCTCTGAACAGTTGGATCTCCCACCTGTGCTCCAGTGTTATGTCTGCCTTACCAAATAAAAATCATCCAGGGAAGAAACTGAGGCAATTCAAACTCAGACTGCTCACACTTCAAAACCATTTCTTTTCTCCTAGGATCTGTTAAAGAACAACCCAACCAGCTCTGCCCAAGACAAAAGGCTGGTGTTGTGTGGGTGACACCTCCCCTAAGAAACCGTCCCCACTGGCAGTGAGGGTGAGACCAAACCAGATGCCTTATGTTGCCTTTATTATCACTCCTGTTTTCAACCCCCAGGCGCTCATGCTTTCCCATAGGAATGAGCCCTCAGGTCTGTATTACAAAATCACCACCTTGGTCTACCTTGTGATAGGAACAGAGAATCGATTCCTAGAGGGGATAAATTTTTAGTGCCCCACAGGGCAACAAGGCTGGTTCCCTGATGGCTGGTCTACTTTTCAGTGAAACTGTAGCATTTTAGGGGCAGAAAGACAAATTCTATTATCCAGCTTGTCCATCTGCTGTCAGCCACAGAAGGCTGTCCAAAAGGGATGCAAGAAAGAAGATTATCTAAAAGTCAAGCAAGGGCAGGCAGGTAGAGTGGGCTTTGTGTGTACACACTCGCATAGCCTTGTAAGAACAGCACAAAATTTCCATTCAAACATTAATTCAGAATCCTGGAAAGCATCTAAGCACAAATTTAGGAGTTAATCTCAAAAAGGTCTTGCTTATGTGCTGGGTTAACAAGATCTACAGACCTGGTGTTAGCTCCTCAGGTTACTCAAACCAGGTGACCGCAAAACCTCAGAGGAATGAACTGATTTTCAAATGTTTGTGGAAAAAATTAATGAAAATCAAGGGCAGATTTCCACAGGCACAGGGGATAAGACAGAACAGACGAGGTCTGGGGGCGTTTTTGCCTATTTGCTGGATACACGTACAGACCACATGGTTTTCTCAGCTTTGCTTCAAGATGGTTTAATTGTCAACTTGTTAGCCTGGGAAGGAAGAGCAGCTGACAGAGGGTTTAAAAACATCCTTTTCCATGAATACCTTGGCTGGTGGTGTAGCTACTGAGTAGGCAAGCTGTGTCATGGCACTGTGGTCCAGAGGCCTCAGCGTTTGTTGGTGTACAGTCAAGGTGGGGGACATCCTTGGCAGTCAGGTGGGTTGGTGGTCTCAGCACTTTCCTTCTACCAGGACTGTCACTGTTACATGCGACAAAAGAGAACCAAGCCTATTCTTCAGTCTGGCAGCAAATGGAAGGAGGTGTTGTTCATGCCACAATGACAATGTGACTGATGTGGTGATGGTTGCAAGCAAGCCAAATTGCTCATGAGAGTAATGACATTGTGAAAAACGGTTTCTGCCAGCTTAGTTTCTATCTTTTTGATATGCACAGACCCTGAGGTGGTGGGCAGAGATGACTATATGTAAGGAAAGGCCAGGAATAGCTCACTGGTCTGTTTAATATTTCGGCTGCACAGGGACTAAGACTGTTCTATACACAGCAGAAATATTGTGGAAAGTAAATGACTAATCCCTCACTGAGATATGCTCTACTTTTACTTGAATCCCCATCAAAAACATGGTGCTCCATGGTGGGGCTCCATGTTCAGCTCTTAGGTGGAACACAAGGCAGCAGAAGCACATTTCATGTGCAGTGACAGATGACCCTGCAACAAAACAAATTGTTCTCAGGGGACCTGTGGCCAAACATTGCCCAGCCCTCAGGAATGCCAAGGCTCAGGCTTTACGGACACAGTCATCACAATGAAATCCAGACACAAGATTCCCTAAACAGTGCATAAACATGATCTAAACGTGAAGAACAAGCACTGCCTACCTGACAGGAACATGAAGTTCATGGGTTTTCTGCACTGCTGACCTACTCTGGATTTATATACCTAAAGTGGAAGAGAAATGGAATTATCACTGTCTGCTGGGGATGAAGGTCCTTCTCCTGAGAGCAGATGACTGCTGTGTAGGGACTGTTCTCCTGGACCCAGGCACCTTCTGCTCTTGGCTATACCATGACTCATACTCCAAAGGAGTACTGGAGAAGTGTCTCATTCAGAATTGTCCATCACTTATTTTAGAGTACCTTATAGGCACATAGAGGATGTGCTATACAAAAGGTGTTCCTGTATAAAAGATGCCTGTCATTACTCCTGATATAGCAGTGCTGCTGGGGTGAGCAGGAATTGTGCAAAGGAGCTGTGAAATTGTTGAAGAGATATTCTGCCTGCATATCCTGTCTTTCTTTCCACCATGGCCCAAACTAAAACTGGAGTGTCCTTCTACCTACCTAATCTCTAGATTGCAGGAATCAGTCTCCCCTTGCTGTGGCAATTATCAAGGCTCACGGTTCACAGCTTGGTGCACTAGACTCTAGGGAGCTACTGTGGTTGAGTGAAGTGAGGGAATAAAAGGTTTCTAGGCTTCAGCTGGTGGTTTTACAACTTTTTGAGGTCTTATTGCTGGACTCTTCTGTCCCTACTGTTCTTCTCTTGCTATCCTGGCTGTCACTGACTGCCAAACACCCTACAGGCAGAGCAGTATACAGCAGCACTCTTCAGTCAGCTGCTGCTGAAAATCAGCTCAGACCAACAAGCTGAACAATGAAAGTAATTCAGCTGATTTTCCACAAGGAAAAGAAACAACAGTCCCACAAATGGCTCATCCCGTAGATTGGCAGTGACAAACATCTAGAAGGAGTAACTACTGACATAAGTGCATCCCAGAAGCATGTCTAACGAGATGGACATTTCTACTTGGGTCTCTATCGACCTGTCCTCTGCCTAACAGGGAGTGTTTCCAGGAGAAGCAAAGCCTAGTAGAGATCCTTTCCTGCCTATGCATTCATTACTCAAACACACTTCAGAAAGAGATCTATTTCAGTTGAGATCTATTCTACAAATTATATGTTCAGGGCAAGACTCTCTTTCAGAGGGCTTTGCTCTGCATGTTAATTTGAATTATCTCCGAAATGCTCTCATGCCATTGAGCTCCCTTTGGAAACTGATCCCTAAACATTCCAGCTCCTGGTCAGTTGACAGAGCATTTCTTTCAGTTCCCATTTAAACACGCGCATATGTTCTTCTCCTTAGAGTCCACACAAAGCCCTGCATTGTGGGCTGTACAGGGTACTAAAGCTAGCACAGTTGGCTTAAACTTGCCTTTTTTAGATTTGCCCTGCCACTTTAGAGCAAAACAAA
Organism: Lepidothrix coronata; assembly: GCF_001604755.1. NCBI lineage: Eukaryota > Metazoa > Chordata > Aves > Passeriformes > Pipridae > Lepidothrix > Lepidothrix coronata. The sequence continues at coordinate 3,820,816 of NW_016690247.1, read as the reverse complement.
ATCTTTTGTATCCTTGTGGCCAAAATGATTCAAGGGGAACCACAAGGATGAAAAGCCCCCAGCTTCTCTTCCATTGCAGTTTGCAGTCCATTTCCCAGACCAGTGTGAATACAAGGGACAATCACATGGAACTGTCCTGTATAATTTGCTTTTAGGACATTCCAGAAGGGAATATCTGAGAGCAGAGGTGAATGTTCACACCACTTCTTCAGCCAGTCTCCAGAGCTGGAAGCAGTGTAGGTTTCCTTCCCCTTCCTATAATAAAGGATTCCTGTAACATCAGCATTGTGTGTTGGTTTACCCTCTGAACCTCCAACATCTTCATGATTTTCATAATGACTTTTGGCAATGAGCAAGGTTACCATACCATAATTAGAAAAGTACGTTTTGAAATCAAGATGTGATTGATGGCATTTCTCTGGAAATGAAACAACAGAGGTTTGGTAGGGAGAGCGTAGGAAAGGAGGAGAAAGAATGCATTAAAAATAAGGCATAGGGAAGAGAAGATCAGAGAGGTGGAGTTGACTTAAGACTGTGCCAAACACAGACACAAACAAATGCCTGCAGTTGCAATGTTTTGCTTCCTGAATAAGCCTGACCACAGAACTAGTTCAGTGACTGATCCTTGCGAAAGAGCAAGCAAGTGCAGGGGCTGTGAACAACCAGTTCCCTATGCTGATAGGGGTGTACTATGTTGATACTACGGTGGTATCAACAGCAACACTCACGCTGTCTTGGGGAAACCCAAGAGCAGCAGTGGCAGCCTATGAAGGTCAAACATGAACATGCAAGGAAAGCTCTTATCACAATGCTGGGTAAGAAAGCACGTGAAGTTTTAGCTGTGCCTGTTCAGTTGCCTGGCACCTTCTGTTGAAACCAGTCCTTCCAACCTACACTGGATCCCGACCAAAACAAAAGGTTTTGTAAAGTCCCCCTTTTGCACAGGGGACTTTCAGTATAGAAAACCTCTAGCAGAGAGACTCCTGCTCCTCTGTGGCATGGGAGGACATGCTCCACTGATCATGGTGGTCCATACAGGAGGTACATGAAAGACAACAGCACAGTCACAAGGTGAAAGCAAAGATACAGTATGTGACACGAACTTGTCAAGGGATGAGAAATGTTGCCTTTATTTGTGTCCTGGCAAGTTGTGAACTTACGAAATGTTATGTAAATTCTGTCCCTATTCTCTGTGCATGTATGCATGTAGCTGTGGTGTTGCCCAGTGAAGTATGGAGGGGACTAACCCATCCCTTCCCTAAGGACATGTTATATGGAGATTAGAGTAAGGCAGAGCCTAAGAATTTAATTTTTGCTAAACATATGAAGTTGGGTTCTGTACCAGTTCATCTAATAAAAAAAATAAAATAAAGATGACTTTGTTGCAGAAAAGCAGCAGCAAGTGCCTCAGACAAGGATGAGGGGCAGCAGCAGGACCTCCTAGGTGCTGGCTCACTGCTCACTGCTTTGTAGCGCTGCCTCAGTGCTGCTGTTGTTACAGCTGCACAAGGCTCCTCTGACTGTCCTGAGCAGCTTTGGCAGGACAGAGCCCCTCTCCCATGGAGATGGGGTGTCCTGGGAGGCAGCACCAGGCATTTGGGAGAAGGGTGGCAATTCAGAGCAGACCCTGAAGGAAGCCAAGCTGCAGCAATGGTCTGAGCTAAAGCTTTCCCCTTCACAGGGGCAGCAGCCAGCTTTTGTGCTGAACTCCTGGAAGTGTTCAGGAGGCAAGAGTTCTCCAGCCTTCAATGACTGCTAATGAATAGCTGATAAATTTAGGACAAGTTACCTTTGTCTGCAGAAGGTGGCATTAGATGGTCCAGGTCGTTAATGAGGCTGGAAAATGCATAGTTTACTCACAAATCTGAATCATTAATTGTCTTCATTGCAGAGTCTTGTGCCAGATCATATGGTTGAATACAAATTATAGTTGTTTGCTTGATTGTTTTTTTTAATCCATTTTATATTTGGCCTATAAACAGATATATTGTGATTGAAAGCCTAATCTCCCCCATTTATCTATTAAAGTCATATTCCATAACTTGAAGGAAAAAACCTCATTGTAATGCAATGACTAAAATACTCCTTTAAAAACACTTTACCATGCCTGAACATTTCTCAGTTGGGAAAATATATTATTCACCCATTGTACAGCTAGATAACTTTGGGCACAGGACTGTAAGGGAACTAGTCCATTCTGAGCAGGTATGTATCATAACTGGAAACACTTCAACCTTAAAAATAGACTCATGAAACTATAGCCTTATAGTTTAACCTGATTAGCCAGTGACAGACCTTCTAGCCCTTTGGCTAGATTACTTTTTGTGTCTGAGCTTTCATTTAGTTCGTGTTGGGTGCAGTGTAGACATTCATTTTCAGTGAATCAGTGACAGAACCATAAGTCATCCAGGATGGCTGACTCACAGTCCCATGATTTTTAACAACAGACATAGTGGACGGTTTTAAATAAATGGTAGTAGTACCATTTCACTGACATCAACATTTTGGAAAAAAAGGCAGATAGATTCCTCAGAGATAATCCCCACATTAATTAGTGCAACACAGAGTTGAGTCTCATTCATCACCTAGTTACCTGAATCACTTTGACTGGCAGGTCAGCTATAAAAACTTTAAATCAAATTAAACAATTTCTCTCCAGGCTTTTTGCTTCAAACAGCTTTAAAACACAAGGTACAATTCCTCCTAGACAATCCTGGGAGAAAGTAAATATGCTGTAAATGATTAGCTAACTTGACCTACGCTTTCGGTGGAACAATGTCTTTTATATGGAAAGCTGGAAAATGCCAATGAAAACTGATGTGTGACTGCAATTAACATTGCTGATTACTGTTGCTGCTTTGCCACCCACATTCTTTAAGAGACCACTAGAAAAATGATCTCTTTTCAAAGCTCATTTAGCAATGCTATCACACGAGGTGCACAGGTCATGGTTTTCACAGTGGCACAGCACACTGATCTTCCATGCTCTGCAGTATTTTGTGCACAGGCCTGTTTTTTTCCACTTGAGCAACAACACACCAGATTTGGTTACTTGATTTACTCCAGTGAGAGGACATTCACCCCCTTTGCCACTGCTGTTGTTCACAGCACGTTCACATCATGAAATACTGTCTGTAGCTGCCAAGAATGAAACTTGGGTGAAGGAGCTCAGATAGGCAAAGAAGCCTCGGTAAAGAAGACAGGTTTGGTGGCAACTTGAAAATAATGCTAACATGACAAGGTACTGGTGTCCTACAAGAAGGAGTTTCCCAGAAGGGCCCTAGAGCAGTGGCTTGTGTCAGCAATAGTGTGTCCAGCAGGACCAGGGCAGTGATTGCCCCCTGTACTTGGCACCACTGAAGCCACACCTCAACTCCTGTGTTCAGTTTTGGGCCCCTCACTACAAGAAAGACACTGAGGTTCCGGAGTGTGTCCAAGGAAAGACAACAGAGCTGGGGAAGAGTCTGGAGAATAAATCCTATGAGGAGCTGCTGAGGGAGTTGAGGATGTTAAGTGTGGAGAAGAGAAGGCTGGAGTGGACCTTTTCCCTCTCTATAACTCTCTGGAAGGAGGTTGTGCTGAGGTGGGGGTTGGTCTCTTCTCCCAAGTAGCAAGTGATAGAAAAAGAGGAAATGGCCTTAAGTTGCACCAGAGGATGTTTAGATAGAATATTGGGAATAATTTTTTCATGGAAGGGGTTGTCAAGCCCAGGAACAGGCTGCCCACAGAAGGGATTGCCTTACCATCTCTGGGGGTATTTAAAAGACATGTAAATGTGGCTCCTGGGGACAGGGTTTAATGGTGAACATAGTGGTGCTGGGTTAATGGTTGGACTTGATGATCTTGCAGGTTTTTTCCAACCTTAATGATTCTATGATTCAATGATTGTGTGACTCAGGTGTTAGGAGGGAAAGGGTGGGACAGGGAGAAAAAGAAGACAAGCATGAGCTAAGCAAGAGTGGAAATACAGGAAAGACTTTGGCAATGTCAATGAGCTTAGATGGAGCAAGAGTTTAGAGCACATGAATGGGAGGATGGTGAAAAAGAAGGAAATTTTTGGACTTTGTCCGTTGGCATTATATGAGGATGTGTATCATTTCTCTCTGTACTTGGGAGTTCACCACTGGAGATATTTTACCTGGGTAGGAATCTGGGCAACTGACATGGTGGGCAACACAGGGACATGTTTTCTGTTCTGGCAGAGAGGGGGTTGATATTTGGACTTTGAAAGAGCTGAGAGAAGGGGGTTGATATTTGGACTTTGGAAAGGCTGAGAGAAGGTGGACTCATGGACAGTGATTTCAGTATGGGTGTAGCTGTGGCACACAAATAACACTTAGACCAAATAAATGCTCAAAATATTGACACGGCAATGACACTGCTATGTCAGCATAGAGACAAAATAATATGATCTGGTGGGCACACAGAGTTTGTTCAGTGTTTGTGTGTAGGACAGACACAAAAAATTAGACATAAAATCAGGAATTTGTAAGATATAGACTGTTTGTTCCCTTAAAGAGCTACTTCAGGTGACTGTGGACACAAGGAACCACAATCCACATGGAGACCTCACAAGAATTTGTCCATCACACTGTCCGTAGGACTGTCAGCAGAGCCTGTGCCTCAGCAAAGATAATAGCATTGAGGCTGCCTGAAGCCCTGTTAAGCCTTCTAAAATGGTACAATAGCTTAGATTGGAAAAGACCTGCAAGATCACCAAGTCCTACCATTAACCCAGCATCACCATGTTCACAACCAAACCATGTCCCCAAGTGCCACATCTACATGTCTTTTAAATCCCCCCAGAGATGGTGACTCCACCACTCCCCTGGGCAGCCTGTTCCAATGCTTGACAACTGTTTTGGTGAAGAAATTTTTTTCAATATCTAATCTAAACCTTCCTTGACACAACTTGAGACCACTTCCTCTTGTCCTATCGCTTGTTACCTGGGAGAAAAGACTGACCCCTTACAGTCAACCTCCCTTCAGGTAGTTGTAGAAAGAGATGAGGTGACTCCTGAGTTTCCTTCTCTCCAGGTTAAATAACCACATGAGTTGGATGAGTCTAAGGACTCCAGTAAACATGGCTTTAAATCTAATTCCCTCTAACTCTTGATAGGGCAATGCTTCTTCATCTGCACAGTGGATGACTGTGGAGCATCCCTGTCGAAGGCACCTGGCATACCCAGAGAAGCAGCCAGACTCAGATGGACAGAAGGAGTTGATAACTCATAGGAGCTGACCTGTAAAGGTCCAAACATGCAGTACTTAAGTCAAATACCAAGAAGCAGGAGATAGAGTCTTTACAAGCAGAAAGGAAATGCTTAATGACACAGTCCAGCTGTCAGGGTTTTTTAGTGATGTGAAGATCTATAGATCAAAAACAAATCAAAGACTTCTTTTTTTTCTCCCTTTGTTTCTTATGAATGAAAGGAGAGTCTGAAACTCTTCCTGTGAAAGATAAGGTTGAAAAGAGATGATGGTTTAGTACAACAGAGCTAAGACAAAAGAGAGGTCCTCTGAGATATAAATATGTGCATAAAAACATTTATCATAAACATTACATTTACTGAGAGAAAAACAACTAGGCAATTCACATCTTGAATGTTTGCCAACAAGATCCATAGCAAAAGTAGTAAATCAATTGTTCACCTTTGATCACTCATGAAGACCAGGAACAGCTGCTCTTTGCCATACATAGGCTTTCTCAATGCTAAAATGAAGGAATATTAAATCACACCTTTCATGGTCAAAAAGATGCCAACAATACATCTTTTATTGTAATGTGTTTGTTGCTCAGATGTTTCCAAACATTTAACAATGAATTATTAATTAAAGGGAGCTACAGTTGCTTAGTAGAGCTGATGATTTGGAGACAACAGATCCAAAGTCTTTCCCCAGACCTGCAATTGCCTTTTTCTGTCTTTTCTTGGCAAGCAATTCAGTTTTATGAGTTTCAATTTGTCTATCTGTAAATAGAGATAACATCTGCACTATAATAAATTTAGCTTTTCCTTCCATTCACAATCTGTCCATGAGCAGTCTGGTTCTGTATGTGAATCATCTCTGGTCAACAAATTTCTTTACATTTGCTGGTTACAAGCACAATGTTTCTTATCTAAAAATGAAACACTGATAGTGACAACTGTTTTGACTCACTACATCCATTTTTTCTGTAGTTAAAAAATATAATACTAATCTTTCTTGGGCACACTGGGACGGGGAGTGTGGAGGGAGAAGACATTTATAATTTAAAGGGAGGATGTGCTTAACATGGAGTAAACCAAATCCTTTCATTGACATCTTATTTAAAAATGTGCCACTGGCAGGTTTGCAAGAGATTAGTGTTGCTGAATGAGAAACAAGTTAGTTTCTGACTCCAGGGCTGCAAAGTAGAGCTGTTCACCACTACATTGCTCCATTCACAGTTCAGTCCTAGTGTCACTTAACATGTGCCAGGCAGAAAGAAAATCATAAATGCTTGTACTAATTTTAAAGACTAATGATTAAAATCCCAACAGAGAGGCAAATCCCACCTTCTTCTGTACAGCAGTGGATAAATGAATAGGGGAAAATAGATGCCATTCTTTCCTCCACACAAGCTGGAGAGTTTCCAAATCTGGTGCTTAACAGAGTGGTAAGCAGAACATCAATTAAATAGGACATGGGCACAGTTCGTACACTGTGACCCGGGGAGGTCAAGCTCTCAGCCCTAAGCTGAATCTGAATTACTGTGGTGCATCTTACAGGCAGTTTCCCATCACCTCCTCACTAAGCAAAAAAAAAAGGAAGCTCTGCCTGTATTTTTCTGACTACTTATGTATTTTCATTTTGTAGCATTAGTCAAATTTAAGGGCAATTCATGCCGTGGCCTTGGGAGTTGTGGGAGCTGCAAATAGTCAACAACAGAATCTGTGTTTATTTTTTATGTCTGGGTTAATAAAACCAAATCAACTGTATTCCTTCCATAGAGAGGGGAAATTTTCATCTTGGAATATTACAGTCTCCCACATAGTCACAGATTTGTTCTTTAATAAAGATGTCTTTAAAGAAACTGGTACCTGGACCAGTGTTTTAGGAGTCTCAACACTGTACCTGTTATTTTTTACTGCACTTCCTACAAAATCCATCTGCACACTCCTATAGATGTTGCTCAGAGTGTAGAGTTTTGATCAGAAGTGTCTTTTAGGAAACCACCAAAACAACCAGGGTTCTGGTTTTTTTATCACAAACATGTAGAAAATTCATTTCACCTCATTTTAAGCTGTCTTAAACATATGCATCATCAAAATAAATTTGTGAGGCCAGAAAATATTGTAACCTCTCTTATATTCTTAAAGAAGCTGAGGAAGGAACAGTCAATCAGTAATATTCCAAAATAGCACTTAGCTCCCAAAAAGAGAACTTAGACAGAAACTGGGTGTTAAACTCAAGGAGATACCCAAAAAACAGCCACTAGATAACTTTGGAGCCCAGAATTTCCATGACATTACCTTCAAACATGTGGACTGTGGCACTGAGGGTGTCTGCAGAAGGCAGTAGGGATTGAAGTCATCACAGCTCACTGCTCCCACACCAACACTGCTGAGCCCCCACTGTGAGAGTTATGAGCCCTCAGCACCAGGTTGAACATGTAAAAGTCCGTGTTTTTCCCAGTGTCCCAACCTCAGAGTGTATGCAGAAGGATCAATGAACATCTCTGCTCCTCTAGCCCAGAGGACTCTACCGTCCTCAGTGGGGAGGGCATGCTCAGGAGAGGAGTCCTTAAAGCAGGGACCAAGGGAAACAAAGAATGGGAGTAAAACAGTCTCTGCCCTCCCCTTGAGGATGTACTGCCTAAAATGAAAGATTCAGGGACCAACAGAGTGTGCAGAGTGTGTTAAAGAGAGCAAGATGCTCAAGTCAACAAGGAAGTCTTCTATCCCTGAGCAGGTAAACTAGTTTTCCATTTGCTTCTTGGATTGTTTATGCATTTTTCTTTAAAAAAAAGTCACTGGGGAAAAAAAAACAATAGCAGGCACACAGGAATCATAAAGACTAATTTCCAGGGAAAACCTCATGTTAAACTGGAGTAAAAGCCACAGGGGGATGGGAGGGGAAAGACGAACCTCAGTAGAATTTTGTAATTACAAGCACCAAACCACCCAATTTATGTTCAACCACAAAATATATTGTGGTAAGAAGGTTGTGTCCCAGGAAAGTCATGCCTCTGAAGGCCTTTTGTACACCCACAGTAGGAATTTACCCCACCCTGAGCAGAAATACTTCAAGCTTTCCTTAGGTGGCTGGTGGCAGTGCCCCAAGTTAACTGGAGGCCTTCAAGTTCAAACCAAAACAGAACAATCCCTTCCTGGGGAGTTTCTTCCCATCAAGCATTTTTGTGAAGAATCCAACCTCTCCTGAGAGATTTGGCAGTCAAAATCCAGAAAGAAAATGTTTAAGTGCTTCCTTTACCCTTCTCAAGCTCCTTGGCTGCTCTGGTCAGGATGATGCTTTTATTGTGTCCAGAGTGACTTATTTTGGAGGTCAACAAATCTCCTGGCTGTAAGGCTGGAATTCCCAGGCCTCTTTGAGACAGCAAAAGGAAGCTTTGATATATTTTGAGGCTGTCAGATGAGGCCAGGGCTTTCTCTGACCAGGGATGGCCAGCCTGGGACTGATTCCTCTTTGATTTCTTGCTTGTCACCTGCTGTTGAGCCCCTCATCTTGCAGAGCAGGCTTACAGAGCCATATGCACCTCAAGGGGTTTGCACACAATACCTTATCACCCTAAAGCATCCTCCTGGGGAAGGAAATGCAATGAAGCACAGAGTAGGGGTTCAATAGTGGCACCTCAATAGCCTTGCTGATTCAGGGAATGGAAGTAGGCCAACATCTCTAGAAGATGGCTTGATTAAACCATGTGCCTAGGGAGGGAAGGTTTCTTTTCTCTTTCAAGCAGGAAGATTGACCTCCCTTCTCCATTCCCTAAAGTCAGTTTGTTTCCCAGGACACTGCAGGGGAAGGAAACCAGCTCTGTCAAGAGCACCCAACCTGCCCCAGCACCAACTCAAGGGTAGGGACACAGCGGGGTTGGTTCTTGCTTTGGCTCTTCTGTCCACCTGGGAGACAACCATCATGCTGACCAAGGGGAAACCTTGCAGCTCTGAAACTGCTGGAGTCAATACAAAACTGAAATACCCAGTGGTTCTGAAGTTGCTGCACATCACAAACATAGCCTTCTTTTATGACTGTTTTCTGTGATTTCTGTTACTTCAAATTTTTGACTCTGTTTGACTGCTTTAACCACTCCCTGCCTATAATGACAGCAACAAACATGAGTGAAATCCCAGCTCCCTCTGATCCTAGGAGAAAAATTTCCCTCAAGTGATTTGTAGATCTTAGAGGATCTCACAAGGATTTTAAGAATATTTGTTCCTTATATCTGTCTCAGAGTGGCAGCTGTGTAGCATCAATCCAAACACTCCATGATACACAAGAAGCTGAGACACCTGTATGACAGACTCCTGTTTACCTACCAGACTCCCTGCTTCTGCTGGGAGCATTGGACTTTCACAACTCACCCAGCATCCCAGTGGCTTCCAGTATTTTGGAATTTCTCTTACCCTTTTAGCAGCATTGTCCCTTAACAGCTTGTATGAAGTAGGCAACAAAAATCATCTGGTTTAACCTCATTGGTCTGACTGCTTATGAAGTCCAAAGTGTGAAAATTATTTACATTGAAATTATGGTTAGCAGAAATTGAAAACTTACAAAGACAATGAAGACATAATTTTTCAAAGTATACATACTTTTTCCTTACAGTTTTAAGTAAATATATACCTCTATTCTATGTGTGCATGTGTGTATATTATATATGCATATAATTTAGTATACATAAATACATTCATGTGTGATTTGCAGTGTGCAGTGTGCAACAACAAAATCAATTTCTTGAACGTGAGGCATTGCTGTCATTCTGTGCTGGCAGAATCTGAATTGGATCCTGCCACTGCAGTGAACTTTGGGTGGACATAATTTCTGCCATTGCAGGGTCTTTGAGTAGCTGAGACTGCAGCAAGGTCTCCACTTGCACATTTTAGTTTCATGGCTCATTATCCAAGTGTCTGAGGTGCCCCATTTAGATCTTAACATCGGATTTTGTGTACACACTTCTGCATCTACAGACATTTTGCAATCAAGTCTATGTACCAAAAGACATACAGAGCTGAAGCTCTTACAAAAACAGTGGACCTTATCCAAACCACAGGCTTGTCTGCAGTGAAATATTTGATCTATCTGCTGTGCTCTGAATATTGGTCTTAGACAATCATCTCCCTATCGTGATTAGAAGATGGAAGAAAAAGGGAGCTATGGAGAAACTTTCAAGTTGTTTGCAGAAAAGTACTCTGGATTGCCTCTTAGATTTTTATTTGACTCACAGATATATGTTGTCTATTTAAAAGTTCTGTTCTCTGCCAGAGACATGTTTATTTAACATGGTTAGTGCTTTCTTTTTTTCTGACATTATAATTATATTAGCATCGCAGATTGAAGATTTAATCTAAACCACATTTTTTTTTATTCGGGCAGTGCTATATCCAAAGATTATTCCTTTGCTTTAGATATAGCTCACTTTAATCTATGGGTCAGATTTTCAACAGCTATTTTGTACTGATTTGCACCTGCTGAATTACAGGGTCATTGTAGTCCTCTGAGGACTACTAGCTGAGGCCTAAACTAATTGTCAATGTCTCATTAGCCAACTTCACAGACAATCCAATCCTGGTGGGTTTATGCATTTGCACAGGTCTTGAAAGCAAGGGCAGGGAAAATAATATTGTGATTCTTCGCAATTAAATTAATACTGTGATTTCTTGCAGCTATTATATACTGATGCAGATGCTATGTTTTTTTCTCTTGTTACTAATAGCTGATTTCAGTGGTACAATATAATTACCAAAACCTTGCTTGTTAGGCATGAGTAGGGTGACCAGCCCTGCCCATGACACTGAAAGTCCCTACCCAAAATGCTTATGATCTCAACAAGACAATCACAGAGCAGACAGTGGAAAACATAATGAAGGAGCTGGTTTAAGGGACAAATAGCTATAAATTATTATAATCACTATTATAATAATTTGATCTAATTACACAAGAGACCGTTACCTGTTTGATGATACAGCAAGCATTGGTTTGTTCTCTGGCCAAGAATAACTTAGTGACAAGAGTATCCTAGCTGTCTTCCCTGACTTGTAATGCCAACAGCTTCTATTCAGCAGTTGACTCTAATAAAATCATCTATCTTTTTTGAAAAAGCAGGAGGGGAAGGCAGCAGCTTGATGGGTGACCTCAATTCGCTGAGCTTCAAGGCCAGTTTTTTGGACTCCCCTTCTATAAATGCTGCAATTATCTTCTGTACATAATTCCAGTTACAATTCTGATTGGAAAATGGAGCTGCTTAGGGGAGCTTACAAGACAACATCTGTTCAACAACAGACATCTGTGCCAGAACAGCAAACCAGGGCTGCCCGAGGTGGGGTGCTCAAGTAAGACACATGAAGAGAGTCACATCTGTATGTGCTGACATGGGCCAAAATTGGTTCTTCCATCCACATCTGTTTGTAACCCAGATCAAGTACTCTTTTGCTCTCTGCATTCCAACATCAGTCATTAAGGAATGCTTTAAAAAAATCTTATTAAAGAAACTTCCCTGGCTGTTATGTCCAACAATTCTTTAAATAAAATTACTTTGACAGATAGCCATCCCCTACCAAGTGCAGAGAACCAAAAACAGACTAGTAAAACTAGTTTTCAAGTATCTTTTGATGAATCTTTGGACTTGTTTCATCTCCTTTTGCTAGGAGATGGCTAGTGAATTAGCTGATTTCTCCGCTAGCCCAGTGCCACCCTACACTCTCAGCCTACATCTGCAATATCCCTGCCTGGCTACCAACAGCAAGCCCACTAGTTACACAGGGGTCTATTTGACCGCATTTAAGAGAAGATGTTGGAGCAAATAACCCTTCCAACCTGCTGTTGCTCCAGCCCAAGCCCTTGTGTCGTGTGTAGGGCTACTTGGTGAGTTATAGACAGCTCTCACTGAGTTTTATCATACTTTTGCTTGCCCTCAGGTTTATCCCACGGGACTTTCCAATTCTTGTATCTTTGTGCATCTGCGAGGGTAAAGCACTGGTTAACAGCTGTGGATGAAGTCTGTCCTGACTCCTAAGACTCATATGTGCCAGCAAATTGGCCAGTTCTGCCTGTAAACAGGTATTGCAAATTGTTGTAGTATGTGGCTCAAGTAAAATGAAAAAAATACTCTCCTCTCCCAATATTTCCTCCTCCATCCCCTCACTACTGACAGAGCCAAATTATGGTCTGACTGTTTCTCCTCATTCAGACAAAAGTCACAAGGTCTGCTGCTAAGTGAACAAGAATTTTTTAATGAGGAAACCAAGAAAATACATAGACAAGCCAAAAACCAAAGAGAAAAACTTTTAGTACTAAGCCATGTTTGAATAAAAATGACCAAAATTGTTATTTATGTGACAAGACATTGCTCTAAGAACTCACATTGATAAGTTTCTTTTTCAAGGGTAGTTGAGAAGTGCAATCTAGAACACACAGTATTGTGCAACAGAGTAATATTTGACATAGTGAATAATATGAGGAAGATTTATCGTGTGCACTGTAAAAAATTGCTGAACTGTCTGATGAGACTGTCCTGCCTCACACCATCTTCTTAGAAACACTCAGTGATGGGTGGCTCTAAAAGTCACAAATCATGACACCCTGTCATACCTGACCCACCCCCTTGCTTCAGGTGTACTACTGGAAATGTGAAAGTGCATCACTGGTCCCACCCCTGCATTATCTTCTCAGATAAGCTCTTTCTGAAGCCAATGTGCCAATTTTAGACAAAGGTCTGCCTATGCCTTTTGCTGGACCTTCTGAAACCTTCCAAAACTGGAAAATGGAGAATAGGGAAGGAAGGAAGGAAGGAAGGAAGGAAGGAAGGAAGGAAGGAAGGAAGGAAGGAAGGAAGGAAGGAAGGGTTCTCTTCCAGGTAATTTTAGTTCTCTCCCCTGTCTCTTTGGTGATCTTCCAGCTGGATAAGGATAGGGCTGTGGAACCAGTCTTTGTCTCAGTGTCCATGTTGTCTATACGCTGCTGTTTCACTTTAACAGCTCTCCTGTAAGGTCTGTTTCCTGTAATTTCCCCATGCTATTTACCATGTGCACTACAACAGGACTTAATTGGGACCAGATCCCATTATACTGGACTCTGTGCAAACATCTACAAAGAGTATTTCAGGACTGGAAGAATTTCAAATATCTGCCAACCTGAATGTAAATCTCTCTGTTGCCAAAAAATTGTTAATTTCAAATGATAGTGGTTTGATGTGCAAATACAAACCCTCTATCTCCAAAAGTAGCACTTATCCCTCCAAATTTTTGGGGCATGATCTCCTGCAAAGTCAAGTGCAGGAAAGCCCAAGAAGATCAGGTCTCTCTGAATCTTACCTCTGCCAAGAGACTGTAGAAGAGTGTTTGCGGACCTGAACTTCAGGTGAGTTAGATGTCAGCCAGCAGATTCACTGAACCTTTTTGCCTGGACCACTGCCCAGTTGTCTGCAAGAAGCTGGTTATTATATTGTCCCTAGCTCAGCCTCAAGAGTCTGGAGTGGAAGTGATTAGACATGTGAGCTGTGGTTTGGGAGACATACTTGCTGTGTGCCAAGGGACGTGCAGACAATCACGTAAAGCAGAAATGCACACACTCACGCAGTGCTGCTCTTGCTGGTGAGAAGAACCTCCTATTGCAGCAGCTGTGACTCAGAGCAGCATTTGCATATCCTTGATCAAGAAAAAAATAAAAAAGGACCAGGAGCTGAAGAAGGGTGGGATGATCAGGGAAAAGCCGAGATGAAAAGCATGTTCAGAAGTGGGTGAGGTTTTCCTCACCTGGGACGTGCTGCTTTGCACCTACAAATGTCTGCCTGGGCACAGCCCCACTCTCCTCCCCAAGTGCAATATTCCCATGCAGGCTGATACAAGCAACAAAGGGTGGTGGGATCTGGCTTAACCTTGTCTGGGCAAGGTAAACCTTTTGGGATCTGTATTTCAGCAGAAGGGAATCATGTGCATAACAGCAGTTATCTACATGAGTATTTTTACACCATTAAACTCAAAGATGGATGTTTAATTTCCCCTTACTCTGGTTCCCAGGAGTTAGGCATTATAAGGCTGTTGACTTTTGAGATATTCTGTTAAAGGCATAATTGCTGAAACCCCATGAGGTTTGAAATAAGATACTGTATTATTTTCACACACCCACATACACACAAAGCAATTTTACTAACTGAAATTAAGACTATTTCCCTTAATTAACAGAGCCTGTAAAAAGAATGTTGCTACTTCAAGTGTAAACTTATATAGGGGTGAAAACAACCTCTTTTGGAGGCACAAATAAATGTTGCAGTGCTTTTAAAGGCAGCTCATTTGTTTAACAATGAGATCAGGAGAAAAGGGAGCACCACACTTTCATTTTGGTGAAAATTCTTCTCTCCCTTACAGTGGTGACAGACACATATGTCCAGCTACAGAAACATGTAACTCAAGATGCTTATGTTGGAAGAATTCATGAGGTGCAATGAAACGTGTTTCATTTCTGTTCCTAAACAAAGAGATCAAATCCCACTTTCAGCTGGAAATCTCATCACCAGTCTTTCGAAGGAAGGGTTGGGCCCTGCTCTGGCAGGGGCAGGAAGGGATAGGCATCCATCCCAGAGAGGCTTTAACTGAAGCAGGCTTTTAAGGAAGGAGAGGCAAAATCCTGTGCAGAGGGCATCTGAAAGGTTCCTTTCGACCATTAGTGTCAACACCATGTCTGGATGCAGGCATCTGCCTTGGAGTGTCCCTGCATGTAACATAGCATGCCCCAAGATGGAGGATTTGCACGTCCCAACAAAAAGCATCTGCAGCCTGGGTAAGCTAGAGTGGTGTCCAGGGGGAACAGGATTTGCTGGGCAGATGGAAAGGCTAAATAAGAATTGTAGAAGACCCAAATAGGTCCATTTGTCTCTGTGTGTACTTCTGGATTGGGTAGAAGGGCTGCTTCATAGAGCTCCTTATAACCAGGGAAAAGGGGGCTGGCGAAGTGTCTCAAGCCCATGGTCACTGTCAGAAGCCACACAGGTCCAGCAAAAGGGGCTCCAGTGTTGTTGCAAATCTCTGTGCTGCAGCAGGTTTCACTCCTGCAGAATAAGCAGCAGTTTGTACATGCTGGCAAGGTTTTCTAGGCCGGGGTGGGGTGATCTGCAATAAAGGTACCCTGTGAGAGTTTCAATGAGTCCAACTCAGCTTTATAGATCTTCTCCAGAGATATTAGGACAAGACAGCCCTTACAAAAGCAATCCTCTGATAGAAATCAGCATCATAAAGCTGCTCTGGGGTGAGGGCTGTAGGGTGAAGCAGCATTCAAAGCATCCTTGGCAAAAAAAAAGTATAGAGCAAATGTGAGAAAATTATTGTTTAAGCTATCCTAGAGAGTTTAACATGGTAGTAACTGAAAACTGGCAGCTACACGGCCTTTTAGCCCTCCTGTGAGATACTGAGATTTTTTGGTCATACGGTTTTTTCTTTTGCAGATGGTTTTCTCAAGATCATCTTACAGATTCATGCTGGAGCAGACAACAAAGGTTTTATTATTCCCATGTTCTCTTTTTCTCTGTAGGCCCCGGACACACATTCTTTTGCCTCCAAATTTAAGTACGTTAGTTAACCTTGTTTCCTAACATTAATGCAATCTTTGCTTAAGGGAATGTTGCAACTGGATATTGATTTTTTTTAAAAGAAATAGGACAGGTCATTTCAATTCTTCATGAAACTCATCTTCCCTATTGTTCTGGCACAGCCTGAGGATGGAGGACCACCTCTTGCTCTGTCTCACTGCACTCCATGTTTTTTCTCAGCCTCTTCTTGCATCAAGTCCTTTTCCCCACTGTAGTCAGCTTTCTTGTTTTTGTTTTTTTGATGGTCTCTTCCCTTTCTGTGAGTGGCAGGCCTGTCCTTCCCTGTTTTATTTCTGTTCCTTTCCTTCCTTCCCTTTTTTAGATCTTTGTGTCTAATTTTGGCCGACTGCTTCTACAAGAAACTCAAAGCAAACCTAAAACTACAAGAAAAGCAAGCAAACAAAATGTCTTAAGATTCAAACCTCGAGGTTCAGACTCATTTAAGGCATGGAAACAGCATGGAAAATTGCAGCTCAATGTCATGAAATTTAGCCGTATTCCTAGGGATTAAACAGAAGGTTTGGGGCCTAAGTGTCAGGTCAGTGTGAAAAACCAGAAGCAGTCCCAGCTCGACCCACCTCTGTTTCCCATGCAATTTGATGGAAATGCCTACTCTCTTGGGTCTGATCACCCAGCACAAGAGCTGCCTAATTTTAGTTGGGACGCTGAAGCAGAAAGTGTGACAATTATTTTTGTTACCTTATTGTTTTCATCCCTTACTTAAGGATAGCTTCAATTTTTTTTCAAATGTAACAGTCCTTTCCATTGGACTTTGATGTTTGCCATGTAGGTACTTATTAACCAGTCAAAGCTAATCATTTGGATATCACTGGCTTTGTTTCTTATCTTGAACATATATTGTGATCACATTTCATATGCATTTATAAATGCATGTACACAGCAGAAAGACAGATCTCACTAAGTCCAGAAAAATGCTTCCATTTGTAGGGAACATGCCTGCAGGCCTCCCTACTAATGCATATTTTCACCACAATATCTCCACAAGAGGAGAAATTGCTTCATCTTTAAATGCACAGATCCTACCACAGACTCCTCAAGAGCCACAGGCTGGTAACTGTCAGTTCAAAAGGCATCTGTGTTTTGCAAAATACACATTGTAAAAATAGGACTGTGCACATGGAATTTTTGCAGCCCATGCTTTGTGGCATAAAAGCACTTGTATGTTACCAGTCCTTGTGTCTTTCCCATCCTCTATCAAAATGATCAAATCTCACATCCTGGGCCCAGATTATGGGCTTGTCCCTTGCAGAGTCCCATACTCCAACATAGAATCATAGAATCATAGAGTGGTTTGGGTTGGAAGTGACTTCAAAGATCATCCGTTTCCAAATCCCCTGCCATGGGCAGGAATATCTTCCATTTAACCAGATTCCTCAAAGCCCCAGACAACCCGACCTTCAACACTTTCAGGGATGGGGCATCTACAGCTTCTCTGGGCAACCTGCTCCAGTGCCTCACCACCCTCACAGTGAAGAATTTCTTCTGAATATCTAATCTAAATCTTTTGGTTTGAAGCCATTGATGGGGAGGTCAGGCTGTGCTCCTGCTCTCTTGTTCCATTCTCCCCTCAGCAGTAGTTCCTGAAAAGGGGTCACATGTGTGTTCAGTTATTATTATTAGTAAAGCTAACTGCATTTTTTCCAGTGAAAAGGTTCCATAAAACATTCCTTTTTTTCCCCTCTGTCTTCACATGTCTTTGATTAAAAATTTTCAGTGGTTTTGTCTTCTTAAATAGCAAAATGCTTCATTTTCAATTCTAGAATTCCAGAGAGCAATTTTTGGGACATTATTGAACCAGATATAATAGAAAATACAGATAAACTTGGAAGCCAGGTCTGCTTGTCAGGATTATGTTATATCTGTCCTATAACAGCTCATTTATGATCAGCCTGGGGATAGCTGAAGATTGGACCTGATGGTCCACTTAAGCTCTTTCACAGATGATTACGGCAGTGCTGCTGAGAGCAGGAGAGCAAGGTCTCAGCTAACAAAACTCATTTGAGCGAAAAAATGCATGAAGAGCAATGTGACACAGAGACTGCTGTTTATTACCAGTGATGTTCAGGTGAGTTAAGCTACATGGACTTATATGATGGATGCAATGAAGGTGGTGGAACCCATCAATCTCTAAATCACAGCTGAGTGGACAGGGCTGGCTGCTGCTGGCAGGTTGACTCTGTACAATTCTTGGACAATTACCTGCCATCCTACAACCTTCAGAGCTTAAAGGGAGCATAAATGAGTACAAAATACATTGTCCATGCAGAACCAATAATAATACAAAAAACACAGATGTTGACCTCAGGTTTCAGACACCATGGGAAAAATTGCAAGCGTCAAGGGGAGATGTAGTGTCTGATGGATATCGTTTCAATCACCAAAACAGAGGAGTAAAATAGTAATATCTGCTTACAGCACAGTTAATCAGGCACCAAATAATAACCATTTTCAGCCTAAAAGGCCATATTATCTGTGACAATGAAGATGTACAGCTGCAACTTTAAGGCTCATGCTTTTGAAATACTTGGTAATTCCAAGAGAAAGGCAGGAGGACTAGGCAACACACATAGACTTGGTTCATTTAGCCAGTAATGACAGAGTTCATGTTGACAAAAGCATTTGATCAAATTTCCCCCCAGACTGCATCAGTTGTAAATATACATTTAAATAGGCTCCCTTTGCACGTGTATCTTGCCTTTCTGTGGAGAGTTTTGCATGTGATATTACTACCTTAGTTCACACTACTATTCTTTCCCACTCCTGATCAGTGCAGTGATGCCACTAAATTTTTGTATTTTAGATCTGCTCTGACCTGGAATTTTGAAGGAGCATCGTGGTGCTTCCTGATGTGCTTGGGTGCAAGTCTCGACTGGTCTGGTCCCAGCTTAGATGTTTGATCCTTCACTTCAACACTTCACTCACCAAAAGTCAGGGTTTTGGAGACTGGGCTAGTAGCTATGTAGCTCTCAGCTAACATAGCGAATTGCCATGTAACTCGGTGCTGGGAGTTTCCGTTGATGGGGTATGGATCCAGAATGCTGCTGGTTGAGGAGATACTCAGTGCATCTCAGACGTGGAATTGCTCTTGCAAAGAGGCTGCTGGGTGAAGGGATCCCTGGACTGTTATCTGCTATTTTTTGCAGGATCAGATATTTGTGACTCCATCAAAAAAAATAGGAATAGCTCCAAGAAGTAGCTGACTCCAGGCAATTTCTCTCCATTCCACAAGCAGAAATTGCAAAACTCAAGCAGGCACTAAATGATGTATCAACAGGACATGAAACATAATTTCTTTGCTTTTATGTTTTTTTAAAAATCTAAATGTTTGAACTTAGCCCAATTATCAGGACATAGCTGGAAGAAGGACTGCAGCAGCCCAGTGTTCAGCACTGGTCAGAAGACCAAATTCTGTGCAGCAAAAACGGCTTGAAAGTGCTCATTCAAATCTATTTGTTACATGAAGCATCAATGTGTAAATCTATTTCTTTTGGATTTTGCTCCTCATACTGTTTATAATGAAGATTAAGGATAGAATATTGTTTTAGCCAGGCCACAAGGAATCTGAGATGCTTATTTTTATCTGAGTCCTCCCTTCAGGTTTGCAATTATTTTTGCTGGCAAAAAAGTGATTTAAATTTTCTGTTTAATGAAAGAAGAAAAAGCTCTATTGCACATGATATTTTTCTTTGGGAAGTGCCTAAAGCCCAATGTTTTGTTCTACCTTCCTGCTACATGCTGAGTATTCATGGTGAAGAAGAGCTGTATCATATCATATTTCAGGAAGAAAGTGAACTTTGTGGACTCTGGAAACTTTTTCCACTTTCAAACTACAAAATTGTCCTCTGATACATCATTTCTCAAAGCAGGATAATAAAGAGTTTTGGACATGCTGTTGAAAAACTTCAGCTTTTGCGTCATGAGTTTCCATGCACTGATTAGTTTGTCGATGGAAAGAAATTCAGAAAAGAAAGAAAAGAAAGAAATTCAAGAAACTGGATATTAAACTGAATATTGGTAACACTGGAACAGAACTGGAGAGTCTTGACACACTGAACCAGATTCCCAAAAGGATTTGCTCCGTAAACTGTGGAAGATAAAGCAGCTGAATAGTGGATCAAAGACTATCAAACCAATGAATTGCAATGTCAAGCTCTCTCTGGTTTAATGTTAATTAATTATTGTATGTACAGTGTTAGTGATTAAGTATAATTGGAGCAGTTTTACAAGGGAATATCCTGTAGACTACTAATGAAAATACTCTCTGGAAAAAACTCTTCTGAAGAAAACAGGGACAAAGACTAGATCATACTAATCACTGAGCTTCTGATTAAAGAGCAAAGGCAGCTTGGAAACGATTAATTTTAGAAACATTTGACCAGCTTTTTAGGCTGGCATCAAATCAAAGCAACCCAAAGGAGAGAGAAACTTCAAGGTGATGATTCACGCCACTTCTCCTTTTTTGCCTTTTTTTTTCCCTTGGTTCATTGCTTGTTTTTTTTTTCTTCTTATTAAGGAAAACAAACAGAGCAAAGAAATGAGGTGTCAGAAAGAGCAAAACAGCAGAGCAAGAAGTGGAACAAATGTCAGGAAAAGGGCAGGACCAAACTGTAAGAAGCTGTAATGTTCAAAAGATGTCACAGGGCAAAGTAAGAGGACGAGCCATGGACATGGGTCAGGCAAGTCTCAATGCAATTGATGTCTGGCTGTCTCCTGGGCAGCCAAACTCACCACTGAGAACAGCAAGGAGCTGCCCACAGTGTGGGGCTGGATGGGGTTTGTGTTTGAAATGACACTGAGCTGCTTCTGAGCAGAAGTTTA
>NW_016690247.1:3744150-3800189 GCF_001604755.1 Lepidothrix coronata | reverse complement strand
TTTAAATGGGACAGCAGATATAACATGGAAAGCACAAAGTGCCAGAAGTTCTAGGTTTCTTCAGATGCAACAAAATGATTTTGAAGTTTCTCTTGGCTCTTGAACTGTTCTTTCCCTTAGTGTTTATAACCAATACATTGAAAGGAGCTTTGATCTTTAAAAAATAACAGTAGCCACCCTAAATTGTAGCTGCACAATCCTGAAGGCAGGTTTTTACTGTAGATTACTATAAAGCCTCTACTTAAAACAGTATCAAGAGTGAACTGACATGGCGGTCTTCTGGTTAGGTGAATCTATTTAATAAATAACAGCTATAAATAGACATTCAGTAAAATTTCATATAAAGGCTTAGCCCTTCCCAGGGCAGAGGCAAGGAGGTAGTTGTAATGTTGACAACTGACACAGTGTCTGATGTTTTTACCATTTACTGGTGAGACGGCTCAGTTTCAGTGCAGATCTGAGAGAATTCAGAGTAGCTAGGCATTGTTTGTTTGTTTGTTTTTGTGGTTTTTTTACCTCAGTGTATGTAATTTAAACGTGGAATTCTTCTCTACTAAAAGGCACATCAGTCATTTCCAGGCAATGCAGAAGCATCTATGCAAGATTATCCATCACATCCCCAAAGGAGTGTCTAGGAGGGGTAGGATTGTCCTCCCATGTGTTTATTTTTTGCACTAATTACAGAGGGAGAGTAGAAGATCAGTTTGCATTAGATATCAAACATTTAGGTGGGCAAAATTAGATAATCTCATCCTTGAAAGTCCTTCTATGAACAACAGGGAGAGATCATCAGAACTCCTTTTATGAGGGCAGGTATCATAGTGAGACCTCACATGTAGCTTACTAGAGGTTTGTGGAAAGCCTTTGCCTGCTCTGGCTTAAAAAAATCCAAGTATTTCACGTGGTGAGAACAGAGTGAAGCCCACCAGGTCCTGCTCTGCATTTCCACGGGAAAGAACCACACTGTGCCATCCAAAGGGTGCTGTCCTCCAGCATTTTTGTCACAGCTGGGAAACCATGGGCTGTGGCTGGGACTGCTAGGCATGACCTCAGAACAAATTAAAAGTCAGGATTCAATTAGCTGTAGGTTCCAAGTATCTCGTAAAACAATGAAGCATTACTTTAATAAAATATGAAAAATAAAGAAAACCCCCAGTGATTACACTAATGTTTGTTTGTGCCTGTATTGCTACTGCCAAGAAAAGACAGAATCTGACTGAATGAGGCTGCCAGATGTTGGACTGTTTTGTCTTTGTGCATCGGGGAAGTGTGTGATTTTTTTGTGTCCTTCATAAAGCTTGAGTTTATGCTCAAAAAATCCCAAGCCTGTTTCAGTTGCTCTTGTAAGTGCAGTACTGCCCACCACTCAGGAAAAGATAGGTAAGTTCTGTGTATTGACCATAAAAAGACATAAGTAAAGAGAAAAAATAATAAATTTTTACTTGGACAAAATCAGACTAAGACATCCCTGTATCTTATCTGAAGTTGTAAAGAAGAACTTTCTTAACTCTTCAAACATGATGAACAAATTTGAACAAAAAAGAATGGCAGTTTGGTAATTTGTGATGTGTAATTTGTGATGTGTAATTTGTGATGTGTAGTGTTTTAGGAAGAGTCTACAGACAACTTATCAAAAAAATTTGACAATATAATTAGTTTCTTAAGTAGAATTTGTTTTAATATCTGTTTCCTTTACAGTGTGTTAAACACTGGACTCTAATCCACTGGCAAAAAAAAAAAAAGTCACAAAAACCCCTCAGTAAAATTCAAGCATAGTAAGAATCCAAAGAGCCATATTAAAATTAAAGGTGGACATGAACTGAAATCTTGGATCTGTATGTAGTGAACTATAAATATTTTTACTATTTACATAGAGAAACATCAGAGAAAATATTCTGAAATTTTAATTCCTTGATCTAAATATGTTGGAAAAACTCTCATATTTCAGACACTTAGAATAAAGAAAATTTGTGTTTAGGATCATAAAATGATAGAATCATTCAGGTCAGAAAAGACCTCTAGGATCATTCAGTCCAACCATCAACCCAGAACTGCCAAATCCACCACTAAACCATGTCCCCACATGCCACATCGACACGTTTTTTAAATCTCTCCACTACTTCTCTGGGCAGCCTGTTCCAATGCTTGATTATTGAAGAAATTCTTCTTAATATCCAGTCTAAACTTCCCCTGGCAAAACTTCAGACCATTTCCTCTCCTACTGTCATTAGTTACCTGGGAGAAGAAACAGACCCCCATCTCACTACAACCTCCTTTCAGAGAGTTGTAGAGAGTAACAAGGTGACTTTTTAAAAGGGGTGGCCACACTTTGATTTTGAGAGGAGCCTGATCTTTCCAGGATGATGGTCTTGCTGGCACAGAAAATGAAACTGGACCCTCAGGGGACAGAGCCAGTGCCCAGTATGGTTTCAAAGCTGAGTGAACATGGGGATAAGGTGGCTGATTGCTTGGATAGGGCAGCTGAGTGCATGTGCAGAAGCTGATCAGTAGTCTGATTAACTGGGTGATGATTGAGGATTATTGAACATCCACAGCTGCCAAAGTCCTGTTGTATATATCTCCATCTCTTTTTGCCAAAGGACCATACAAAAATTTTAGGTGCAGTGTTTTGAGTGTAATCTTGAAGCAGTCCAAGCCTAAAACGAGAGTATGACTGAGATTAAGGCTAGAATTGACTGACTGGGGCATGTAAAAACATTTCATTTGAGTGTCTGAGAGTTGCACAAAAACACAGGGAATAAACAATTTGCACTGAAGGATTAAGACGACCCTAGGATCCAACAAATGCCTGACAAGATTAAATTTGATTTTTCTTTCCTGATGTCAAGCTGTTCTTTGTTCCAGTAAATTTATTTAACCATATTCACCTCCTCAGAGATGTGTTTTATGTACACTCTCCATGCATTGCAGCTAAACCCAAGTCATCCTTTAATATTGTATTATGAATGGACAACTCCTTGTTTGACCAGTGAATGACCTCTCACTCCACCCCAAATAAGTATGAAGTATTCTTCTCTGTGGCAAGAGCACTTACTATTATTAGTGCCTCAGAAATATTGCTTTAGTTGTATATTTATGTATGGTGCAGGCAGAAGGGTGTAGCACGTACGTGTGCGTACTCATGTGTGTGCATGCAAGAGAACTCTTAAAATTAATTGCCTTGGCTCACAAAACCTTCTGGATCTGTTTACATTCCTGAGGCAAATTCCTTAATATATCTGTAGTTAAAGTGTTCCACAGCCTCTAAATGCATGGCTTTGGTATGCTACCCACCTTCCCTATGCAGGGAATCGCTGGGAACATTTAGTTCCTGCTGAGAATAAATGTGCCCCTGATATAAGCACAGCAGCAATGTGTTAATATGCTCTGCTGATGCTACTTAATCCTGAGGATAATGTATTGGATTTTCTGCATATTACCTTAATATAGCATGGGAAAGGGAAATTTTTTTAGTTTGGAGTATGGAGAAGTGGGCAGGAGGAGGAGGGAAGGGAGTAGAAAGTGTATAAATAGCTTCAGTAATGACCTCGGTGCTGATGTGACTCCCAGTCACATCAGGGTTTATGCTTAGTGTTTGAATTGAGGAAGGTTTGCCCAGTAATGTCAGATAATATGTAGTGTTATGGGTTGGGCAATGCTCATTCAAGATAGCAGTAAGAAGTGATTGCACTCCTACAGGAGAGAGGGAGGGGGGTTCCTTCCCCAGCCCTCAAGGCCATATCAGTACCATTCCCAGTGACCTTTCAAGGCCAAGAATATTAGCTGAAAGATAAAGGTTTGGAAATCAGCCTTACTAATGCAGTCCTGATTTTCTCCCAGCAACCTGAGAGCTGACCATCTTCCATATGGGTTTGTGATTCAGGATAGGGCAGTTCCATGAGTGCTATGCTGTTCTGTGGCCTTAGATGACTGAAATGGGGACCATCTGCATAGCTGGTAAGTGTGGAGCATTTGAGAAAGGTGCTTGAGTGTTCTCCTGGCTCTGCTGCACGAGAAAAAAAAGAAAGATCTGGAGAAGATGAAATAGAAGCAGATCTACAGCTCCAAACATAGTGGCTCAAAGAAATGCGGGAGACAGATGCTTTTGGGCAGAGTGCTGGAAAGGCAATCATGGGTCTGCACCCCTTCTTTTCTGACTCCTCTTACTTTGGTCTGCAGGATCACCTCTGAGTAATATCTTTTTCCACCACCACTTTGGTAGAGCACATCCTCCATTTGGCCTAACTCCTCAGTAAAGTCAGTAGCAGCATGTTACAACTTCTCAACAGAATGTATGTATGCATGGTGTTTTCTTTTCCAGAGTAAAGATCCCATCAAAAGAGTCAGCTATGCAAGGGATGTTTCAAATGGTGTAGCACAGTGCTGCTACAAATTAACTTATTCAGTTTACCAATCTTCTAGTGTTGGATGCTAGTATTTGGGAATGTGATGTTCACCAAGATGGTGAGTTTATGCAAGTGCTTTATATAATACCTTGCCTGTTTTTTTTAAGTGCAAGGTAAAGAAATAAGAAATCACTTTAGCATGATGGAAGTATATATTTGTTTTCGGGAGCAAAGGTCACATGTCTGAAATTCCTTTTATTTTGAGTTTTTGTAAGACTAACACTTTTTTATTTGGTGTCAATTATTTTCATACAGGCAGAGCTCAGAAACTCCCTCACTGCTGAGGGTTCCAGGGTGGAAACTGCAGAGAGGGCTCTACAACATCTCTCCATCTCCTTTCTGGTTGCCCCACTCACCATTGCAAATCCACAGTCCCGTCTTCTCAAGCAGTAACAAGTCCTGGGGTTTCTGCTTGTGATTACAGCCCTAAGCTGCTTACAGCAGCTCCCTGTGCCTCCTTGACCCCAGCCTGGCGCTCTTTCCCCTATATCATGATGAAAATGGAGACAGATTGAATGTTACCTGTTTACAATGATTACAGCTTGGAATAACACCATGGGAAGAGTGATGGGTCAGAGAAAAAGTACCACAAGGAAAACAAGCAACCAAGTCTTCATCAATCATGGAAATCAAAAGCTCTGATGGACTCTAAATGTACCCTATGCACCACCTAAGGGAGGAAACCTCTTTCACAAGATGCGTGTTTGTAGCCACAACTCAAAGTGCCAAAGGAATAGGAGTTGACCGAGGTCATTACTGAACCTATGAGGGATACAGTGCTAACTACAGACCTGTGCCTCCTCCTTTCGGGATCGATGTCTGCTCGTTTCATCTTGCACACCTCCAAAATTAGCACTACCATACTGATTCCAACAAAGAGATAAACTACTGCTCCTGGAGACACTACTGTTCTGGAGACACTATTTATTAGCATACTTGGACTCACTCCCTTGTATGTGTTTATTCAGAGCAGTCATGTGCTTGAGCACAGATCAGTGGTGATTTGTGATGTCTGCTGAAAACCCCCTGAAAATCAGTTATTGATTAAATTCTCATTATCATTTGTAATATATTACTGTGCTAAGGGAGCTCTCAACACACTCAATGGGATTTGCCGGGGGATATGGCAAAGCTTGGTCAACACCATCCTGAAATTAAGTACTGCTTTACTGTACTTTGCTTTCTGCTCAGCAGGCATTTATGAGAGTTCAAAATGTAAACATGAAGCTTTGACTTCAGATAAGAATGCTTATCCAGAAATACGTGTTAATTACTCAGTTGTTTGCATTCATCTGCCTTTCTGTTCCTTTGTTGCTTTGAGACACGTCTTTATCTCTCCTTTATGTTTTAATAGTGGCCATAATAGTAACCACCCAGCTTACTACAGGGGTGTGTAACTGCAACAATGACAGGGATGAACAAGATAGGAGAAAAATAAAGCTTGCTTGATAAAAGTACCACAACCCAGCTGTTGGTGCAGCAACTTGAACCTGTCACCCTGGGGCCTCAGTGGGAAGGGATGAGGGAGTAAACAAGGTCAGATGGACTCCAATCTGAGCAGAAGCCAGGTTTGTGTCGGTCAGTGTCCCTGCTCCATACAAACAAATATCAGCCTGTATTCGAAAGCCTGCACTGTTTACCCAACCAAACTGCTCATCTGCACCAGTACTGGAGCAGCTCTGCTTCCAAGGGCCACACCATCCTGTCCAAACTGTCAGAGTCTGACCAAAGATAACCTTTCCTGAAGGACGCTAGTATTTTGAAACCTCAGACAGCTACTCAGTCTGCCCACTGACCTTTACTGAGAGGCCGGCCGGGAGCAGATACACATTTATCGAGACCTTGCACTGCATTTCTCAGAAGCTAAAATGCCTTCTAACACGATTCACTATTCTTTAAAATGCTGCCTCAGTTAAGGGGAAGTATTATTTCCCCCACATAACTTGTAATCAAAACAATGAACATTATTATACTGTGTGAATGTGAGTGGGAGAAAGGGAGTCACAAGTTTTACTTACTAGACGAATTGTTTGATTGCCTCTTAAAAACATCCCTAAATCTAGGACAGCAAAGCTGCAGCCACAGCTAGCTTTCAGGTTTTGCATTCCTCTAGAAAAGGATTTATCACTTGAACTGATGGCAGATACATGTCTCACCACTGAGTCACAGAGATTTACTCCTTTTACCTTGTTTCCCACAAATGTACAGGATGCTTTGTATTTTCAACTGTGCCTCTGCCATTTGATTTTTCAGGTGTATTTTAGTGTTTAAAAATAAATAAATTAAAACAGAATGTGGGAAGCAAACAAACCAGTTGAAGACTTCACATGCTGGAGCACCCATTAAAGGGTAGGGGAAGTGTTCTTAGAACTTTCTGTGGCTATGAATGTCAGAGTGTCATTTCAGAAGTGATGTGACATCTATGCAAATCTCTAAATGTGATGGAGACAAAGTCTGCATGAAGAGGTTATATTTCTACCTACTGCAGTTGGGTAAACCAACTTGGAGAAGGGTTTGCAGTCCAGAAGCACCTTCTGCCTTTTCCAGCTGTGTCAAATAAACTGATAAAGGTCATCTCCCCTTAACCTCCTTGTCTCACGATCTAGTTTTGCTGTTCCAGCATCCTTTAAACACAGCTGCAAGGCTGATCTTCTCTGTTTACTGCTCCCTGACCTCTCCCATCATCCCTCACCCCATCTTCGTGCTCCTGCCCAGAGATGCCTGATCCACAGGGCAGGGCAAGCTGGGACAGGACATCACCATGGCATCAGTGGCAACCCTGTCTCTGCTCCTCCTTCAGCTCCTCACTGATTGCCTGCTCACTCTTGCTAGTTCTGTGCTCACAGGCTGCAAAAAACTTCTCTTCCTCTCTCATCTGACACAAGTTTCTACCCACAGGTCCCCCAGGCTAGAAAGTCTCTGCTAAAGTCTCAATGCTGAGATGTTGTCCAAAATCCATCAGGTGTAAAGGTCCCTGGATCTCCTGAGACCTGAGTCCCTTGATCTTTGAGGGCTCCTGCCTGCCCAGGTGCTGCACAAAGCAACCCCAGCTCCACAAAGGAACTCTGAATTATGAAAGAAAAGGCCATTTGTAAGTTAGAGTCCTGATTTTTTGCATTGGAAAAGAGAACAGAACTTTCCACTTGAGGTGATGATTAAGTGAGTTGTTTCTTTCTTGGCACTTCTGTCTGAAATGACAAATTCTTTAATCATTCTTTCCTAGGATACATTTTGAATTTATTTGCATCTGCATTTCCCCATGAAAGATGAAGATTTCTCAGAAGATTACCAGCAGGGTGTAAACACAACCCCACATTACCTGAGGTCTGCTGCAGGTGCAGAGTATATGTAGAATTCCCACAGCATGCACACACATACACACTTCTCCCTTCCCCCCCAGCCCCCAAAAAGGATATTTCTCCTATACACTACAGATAAATAATTAATATTAATATATTATTCATTAACAATAATTAATATTTAATATAATGACCCTGTGAGGATGGGACTAGACTTAAAAAAACCCTGGGCAGACTGCTTCTGGCAGGCTGGATTAGAAGTCTGTGGAGGTGGGCACATCCCACTGCAGTGGGACTCACCGGGAGAAGTCACTGGAGAGAGGCATTACTGTAGGTAATATGGCACCACCAGCACCTTCCTGGCTGTGTTCAAAGAGTAGGAAACCCCAGATAAGGCAAGAGAGGAAGGCACGGGGCAGTACCCTACAGATAACATGCCAGATAACACTGGAATCCTTTACATATTCAAACAGGATGGACCCCAGGATAAGTGATCCACCGAACAACTATTTCAGGAATGCACTTGGGATCCTGCAGGGAATAGCCCAGCCCTCAGCAGATGAGGCCCAACCTACTTTTAATGGGAAAAAAATCCTGAGACAGTTCCCTGGGTGTGAGGCCAAGGCACTGGAGCCTGAAGGAAACATTATACTGAATTGCAAGGACTTGCTCTTTGCAAATAAATCCTGTAAGGTCTGATAGAAGATTATACACCTGAAAGGAAGATTTGAGATGTCCTCTAGGAATTTACCCTTTTGCTATATATTTTACAAAAGTCAGGGTAGGGTACAGCATTCTTGCTTCACTGCAGAAAGCTAAATGCTTATGAAGTTTTTTGGAGTTTTGACAGGGAGGAAAAAAAACCAGGATTTTGTATCACAGTATAATTTCCAGGGCAATACATGATGTCCACAGAAGCGGACTGCTCTGTCACAGCTGTTCTGTCACAGCTGGGCATGGTAGGATGCTCCATGCTAGAAGGAGTGGTAGGACCTGCCTGCTGTTGCGGAGTAGAAGGGAGGTGTGGGGGATTTCTAAGAGCCTGGATGGAAAGCAGACCCACAGAGGAGGGTGGGGAAGGAAGGTTTCTGCTTCTCCTGACACAAACTTTCAATTTCTTTGGGTGGAGCTCTCAGGAGGGATGAAAATAGCACAGCTGCCAGAAAACTTGTGAGAAAGCCTGTTGTAGGCTAGACTTGTTTACTGGATAACATCTAGTGCAGGTAACTTGCAGCCTGCCTTACACTGAAGGTTAAACATTTCTCTGTCTGTCACTGAAATTCAATTTACAGGTATGCTAATTATCCTATCTGGGATTGTCAGTGAGACTTGGGGCCATATTTTATTCCTTTTTACCTCCTAGAGAGTCTTTACATTACAGAAAGATCAGGCTTCTAACAACTACCACTGGGGAATTGCATTTCTGAAGTATTTGAATAGTGCTATTCTAGCCCATTTACTGCAGGTTTTCTTTTCACAAAAATGACATAATCATCATAAATAGCATTTTTTGTATTGCATTGTGCATGCCGTGAATTCATATGGTAATTCCCTGAAGCATCTGTTCTTCCATATTCATAGGTCCTTTAAAGGATCCCAGTCTACTATAGATCTTTGCATCTTAACATTTCCTGAATTCTACCATAGACTAAGAGCATATTTCTTGTATGCATGCCAGTGAAATATGGAATATGTTAAAGACACCTCAGATAGAGGTTGTCTGAAAGATCTTCCTAACTCTGTCCTCTTGAAAGGACTTTTTGGAGGACAGGGCAGAAGGAGTGTGTAAAGTACTTTGTGAAGAGGTAGGTGGTATTGAATCTGCAGCTGTCTTGGGAAAATCTGGCATCAAGAAGCAGTGTTGGCAATGCTGACACAGACTGATGCTCTCTAGAACTTGGTTAAAGTGTTTTCCTCTATAGAAAACCATTTTCCAGGCATAATTTTCACTAGAACTCCTTACACATTTAAAAGAAATCACACTGCTGTGTAACACTGATCTTCCTGATACCAGTTTTCTATGTCACTGCTGTTTTACAGACTTTGGTAGGTTTTGTATGGTCAGGCAGCTGGTCTGAGTTGGGCCCTGCAGTGCTTTAGTGAAGAAACAAAAGGAAAGAAAACACTTAACAACTGACAAGCTCCTCAGAAATCAATTGTTAAACCCCCAAGTTTTATGCCAATAGCTTCGTCATCCTGGGCTTGACTGAGTTTAGCTCTTCTTTGATGGAGTTGGTGCTATCCTTATGTGTTTGGGCACTTGTATAGCAAAGGGAAGACCTGGGCATCAACCTGGACTCCACTGACTGCTATTCAATTTTATATTGCCATTTCTGAATTGCAGCAACATCCAGTCACTCACCTAGTCTGATCCCATCCCAACTTACATAGGATCTCTGCTTTTCAGCAAAAAAGATTCTTAGTGCGGGACAGTAGGACAAGTGGTAACAACATGAATTTCATCTGGAGAACATCTGTTTCCCTTTCAGGATGCAAAGATATAGAGCTGGGCATGTGAGAACAGACACATCCTCATGGTCTGTGTCTGGAGCACCATTAATCTTGTTGCACTCTGTTTGGGGATGGAGAGTATTCGAGACCTGGAGAAGCCAGGAAGGTATTTTCTTTGTACAGCGTATTACAGCTGATTCATCATGAACTCAGAGAGCCCCAGTTTAAAGTTCTAAAATCAAATCTACAGTGTGTTAATAATTCCTCAGGCTCTTCATAAATTCCTTACTCCTCTGCCATACTCAGTCTCCCCACTACTAACACAAGACCCTCCTCTTAGTGATAACCCATGAGGATGCACTGTTTGCATGGGGAGTTCATGTCACCATTCTCTCCTTTTTACTGTTCTGTGAAGATGGTGCCAAAAAGAACAGTTAACCTATTCTATGTTGCTTTACTGCTTTTCTACCAAGTGATCAATTTTAATTCTTGTGAACCCACAGCAGGGATTTCCCATTCAAATCCTGGGCAGGTCCAAGCCTAGTTCCTATTAGCAGGAGTGTTCAGACCATTAAATATAAGAGTTTATTTGCTTTTTTTGATACTAAAAATAGCAGTAAAATTGAGATGGTACTGCTACCTCTGTGTGTGAAGTGTGATACCGTTGGCACCTGTACAGTCCCTGTGTGACTAAGAGAGACCTATATCCTGGTCCACACTCATTTCCTCGAGGTCATCACCTCTGTTCCCTTTTGTCATATGCTTAGGCTGATTTTTTTTCTCTTCTGACCCCGGGCCTGCTGACTTCAAAGGAAGGATTTTGCAAAGTGACCTAAAAGAGTTTATGTCTTGAATAACCCTGACTCTCTTAATCTCTCAGCTCTGAACTGAGACATGCTGTGCTGTTTGAATATCAGCACATTTGCACCACACAGATTACAGGCATGATTCTGGTATGACGAAGCTGATGTGCAAATCAAGATTTTTTCTTTGTAGCCATCCTTGATGACAAAAGAGTGTCTCACCTTTCGTAGAGGAGCAAGGTGAGTCATCAAATCTGATGACTTCATCCTACCCACACACGAGGCAGGGTGAAGTTCATGTCTTTTCCTTCCCTTATGTGCTGGAGGGCATTTTGGAGGGTGAAATGTCTCCGACACAAGCTCAGGGAAATACAGGATGTTTTAAAACAGAAGAGAGGTGGAACTTGCCAAGATTCACAGAAACCACTTAGCAGGAGGGGGAAGAGATGGAAATTGTTTTATCAAGATGAAGAACTAATATCACAGAAGGAGAAAGGCACCTGAGAATTCAGAGAACTGCCACAGAGGACATGATTGGAAGCGCTTAATTTTTTATTTTTTGGGGGGTCTTAGTTTGTTATTATATTGATACATGAAGAGAAATGATGAATTCAGAAACCTAGTGTGAAACTCCCATGTGTTGGTGTCTGTGCATGTCTGTGTGTTGCATACTGCCCTTGTGCACCTCCCAGAATGGCAGTGGTGGTAAAAGCTGCACTGACTGTACAGGGAAATCTGAGATCTGCTCACCAGGCACAGGAGGGGGTGTATGTACAAATGCTAAGATTATGTTAGGCCTTTCCAGGTTACCTGGAGTCCAAGACAAGACTAATGTTGAATTTCGTCTGAGAATCCCCATTGGCTTAAATGAAACTGAGCCTTGGGAATGCCTTGGATCTTATGAGTGTCTGCTCTGGGGAGGAGGATGAAAATTTGACCTAGAAATGCCCTCTGGGTAGTTATCAGGAGCAGTCATCTCCAGCCTCCTGCTCTTGGACTTCTAGTCCTTGTACATGTAAACACACAGTTAGGAAGTTCTGTGTCTGGCATTGGCAGGAACTGGAATATTATTGCTTGATTGGTCACTTTTCCCTATGTCTGGTTTCAACTTTCCAGAAATAAAACAACGATTAGTTGCAGAGGACAGAAGTGGAGGCAAAGTTGAAAGTTAGCAGATTATAAATCTTGCTAGATTTGGTGAGTTTCAGGCTGAGCTGTGTAGTGTTAGGAAAGTAAAGTAAAATTTTAACTCAGACAAAAATCCCAGTGGTGAATCAGCAACTGATTCTCTAAAATCACGTCCCTGCAAGCACGTCCATAATGTCTCAAAGGAGTGGGTGATACCTTTTCCTGGGACATACACCTTCCATGTGATATTTCTGAGTCTAGTGCTAAAAGAAGAACAATGCTGCCTGGCATGTTTTGACCTGTGTGAGCACTGAGCACGTCATTGCCTCTAATGAACTGTTCTCTTTCATCCTCCCTCTTCCATTCTTAATTGTTTTTGAGAATTAAGGTCGTGGCCATAAAAAGTGCTTCTGCTCGTATCTGTTGACTTCAGGTCTGGTGTGATTTTTTTCCATCTCAATATATTGTTATGTTTCTGAAAGATAATGCCTTTTCTCACAATGCAGATAAAAAGAGTATCTGTCTTCAGGCAAGATAAACTGTGAAGAAAAGCTTTCCAAGCACAGCAAACTAGCTTTCCTGATTTACAGGTCATATGTGCCTGTAATACCTGGTTCTGCCATGAGCAGTGTTTATCAGAAGATTTCAGAAGAGATTACAATGTAAGGGCATCTACTTGGGAAAACTTAATGGGAAATAAGTGGGAAACTAAGGGAATTTACTGTCTTGCCCCTTGTCTGTTGCAGCCATCCAGTCATCTCCTACAGGCCTACAGCCTGTGTGTGCTTCTCTCACCTGCAATCATTTGACTGAAGGTACCCACCAGAAATGATGACATGCCACTGACTGAGCAGAAAAGATAAATTGGTTGCACAAGCAGTAGCTGAATGTAGACAGAAATGTACAAATTTGTTACTGACTTGTTAACAAACATTGAATGGGGCAACATGGTTGTGGCTTGGTCACAGGTTTTCTTGGCATGTTCTGTGGAGGCTGATTTCTGTTCGTGCTGCAGAGCATGGACCTCTGCTTGTTTTTATTGTTCTGTTCTTTGAGATCAAACTACTACTCTATCTCCAGCAAATGGCAAATGGAAAATTACTGACCCCCTTTTTTGTGAGATCTCTCCCTCCTTTGCTATTCCTTTCTTTTACCTCTTTCACCTCACTGCATATAACTGACAGAGTTAATAAAAAAATTGGTAACACAAAAATATTGTTTCCTCTTATCTCACTAGGGAGCTGGGGCTTTTCAGGCAGTTTAATAAATAGTACCACGAATGTAGGGCTGTTTTTGCAATAGATGACTTTATTTAGTGTTTAATTTAGGCTGGAAAGAGAGAAGAGAAGAGAACTTCAGAATCAATGCTAGGGAGCTGGTAACATCATTGCCAGGTCAAGAGAGTTTCTTCTCTCAAAAACAACCATGAAATTTGCCCAGCACAGTTCTGGATTTGTTGTTTCTGACTGTCTGTGGTTAGACTTTTCCAGCTTACAAGAAGAATATGCCCATCAATCCATCCTTCTTTTCCCAGTACCACTTCTTTAAACTCAGCCTGGGCTGCTGGCATCCAGCTCTGTGCTTTCAGGCTCGGCCAGCATCACCAGGAGTACACACTGCAGAAGCATTGCTGCCTTCATTTGCATATGTGCTTTTGTTTTGGGTGAGCTCAGGCCCGTGTTCACAGCCCGCTCTGCTGGATGTCATGTGACTGAGCAGAGGCTCTGGGGAAGACAGCCCCACCAGGAAAGTGGAATTAAGTTAAAGAGAGAGCTGTAGCACTTCTGCTGAGCAAAGAGGAGTTAAACCCGGACTGTTGCATGTCATTATCAGTAGTGAGAAAAGTGCATTATGAATATACACAAAGCTTTGACACCATGAACTTTTTAACAGTTGATTTAAAAGCTGTATTTTGAAGAAAGAGAGAGAGAGAAAAGCAGCCAAGAACAGTGAGGACTTGGGGAGAAATGAAACACAAGAAGGAATCAGAATGATAGAGTGGAAAGAGGCATGGCGATATCAACCCATTCTTCAGGAAGAATTGCATAAAAAATGCATAATATTGCTTATTGCTGCCTTAACACACTTTTATAAATGTTAAAAACCTTCATGCTCAGCTGATTTACCATTGCAGTGCTCCTGGACCACATTGCTTCAGGTTACATATGAGCAGGCAGAGTTCTTGATTTGCAGCCCTTCACACACGTAGCAATAGCAAAACTGGGAATAACAGGTCCTCCTCTATAGAAAGCACCTAATCCAAAATTTACTCTACAATAAAATTTTTCACCTCCTTGCTCCTGTCCCAGTAAATGAAAACACTGACATAGAGCAGAGGGAAGATGTGGGCCACAAAACCTCTGGAGATCTCTCTGCTCCACAGATTTCTGTGGTTCTGTGTGAACAGATGGAAAGGAAAGAACAACAGCAGATGTTGAGAGAATATATAATGGAGAAGTCATACTGGGGTGTGCATGGAGATTCATGTCTACAAAACAGCACTGAACTAGGAAGTTGCCAGACTAGACAGTGGAACAGGCTGATCTGTACTGAAGAGACTCAACTCTTTTTTTCTCTAGAAACACTTGAATTTTCCTTTCCATGTATTAATGAATGTGGGATACAGCTGCTTACAGTCAAAATGGCCACCACTAAAAGTCCCAATATGTTGAGAGAACAGGTGTATTTAATCCCCTTCTTAGTAGTTACTCATTAAATGAAGGCAGAATAACCCAAACCAGCAGGTATTGCAATTGAGGAAAAAAATAGTTAAACATGCAAGTGAAAAACATCTGAGTTACTGATTAACTCCTGGCTTTTGTAACCCCAGCAGTTCTTCAGTTGGTTTACTAGGAGACCAAAACACAGAACTGTGCCACTTTAATAACTCATCGTGCACTTTATCTCTCCTTGGCACAGGTGTCCCTGGGCTGTGACAGTGAGAACAGCACTGCCCTCTCTTGATGGAAAGAGTTCAGACCTTTTTCAACGCCTGCAGAGCCTTTCAACGTGAGTCAAAACAGCAAGAGAAGTCCACGTAGGACAGAATGGATTGAAGTATAACCCCTTCTTTGGTGTGTCAACTGCCAGAAGTTGAGAGAATAGAAGGAATAATTGACTTGCTGTGTGTGCACATTCTCAGGCATCTGCTCCAGGATGTCCATTGCAGATGGGATGCTGGGGCAGCTGAGCCTTTTGTCTGTCCCTCTGTGGCCAAACTTAAGCTCTCAGGGAAAAATCTGGGCAGGAAGGGAACATGGAGGCTTAAGACATTTCTGGAGCAATCAGAGTAAAAGCAATGCAACATGCTTGGCAGGATGGAAAACAGGCTGATGCTCACTGTGAGGAAGAAAAGGGTGATTTGATATGTCTTCTTCCACCTGCAGTGTCTTGTTTGCCCTCCTGCTTCCAAGCAACTCCATTCAGTCCGGAGTGTTGCCTCAAGCAATATCTCTCCCTCACTGTTACTCCTGATGTATTCACTTGTTATTGCAGCCTGTCACTCGGTTTAACTGAGCACATGCTGTTTGCCATCTGGAGGAAAGTCTGAGAAGTGAGGTGGCAATACTCACTGTGATCAGGGGTTAAGCTGAGTCTCCTCAGAAGTTGGCTCTTCCATATCTTGACTGACTGGAACATCCTGAGCCCTTGCAGGGTGTGAGGAAACTCCTGAAGACGTATGACCCTGAAATGGGACAGCCTTGCCCTGTGGTGCAGAGGAAATTCTTCCAAAGTTTAATAACTGTGTTTTTCACTAATACAACTTGTGCTTAAGCAAAGTTGCTCTGGAAAGGAACTGATCCTGCAACACCACAATCTCTGTTTCACTCAGAGGAGGTAAATTTGAAGAAACAAGCAGAAGCACTCAGCACCCTCAGCACAGATGGACATAGGATTCCTGGATGAGCAAGATGTCCAGCAGTGGTGGAAGTCAGGGGCCTGGCAGGCTGGGAGTGGATGCTAGATTGTGGTGAGCTAACCCAAGGAGGGTCTAGCTGTGTCTGTGGGGACAAAGACTGCCCTGTGAAATGAGCCTGAAAAGATGCAAGCCTAGTTTGTGTTCTGTCTTACTTCTGCTCAGACTCTTATAAAACCCCTCATCTCTAAGCAAAAAATAACAATAGCCACTAAAAACCCCAAATTCTTGTTTGTCACCATCAGCTGTCACAGAAGGCAAAAATGGCCATTTGCTGGACCAGCTCATTCTGCTGCTTGACCTGCCTTTGGTATGCTCAGTTTTAATCTTTTTCACTTAAAATTTCACAGTAAGGCTCCATTTTCCTGGTCCCAAACAAGCAGCAGGGTGCACGCTGAACAATAGCAAAGGGTTTGGCAGAGTGCGGATTCCTTGTCTGTGCCAGAAAAGCTTCTCTGATAGCTCTGAGTTCCTCTTCACCCCCCTCTACCAGGGGCTGACATCAGGGAAAGAGAAAATACAATTGAATACCATCAAGAGTAGTGTCCTGTTTATTTTCCTGCTAACAGAATTATTTTCAGGACATCTCAGAAGTCAGAAATGGGAGCAAGGAGAGGGGTGAGAAAATCAGAACAAGCCCACACTGGGATTTCATTAGCTGTTACCAGAGAAGAGACTACAATCAGGACCAAAATGCAGGTCAGGGACAGAATAAATGAAGCTGTACATATGCCACATGTCCTTGCCTACCCTTCTGGAAGAAGACCACAAAGAACTGGAGAGGTTTCTCTGCCAGAAGCAGGACAGTCTAATCTGTTAATTATGCTTGTTGGTTATTGCTGGTTCCTATAGCTGTGTGGGACAGCCAATCCAGAGCAGCACTGGCACAAATATGGATTTACTAAGGGAAAAAAATCCAGTAGATATGGGCTCTTCATGAGCAGTGGCTGCTGCTGTTTGCTCCTGTGTACAGAGATGTGGTTATGCAGCTGCACAGCCTCTTCCTTGTGACACGAAAAGGGAGTCTGGCAAGAGTCTGGCATCTCTTGGATCTTGAAAGGGAAGATTTCACTCTCTCTTTTCACATTCCCTCCTTCCCTTGCCCACGGTTGCAACATTACACTCCTGCTGCCTTGAACAAGCTCTGGTTCTAATTAGATGGGAAGGGTTAAAAATCAAGCATCAGTTGGTTGGAGCTCTACCAGCTTCTGTAAAACAATTTTTTTTTTTGTTCAGTAAGACTGCTGTGTGAAAACCTGTTTTTTTAGCTCTTAACAGTGGAGGTCCTAGTCTGTTCTTCTTCAGAAAAAGTGTTCTGACTTAAAACCTGCTTATTTATCCCTTAAAATGAACGATCTTAGGATTCTGAGCTCTCTTATCCAGCACAGAGCAGAAGGACACATGGACTACCCAGATCATCTTAGGGTTAGTGGAATGTGCTGCATGTCTTCTTGCATGAGCAGGGGCTTCTTGTCCAAAAGCTATGTGGCTGTCAGAGATGCTCAGTTCTGCCTTCCAGGCTTTTGAACAGTCCTTAGGAGTTCAAGTGATCTGTTTCTTTTCAGGCCAGGAGAAATGAGGTGAGACATACATGCAATGAGGTGTGGGTTGAGGAAAATGGGATGACCTGCATGGTTTGAAAAGTGGAAATCAGAGACCAATTATACTGCTCCTGACCACACAGTCTCTGGATCAGCTCTGCCCACTCCTGCATGAGAGATGTGCCTCTTCTGGAAACCACCACAGGTTACGCTGTTCCCACTGCTCTAATTGTGATTCCCATCTCTGCAATTACAACTGCTGTAAGTGACATGGATCAATAACAAACTGATGAGCCAGAGACTTTCCTGAGGCTACTGCATGGAGCAGGGGATGAGGAATGGAATAGGAGGCTTTGCAGCTTTCAGTTCACTCCCTCCTGTCTCAGCAAGGTCAGTAACAACTCTAAATCAGGTGGAGTGAAGGGCTGATTCAGCAGGACATCCTGATGGGGCTGCTGCCTGCTTACCTCTGAGCTGACCACACTGCAGATGATGGGGAGGGGATGTTGGACCTGTCACCTTCTCATGGCAGGCTGGTATCAGCCGTGGTCTTAACTGAGGATGGGATCATGTGTAGAATAGGAATACCTGATGTCTCTCTCTCTTTCTCCATTCCCCAGGTCAGTTCAGGGTTAGGGTTAGGGTTAGTTCAGAGATGTCTTTCCACAGCTAAATGTGCAATGAAATGAACAGACTATTTTCTAAAAGAAGTAATTCTTTCCATAGGAAAGAGTGAATGAAGCCGTGAAATGACATTTCTGTCCTTTATACATCATCGAGACCTACACCTCAATTAACCTTCCAACCTGGACAATCTTTACTAATCTGTGTAGTGTGAACTCCCTTCCCTTACCCATTCCCATTTTGGTAGAGACTACATTCATGGCATCTTTTTCTTCCTGCAACTGTTTTTCAGCATAAATCTCTTTTCACTGTTCCAGCCCAACCACATAGTGGAAAAAAAAAAACATGTATGGGCTTTGATTTTCATCTGTCTTGCTAGTAAAGGAGAAATGCCAAATCCGGTCTCTGAGTGGATCTAACAGTGAGATCTAACAGAGCCAGCACCTGCTCTGCAGTGGGGAGGAATGGTGATGGTGATGGCAAAGAACATGGGGGTGGCTCTTCCTGCCCCTGGCAGAGTGGCACTTCCCACAGCTTAGTAGTGCATTGGTGGGACTTGGGTTTGAGCTCGAATTGAGCCCATAGTGATAAATAAAAGAAAACACAGACTAAAACCCTGCTCACAGTTGTCCCTGCTGCTTGGTTGCTTGTGCACTTTCTGGACTGGTTTTGGGGGCCTTTCCCATGAGGAAACACCTGGTATGTGGATCTAAATGCAGCTGGGTGGACGTGAGCTGTGCTGTTTCATAGAAGCAACAGCAGGGAAAGTTCTGTGGATTATGACACAGACATCACCTGCAGTCCTTATCCAAATGTGTCACGTCCTAAACTGAATTCAGGCCAACATGGGATCAGACCAACCTCACATAAGCAGCTTTAGGGTGATGTCAGCAAAGCGGTTGGTATGAATTCCCAGCAGCAGCAGGGTCAGTGCTGAGGGGTGAGGGCTTCCTGAAAGCTGGGAGAGATGCTAGGGGTCCCATCCATGAATTTACAACTGTGAGCATGACACAGTCCAGTCAGGGTACGTTTTAGAAGAGTGGCCTGGATAAGGGTTAATGACTGCTCTACAGAATAAATTATTTCAGGTGAAATGCATTAACCCCATGCTTAAAGCAGCCTCGTGCTCTCCCTCCACAGAGGAGGGTTCTTTTAAAAGGGAATGGGACTTCACAAATGATTATTTTTT
Source organism: Lepidothrix coronata (assembly GCF_001604755.1). NCBI lineage: Eukaryota > Metazoa > Chordata > Aves > Passeriformes > Pipridae > Lepidothrix > Lepidothrix coronata. The sequence continues at coordinate 3,780,832 of NW_016690247.1, read as the reverse complement.
CCAGGGAAAATTTTCTCTTTGCTCCGGTGCTTTTTTCTATGTTGTAAAAACTGGTGGTTTTTACTCATTTCTCTGACCCTCAAAATTATTCCACAACTCCTAAAAATTTGGAATGGGGAAAAAAAAGGATTAGGACAACATGTTAAACAAAATTAAAACTCAGGCTTAAAGGATAGGTGAACTTTTGTTGTGTAAATACATATGTATTTTCATGCATCTCACTCTCTATATACAAAGAAGATGAGTTTTAAGAAAATTTTGAAAATTATCTAGTCATTAATTCTTTTCTTGATTATTCATGGTAGAATGGTAGATATATTAAATACTTATCTGGCCTGTGTATCTTGGGGATAGGAATATTTCTTTGTTCTGAGTTTGTACCTCTTCTGGTACTAGGGACAGACACTACATTACTGAAGGCTCTCAACGCCTGTGGTGCAGCAAGAAGGACTCACCATGTCGCTATCATTTCAGTGACCACCTGTGACCCTGCTGCATGCCATTAAGTGATAGGATTTTTAGGAACCTGTTGAGGTGCAACATAACATTTGACTGGCCGGGTTTTGCCCGGTATTTTTTTTCATGGCTACTGAGTAGATCAAAACTGTCTGGTCAAGGCCCAGACCCTCCTGTGTTAAGCACGAGGCAAAGGTCTGATAAAAGACAAGCTCAAACAGTTGGATGGAAAGGAAGACAGGGTATGGAATATGGCATTTCCATAAGTCCAGATCCAGAAAGTTAAATTTAGAAAGAGAGTTCAGGTGATGACAAAAATGGATTTTTTTCTTTTTTTTTTTTTTTTTTGGAAAAAAATGGAAAATGGAAAATCCTACTGACTGGTGTAAATTGATGTAGCTTTGACCTCTGGGAAGAACTAGTCTACATCCATGAGAACATGGCCAAGTAATACTGTGCTGTGTGACTGCACAGGAGAGGAGGGTCTGAAGGGCACTGTTATCAAAGGAAGTGAATACCTGAAACACAAAGATCTAAAGTTTTTCTGTACCAGCCATGAGGCCAACCTTTGTTCCTGTAAGCACAGTAATCTTTCTGTCCTTCCTGCAAAACACAGCCTCTCCCAAAAAAACTGGATGACAGAGACTCTTCACTGATGGGTTTAATTAAATCTTTCTGTGTTTTGTTCCCTGCATTGACCCTGCAATGTCACCTGGTTCAACAGAGCCATTCTCCAACTAGGGAAGCCTGCTGCTGTAACCCCACAACCCCAGACTTGCAAATCAACAGAAAAATGCTGTTCACCAGAGATTCTTAGACACTTCAGCTGAAAGGACTCCCTGAAGGTGTTTAACCCAAGATGGAATCCACGGTGCTCTATCAGACCAAACCTGGCTTTTTCTAGCTATACCTTGATGTCCTACAAAGACAAAGGTACCATTTCTTCTCTAGGCTGACCCATTATATTCTCACCCTGCTAGTGAGAAAAGCATTTTGCCTAATGTCCAGCCTGAACTTCCCAAGCTGCAGTGCATGGCCATTGTTGCTTCTACTGCCATTCGATACTACAGAAATGAACTTGTCTCAGCCATCTTCACCTCTTCCCTCTCCTTAATAGAAGGGCAAGGACATCAAAGGCAGATAGTACTTTTTGGCCCTTTATTCACTGCTTGCTCATATTGTACAAAAGAAAGCACAGGCTACATATGCAGGCTAGAGAGTAACTGGGACCTGAGATCATCCATGTTATTAAGTCCATAGTCTACTTCCTGGCACTGTTTTAGCTCATGGATTCTCATCCCCTCAGAGAGCATGCCCTGGCTTAGCCTGGGACACAGCATGAGCCAAGGACTGTTCCCAAAAGACAGTATAGATAAAACCATCCAGTATTTTTAAGACACTGAGGTTTAGCTGTACAGTCATACACCATGCTACATCTGTGCCCTTGGTCACAAGAATGTGACCTGACCTATCTTATTATATCCTATTTTTATGTTTGCATATCTCTATATATAAACACCTCCCAGAATATGCCTACTCTTAAATGCCAGCTGCCAGCTCACCCTTCGCACTCTCCACTATTCCCTTCGTGCCACCCTCTGGGGACACAATGTAAACATTCAGCTTTATGTCATAGGAATCGCACTCTGATGGCGCTGCTGCAGTGCTCTTACATTATTTCATATACTTTTATTTAAATATATATGAGTTTAAGTAAGAACTTTATTTCAAGTCACAGGAACAGTGCTTGGGGACTACAAGAGATGCAGGATCTGGTGCTCAGCAAAGCAGATATGGTCAGTCAGCTGGAGAGAACTAGTCCTCATCAGTGTGGGTGAGACCAACTCCAGAAGATGATATATCAGCAGTGCTGTTGTAGCCACAGGAATGAATGGCTCATTATTCCTGGAAAGATGTCTAGGACTGGAAGATGAGCCATACTGTGTTTTCCATTATTATGAAGGAAGCACTGGGCAAACTTATTCTTGTGAATGCAGGTCAGCATGGTCATGAAAACACATCACAGGTCTCCTGAGATGCAGGTGATCCAGGACAGGATTATTCTCAAAAAGTGTCCACTCAAAAAGGAAAAGTCACATTACAAACCTCAGCACATCCTTTCCTTGCCTGCTCTGGGATTTTGCTACTCAGGAGATAAGAGTAAGAATGAGCTGCCATGTCATTGAAAATAGCAAATGTCACTGGAAGTAGAGCAAAGCAACAACAGCTGCAAAATCTGCAAGCCAGGCTGGTGAATTTTGCCCTGGACTGTAATTCTGCATCACCCCTGATCAGTCATGAGGATTTGGCCAATGAGATGGGAGTTGTTGGGCTTGGTGAAGGACCTCACACTCATCTCTGACATGGGCAAAGAACAAGAATAATAAATAAAAACTCTTCAACTTGAAAGGAACGGACTGTGGGAATATTCATCACAGGAGATGAAGTGGAACAATTATTCACTGTGCTAATATCACAATATTGAATACCTGGGAGCCTGATGAAGCATTTGGATAGGCAATTTAAAACTGAAGGCAGTAGCTGTTCAAATAACACAGTTTCAAACAGGGGAACTTACTGCCTCAGCCCAAGGCAAGGGTCTGGCATTGCTATGGGAGGTGCAACTTTCCCGTGTGGGGTGAGTGTGCTGTACTGAGTCCCTTTTGCTGGATTCTCAGCCTGGCACAAGCCTGGCACAAGCCCATGAGATGGGTGGGAGGCAGCTCTGCAACCATCTGGGGGATGATAGGCAATGCTGGTGTGGCCCAGCCAGAGCCACGTACCAGAGTGCCGGGGACGGGAGCACCTTCCCCCACGGTGGACAGGCAATGGGATGTGGTGTGATCACCCAGCAGAGCTGCCCTGAGAGAGGAGTCCGGATGGATCCCTGCCATTGACCATGGCATGCTCCCCTCTACCTCAACTCTAGGGCATGAGCATATGTGCTGCTGGCAGTCAGCAGCCAGATAGAGCCTCTGCTTTCATTGAACCCTGCTAATTAATTTACAGCATTGATTGCTTTTTACAATATATCTGTCCCTCATTTAACATTTGGGTACTACAGCTGAGAACAAATAAATCCAAAACTGTACAAGCTGATGATATTGGTGGCATAACATGAAAGTCCTGTTAGAAACAACTGAGTTGCCTTTATGGTCCACAAAGGACATTTTGATCTGCCATAACTAAAGCCTTTTACATCCTAAACTAAAACGATTTGAGCATTGCAACAGAGCCAGGAGCCCCACATATTTATCCCTTGTTAGGAAATTAGGTTTCAAGGGAAGAATTTTCTTTTTCTTTTTTTTTTTTTTTAGTTGTGAGTATTTCTAAAGGGTCAGTAAACACCACCCCCTCCCACCCCCCCTTCCCTAGTTGTCCCCTTTCAAACAGGAAAGAAAAACTGTAGAGATAGCAGGACTGATGTGAACCCTCAGAGTATGAAGCCTTGAAGGACTTCTCCCATCTTCCTTCTCATCCCTTTCATGGCTTGTGGGCTCCTGCGTTTAGTTCTTACCCAGAGGCCAAAATGGAGAGATTTAGCAAATAAATCCCAAGCCTTATAGCTGTGAAGATAGTAGTGCCAGGAGGGAACAAGCTTTGAGTCTGTGATGTGACACACACTGCTGTGAGAGAGCTGAGTGCACCAAGAGTCACCGGATAACTCATGGGAACAGGAAAACAGCACGCTCTAGTGGGGAAATTATTAAAGTCTATTAGAAAAATCTAGTAGAAAACAAATCACTGCTCTTCGAGTGAAAGCAGCCATTGCTTCCTATCTCTATCCAGTGTTTCTTCTCTCATCGCTGTGCATCTCACATCACTCGTTGCCCCTGTTACCCACTAGCCCAGGCAGGGGGACAGTCCTTCCAAGGTTCTCTCACCTACTGTCTCAGAGCTTGGGTTGACAAAATTGGGTCCATTCCCTCTGACTTGCTGAGTGCACTTGGCACAGTGCATGTTTTTCTGTGCCAGTGTGGCAGGGCCAGTTCCCAGGGTGCGGGAGGGCAGTTGGGTCAGTGACAGGCAATGGCGAGGTGCCCCATTAGCATGGTAATCAGCGGGCTCCTTCCCTCTCCCTTTCACTGTCACCCACTGGAAAACTCTCCATTAAGGAGAACTCATTACTGGCAAAACAGACACTAATCAGGTATTAGTTGTAACCATTAATGAAAAAGCTAATGAGGTGCTGAGATTCCCAGCGCTGACTGAAATGAGTTAATCACATCTCACTGCTCAAAGGCCCGTTAGTCTGCGTGCATGTTGATGTTTCCCATTCCGTTGCTTATGATAGGAAATAAAAACTTTGCTCTGGCTTCATTTACTTGCATCTGCTGGATCTCTCTGCTAAGCTGTAAAGTCATGTACTGTGGGCCAAACTTGCAACTTTTGCTGCCAAGCAGCAAAGTTCCCTTGGCCCCCACGAAGCCACCCCAGAGAGAGCTCTCACTGGTGGAATAGCACCCAGGGAAGGAAGTGTTGTGCTGACCCAGGGAGGGAAGCAAACACCATGCCCACAGCCACATAAAACAGTGATTTCTCATGGCCTCTGGCTGTTGGTTTAAAATGTTATTCCAGCTCCCACAGTAACAAGAACTGAAGTGCCACCAATGTCCCAGCTGCACTCCTCCTGAAGCAGCTCCTGGTTTTTTTTCAGTTAGTATCCTGTCATTCCTGCTAGCGGTGAGTAATAATCTCACCAGAATCCAGTGCTATCTGGGATGAACGAGTCATTGGAAACAACTAGCAACTGAGGTAATTTGGTTAAATTTGACCTAAAGATTTATCTCAAGTGTTGTTGATAATACCAGCTCTCAGACTTCAGGAAAGGTCTTAGGACCCCTTGAATTCACAGGCATCATTAAGGATCTAGTTTATTTTAATCTGGTGGAATGGAGGTAGGTTTCTTCCTAGCAGCCCATATAGTGCTGAGTTTGAGATTGGTGGTGGGGGAATGTGAGTGAGTGGCTGTGTGGGTGCTTGGCTGCTGGCCAGGATCAAATCACAATGCGTGCTCAAAAGCATCATGAGCCTAATTCTCTCCTGGCTCACCAACTTTGATGGACTAAACAAAGGGGTAAAACCCTACTTTTCTTCAAAAGGTTTCCTAGAAGATCCATTTGGCTTTATTTTTATGTATCCTGTCTTCACCCTGACGTCTGTTTATTTCTATTTCCTTACCTTCCTATTCAAATCAAACTCTTAAATGACAGAGCCTGTCATCTTGCAGAATTTATCCCTGCAGCCAACTCTTTGATGTCTCCCACGATGAACCATCAGTCATCAGTCTCTCCTATGACTTTTCCTGTAACTCCACCACTGCAGGCAGAAGCTCATCAGCATCTTAGGGAACTTGTTCACGCATACCCACCTGATATCAGAACGTGAGGATGTGTTGTACAAAATCCTTGAATGTTTAAAGGAGAGTGGAAATAGTGATAGGAAAAGGGGGAGCCATTTTAATTTAAAAGACTGGAGATTTACATTAGATATTATGAAGAAATTATTTACCTTGAGGATGGTGAGGCAATGGTTACCCAGAGAAGTTGTGGATGCCCCATCTCTGGAAGTGTTCAAGGCCAGAGTGGATGTGACTTTGAGCCACCTGGTCTAGTGCAAGGAGTCCCTGCCCATGGCAGCTTGATTGGAATGAAATAATCTTGAAGATCCCTTCCAACCAAGCCATTCTATGATTCTGGGATTGATTCTGTGCAATCACTCTTTCCATTTTTTTTCTGCCGTATGAAACCCACTTAGGTATTTGCGCAGGCTGAACACAGGCTGTGGCTGCAATCTGGACATGCTTCAAAGCACAACCCAAGTATGGCCAATGCATTCAAATAGGCAGCAGGATGGGGCTGGGGGAGCAATGTGCAGCTCCCCTGGGTGGTGGCAGCTCTTTGGGGCCAGCCCCGGGAAAGAAAGGAGGGGAACAAAACAATCCACATGGGGAGAAACTGCCTTAAGGGTGTCCTTGACATAGCACTTGAGTTGAAGGCAGTTGGGCCATTCTTGGAGGAACATCCTGCATGGTGCTGCAGGATGCAGCATTAGTGGCACAGGTTAGGACACTTTTCTCACTGACCTAGTGTCTGGGTGGACAGGGAAGCAGTTGTAGTTGCTGTGTAAATCTGGAGTCTCTGATTATGCGGGAAAAGTAACTATTGTGGGAAATGTACTGTCTGAAAACACAGAGATTTACCTCTGCATACAAGTACCTAAGAAATTTTCATTTTGTGAACCATATTTTATTTCATATTGCCTGATAATAATAAAATGTAGTGAGATCTGTTCCCTGAAATTCTGTAGGAAAGAAAGTGAAAACAGAGATTTTTGCCTTTTCATTTGTTGAGTTTAATTGTTATTCTGACTGTGAGCCATCAGAGGAACCCACACCATGAACTGAAGCCATATACTTCCCCTGTGGGTACTTACTTTCTTCATTTGATGCTGTTAGCAAAGTCCAAAGTCCTTTGTCCAAGTCCTGTGGTCGGTCCATCTGTCTGCGTGTTGCTGCTGTTGCTGCTGCATGTCTTACTGGTCTCAGGCATTTTTTCAATTGTAATTTTATGCAAATTACTTTCCTGACAAAATAATTTCAGACCTGGAAGCTGCATTTCTTGTGAGTGGGCATGAAGCAAAATGCAAAATGATTTTCAAGAGCAAGCTGTTACCTGGTGTTATTTTGCTTTGCTGAGGATGACAGAGGAGCAAGGGATTTGCATCTCCTCTGCAGCTGAAGTGACTGGGACAGCTCCTCATGCTTCTGTGCCTCTGCTTCCCACTCATTTTCAACAAGTGTGATTCTGGCTTGTATCTGGGTTGTATCTGTTAATGGTGGTTAATATGTCAGTGATGTAGCATGTCCAGAGCCTGGGTTAAAAAGCAAAATGTGAAGCAGCTTCTGAGAACCTGATCCTCTGAAGGTCATACTGCACAGCAGCTCTTACTGTGGCCATCAGATCATTGCCCATATCTGAATAGGAGCTTCTCAAACTGCCCTCTGATGACTTTTTGACTTTCTTACCACTAAGCAACCAGGATGGTTGCATTTCAATGGGCAACTTGTATCACTGCTAGATCATCTACCCTAGACACTCGATTAAACAATAAAAGGAAACAACACATAAAGAAAGTGAGCTATTGATGAGGTCGATAATAGCTCAGGTGGAGTCTCCACATGTAAAGCAATGGTCATGCAGATGCAGTGGTGTGGCCTGCTGAAGTGATGCCTGATCAAAGACATCATCTCCTACATGGAGCTCTTCTAATGCATATTTGGCCCATCTGTGACTGAAGGGCTTGTGTGATCACAGCAGATGAATTAGACCCTTAAAACAGGGATCTGGTGTGGATCCTCAGCATCTCAGCCAGCTCTGTGGGTCACAGAGGAGACAGACAAGTTGAATCTCTTCTCAAGTAACTGATTTCTGAGCTTGCCTTAATTTCCCTTACATATTACCTAAACAGAGCACAGATCCATCAGGAGACCACAGGCATATAAAGCTCAGGTTTTTTTCTCCAGAGAGGCCTAGAGCTGCCAGAAGATGAGCGGTGTGATGCCCAGCAGCCTGAAACATAGCAAGATCACCCGAGGGATCGCAGAATCATAAAAGTAGGAAAAGACCTCTAAGACCATTGAGTCCAACTGGATGGGAGGGAGGGAAGTCATATAAGGCTTACACTGTTATGTGACAGAGGAGGTTCTAGGAGATAATGAAAATACTGTGGAAAGAAGAAGTGTGTACAGAGAGAAACACCTTTGATTTGATTATAATAAAAAATTTATTTTGATTCATATCATACTGAAAAATTAAATAAATAAAATGACAAAGAATGATCGAGACTCTCCACCATCAGAGAAAAAAAAAATCATAATGAATTGTGTAGTCAGACAAATTTAGGAAGAGAATCTGGTCATGGGAGGAAAAAAGTGCTCAAGATATTTGGCTTTGGTAAAAAACATAACACACACTCAAGGAGTGCTTCAGAGACTTTGCAGTGGTGAAAAATACAGTCCAAGAGTTTGTGGCTGAATTTTTTCCTTGGTTGTTCTTTTAAACAAAATAAACCCAGAAAGTTTCTAGCAGGAACACAGTCTTCAACAATGGCAGTGGAAATTAATTCTTCCCTCAACATCATCTGTTGGTATCTCAAAGGCATTTGAAAGAGCAGCAAAATTGTGGAGAAACTGAGACAAAGATCTAGCACCACAGTTAGCTGCCTAAAGAACTCTAGAAAATGTTCCTCTGGAATAGAATGTGATGGCACAGACTATTCTTCATCCTACACCTGGAGACATCCACTCTCTGCTCTCCTCATACTCTGAAAAATGGACATCAGTGGTACACAGTTACTGCTTGCTGTTGGCAAGAAAATTAAATGGGAATTGCAGCTTGTTCCATGATGAAGACACGAAATTTATCTGCAATAGTATGAGCCATAAGGTTTTATATGTGCTGTTAGAGGCAGAATATTCAGGGGAAAATGGGAAATTTAATTAGAACAGGAAAAGGAAACTTCCAAAACAACACAGACTAGAATATATCTTGGCTTCTTTTACCATGTTCTTTGATTCTAAACTGCCTCCTGTAATAAAAAAATATATCAACGGAATATGGGTACTGAACCACCATGAGTTTTCTTCTAAATCCTTCTAAAAATGACTGAAAGAGCACTTTCTGAATTCCTGACATCTTTCCATGAAAAAAAAAAAAGCATTTTAAGGATCCAAAATCCAGCCACAGTGTGAAGATACCACCACTGGGGTCTTCCATGTAGCCTTTTTCCTTTTAAAGTTGTTTTGCTTGTATTACTGCACCATCTCACCAGAAGCATATTGATTAACATCAATTTAAACAGCAGGAATGCTTAAAGCAAACAAACAAACATGGCTCAGGTAGAAATGTTTCATTCTTTTACATAGCACATATAGAAGACAGTAAGCCTGTTCAATTTGCTGTGCCTATGACATGCAGGTGAGTTCTGCTGGCTACCATGCTGGGAAAGGGCTTCTTGACATAAGGATCATCAACAAGGCTCAACATGAGGGTTTGAAAATCCTACTGTTTCCATATTGCTAAGCTGAGGGGTCACATGTAGAGCAAAGGGAGCTCAATTATTACCCACATGTTCATTTGGCATCCTTGGCTGTTTGTACACCAAGGGTGCACATATACCCACGTGGGTAAAGTAGTTTATGTTGGTGAGTGGTGCTGTGGCCCAAAATTCCAGCTGACCATGCCATTGTGCCATGTACTGCTGCCTTGGAGGGCACCTCCCTCTTACCAGCTGCCACAGAAAGACAAGGGGATAAGTCTTGGATGAAGCGTGTCACTGGTTCAAGGGCTTTCACTGAGCTCAAAATACTCATTTGCTTGGACATCCTGCCACAATTGGTGCATGGAAGAGGAGACATTTAGATGATGATTTCTTTTGCCATAAACCCCAGCCACTGTGATATATTAAAAATTAAATATGCCATTTTTAACAAGCCTGATTGGAAGTCCCTTGAAGTCTCTGGCAGACTTCACCAGAGCTGAAACTGGGTCAATAACCCATGAGTCCTGTTTTCATGAAATCAGAAAGAAAACACCACTGTTTTCCATTCTTCACTGCCTGAACTTGGATTCATACTTTATCTATCCTTGAGGCTTAAATGTGTTGATTCCAGCAAAAATCTGTGGATATAAAACCTCTACTGTAACCTTCCTTCTCTCACTGCCTAGAGGTACTGACATTAACATGCTCATTCCTCCAGAGATGCACATAATTTTAAAGTCTTATGCTGTAAGATCAGCTTCCACTGATTGTGTCTTTGTAGGTGCTGCTACAGAGCAAATGATTCTAGTTGGTGTCCCAACCCATGATATTTTTCCCATTTCAAATAGAGACCTTGTAAAGAGATAACACTTTTTTAAATTTGTAAAAAAATAAGAAGAAAAGTTTCCTTGGGACTTTTGGATATTTTCTCATAAAAAAAAGGTAAAAGCTACCTTTAAAAATTAGTCTTGTTTGTGTTTGCTCAAATGCAACATAGGAGTTGCTATTATTGGTTTTGGCTACAAAAGTGTACCAGACAGAAGATAAACTTTGGTTAATTTCCCCCCCTTTTATAAAAAAGTTTAATTTAGGGTTTGTCATCTAAAAAAAAATCACATTTGTTGCACAATTATAAAAGGCACATATAAATGACTTAAAGAGGAAAGTCCACTTTCCCACTTAAAATTGATTAAATAAAAAGAGCATTCCAGAGTATTTTCCACCAAAAAAAAAGAAAAAAAAAGAAAAAAAAGAAGAACAAAAATCTCATATAACCAAACAAGACAAATAAGTGGCTAAAAAGGCCATTTTTTTTTTCTGGAGTTTTCAGTATTGTTTTCTCCATCATTATGGCTGTATAGGAAGCAATATTAAATACTACAAGATAAGAAATGTTTTGATTCATATTTTCTAGATACTATCAATGCAGAATGAGGCAATGGTTCAAATATTTACTACTCCAGGCAACTTCATCATGTTTTTCCTTAATACAGCATGGAAACAGAAGTAATAGAGAAAACAGAAGAAACAGTTCAAAAGAAGATCAACAGCAGAAGTGAATTCATTTCTTTGAGGTAATCCTTACTATGATGTTCACAGCTGCCTTAATGGGTCTCAGGTCCCCAAAGTCATTTTCACTCTTCTTCAAGGATCTCCTGCCTTGCTCAAGGAAAGAATGGACACACAGACAGCAGTTCCTGTGCCCAGGTTTCCTCTAATTGCAACAGGCAGATCTTTCATCAGGAATTCAAGAATCAAGCCGTAGAGCCTAAGCAGAGACTAATTTATTCCCACAACTGATTGATAGCTCCTGGCTGTTCGTGGATAGGAAATCATGTGCAGCGTGGAGGCCGGTCCTCGGTCCAGTTCCTTGCAGTCTGAGATGCTCGGATTCCACCGCAGGTCCACGCCTTCAAACCTGGCTGGCGCCCAGATCATCTTCACTGAGCTTTGTTCTGCTGCATGTTGGAAATTGCAGCCCCCACTCCTCCCCATGGCCAGGGTCATCTGCCCTTGAAAAATTTAATTTTTTCAATGGAGGCAAGAGTCAAAGTTATATTGAACTCAAAATCCCCGTCATGGACGCCTGTCTTCCGGAAAGCCCCACCTGAAGTGTTGTTTTCCCAGTAGTGATGCCAGTGTCCTTTGCTGTCTGCTCCAAAGCCGTACACACTCACCTAGGATGTAAGAGACAACTAGTGTTATGGACTAGAAAGCAATCGGTCTTCATCTGAAATGTTGAAGAAACTCTCTTAATTCTCAGTGTATTTATAGGCAGCAGCACCTGAGGACATCAGTGGTATGCCAAGTTCTTCTACTGCATGACATGATGCAACCACAGACTACTGGCCCAAGGCCTCCTCAAGGGATGTTACATCCTAAGCTATGCTGAGACACCACCATACCTGGATTCAAAGAGAAAAGGAAATTTCTATCCATTCATTCTTGTTTAGCCATATGAAAAACACATTTCTACCCCTTAAGCATGATGTTTGACCTCAAGACATCAGTGGCTTGGAATGGGAATGTCTTTTTTAGCTGATAAAGGCCACAAAGAGTGAAAAAATTTTGGTTTGGTCCTAGTCTTCCAAGTAATTACCCATGTTGACCCCACTTACATGCGTAATTATATGATACTTGCAGTTACTTCAGAGACAGATGGATATTATGTTCCTTGTTTGTATACACCTACAACCTTTCCTCTCCCAGAGGCTTGTTCATCAATGGCTATGCTTGTCTCCTCTGGTGGTAAAAGTCCAGACAACACAGTTAATTTATTTAAACTAAAAGTGATGATATAGCTGGGCTTGAATGGGTCATAACCACAAAACAAACTCCCTAAACCACCCACACATGGGCCCACCCAAATATGAGCTGGTTTTAAGTCATTTTTGCTAACGTCAGAGCCTTGTTCACTGCCTGCTCACCAGAAAACAGGCTCCACCCAAGCCACCCATACTTTCTCCTGGGTACCGTTTCTTCCAGCATTTTTAGTATTTCCACCACCTTTCCAAGGTGCAACACAGTCCTGGGTGACCAAAACTCTTTCATCAGCAGATCAGTATCCAGGACAGAGATTTTGCCCGCATAATGATTTTTATCCCCCATACTGACAAGCCCATGCTTGTGGGATTTTGCAGAGCTGACCTGGCCTTACTCTAACTAGCTGAGTCTTCGGTCACCTAGGAGCATGTTACCTCAGTCAAACTAGGGAATTTCCTCAAGGAACTGCTGAAGTAGAGGCATTTTCTATAACCTACTGTATAAACCCACAAGCTTGAGTTTAAAAATAGACCAGGGCAACAGCAATGGTTCTTAGTCCTTTAAGAGCTGGAAAAAATATAATTCTTCACTAGCAAGATGGGCACAGACACCCTCCATGTTTAGACGTCTTTTGATACCAAGTGGAATCTCTGTTTATGTTTAATTATATTCTCCTGGAATGCATCTTAAACTCTACCACTTGCTGACATTAAAAAATCCATCAGTCAGTTGAGTGTGTCTGCATGTTACTGAGGAGTTTGTATATGTTTGAATAAGTAAATGGCAGAGAAGGTGGAGAGGAGAAAACAAAGGCTGAGTCAGTGCCCAGGGGTTGTTCCTGGCTCTTCAATGTGAAATGTCCTGATTTTCTATCCACATATCCAAAACACAGTCAGACTTTACCTCATCGCATACGTGGAGAGCAAACATCAAAGACAGAAGGCCTGTGGAGGGATATCTCCCATGATGCTCGAGCCAGTTTTCATAGATGTATTTCATAAAAGCTGGATTGTAAACCAGGATCTAGGCAAAATTGCAGTGAAAGACTTGTTAGTAAAATACCCTAGGGAAATTAGGGCGAGGGAAAAAACAATGATTGCACATTATTCCTTAGGGTCACTGGGATAAGGGATTGGGTAAGAAAGTAATAGTAGTTATTCCTTGAGGGCAGGTGAAAGGGAAAAAGTAAGATCCATGTAAAGTGCATTCAGAAACACTTCTCATGTGCAATTACATATGAATAGTCCTTCTTTGGTCTTGATATCCCACCTGCCTACATTAATGTAAATCCTGGTGATTCCTACTGAAAGCAACAGGTATGAAATGGCACAAGGGAGATGGAGATTAGACATCAGGTATTCAACTCTCCCTGAGCTCTGGGAGGTTGGAGTTCTGAGCAAGGCAAGCATGAGATGCCGTGACACTTTTCATAGAATTACAGATTAGTTTAGGTTGGAAAAGACTCTGAAGATCATCAAGCTCAACTGTAATTTGAGTTTTCTGCACAATATGCCAATCACGTCTTGGTATCTCTATAGGTACAGATCTCAGGAAACCAAGGATCAGGTGTAAACTATAAGGAAGCCTGTCAGGTAGTGTCAGCTGCTTTCCCCCTGTTTCTCAAACATGCAATTTTTCTATGCTTTATACTTTTTCTTATGAGACATAAAATGCACTTGATTATCTCCTGGGAAATTGTGAGTTATCTCACAGAGATGGAACACTTAAGATCAGACATGAGCATACAGTAAATCCAAGGAATGGTGGTATTCCTTGGTTTCAACGCCCTCCCCTGAATGAGGCAAATAGAGGCTTATCCCTCCCTCCATGCTGTGTCTTTAATTAGAGTGACAGCATTTCAGTGCTATCTGTTTAGCTGCAGGGTTTTTCCTTTTACAAAGTCAGAAGTTAATTGCTGATATTGCATCCGTGTATAATAGCCTCTCACAGGGTGTTTTGCATTGCACAGTGTGGGAAGAGATACAAGCTTCTCCTCTCCCCATTTGGGAAGCTGCTGTGTATCACCAGCTGCACCCTGGGCTGCTGCTACTCAACAACTCACCCTAGTGCATCTCACAGGGGTTTTGCAGAGGTTATCATGTTCATCACAACAGTTGGGATGAGCTAAGGGATTATTTAATGCACCCTAGAAGTCCATGGTTTGAAGCATAGGGATATAAACTTGTTCTAGTTCAAGGTCTCATCTGAAGCCTTTGGCAAAACCTGGTTTCTTGAATGAAGGGTGTATGCTTTAATCTGTAATTTTAATGCTCTGGAGCTAATGTCATATTTTATGAGCCCTTGAGACATTAGACTCCTTTTGAAAATCAGCCTGTCCAAAGGCTGAGAGAGTGAGATTTTTATTTTGCTGGAAGCTCTATGGAAGATGTTTTTCCTCTCCCTACACAGCCTGCCTTGTTTATGTCCTTAAACCAGGTAGCTACAATAACAGAAGTCTTTGCAGGGTGGCTTAGGGTCCAACATGGGAATTAGCATCCTGCCTCATGGGAAATCCTACCTCCAGCCTATCCCTGTACAAAGCGGGGAATACTCCCTGGTCTGTACTGTTCTTCAAAACATGCTCCAAACTTGTTTAGTTGGTAAAGGTAGTTATTACAGCTTAGCTGTGGGCTAAGAGCCTACAATCAGGAATTTTCCACTGACTTAGAAACTCATAGTTTTATTTGTTCAGAGTTCACTTAGCTCCTTATTACAAGGAGCAGACCTGGGAATGAGAAACATCCTTGGTGTTCAAATAGTAACATGATTTAGAAAAAAACCCTCCAAAATCTCTCCACAGTGCCATTACATCCAAACGACTGCAATGGGTGGCAACAGAGCAAATGCTGTGGAGGACAACGATGCACTTTTTACGTCCCTGAGCAGCACCAGAGGAAGTGATGCAACCTTCAGAACAGAGTTCGTACAATGGAATCATCACAAGAGCAATTTCTTTCCAACCTCAGTTATTTAGTGGTTGTTCTATAGCCTAAATGGCACACAGGAGCTAAATCTTTAGCTTAGCTGAGCCTTGTAAAGTGTCTGTATTTGGGCTGCAACTTTTTATGAATGTCAAGGGCTTGCTTAGATTCTTGCAGTCTCCGAAAGAGGTAAATGACCTACAAGTGAATTAGCAGAACGTAATGCCCAAACCAGCATCGCTCACCTTTTCTTTTTTGACTTTGATCTTCCGTGGAACTGGAACATATGTGCTGTTAAAAGAAAAACAAAAACAGTAGTAAGATAAATAAAAGCCCAACTTATCAGTATTTTCAAGTAATTCCAAATAAAGAATATTCTTTATGCACAATAATAAATTCAAATTAATTGAAAGTAGTAAATTCAAGGAGTTGTTGTAAAATGAGGCTGCAGTTAAGTAACACAGCATGAAAAGAATTGAGCTGTCACTGAAGCAAGTTTATAGGAAACCATTTTGTTCTTAAATTTTCAAACTAATTATTGAAAGTAGGACAACGAAGATTTAGTTAAGAATATACCGTAGAGCCAATAATATGTGGAGCTCAAGACTTCTAATTCTTGAATTGTGACTGTTGTAGTCTTTGCACTTTGAGGATGGGAAGGACTTTCCATTTAATTTCATGACAGAAAAACCTTTTTCCACCAGGGGGAGACCTTTCCCCTCCTAATATTTGGAGGTACCTCACGGTTTTCCGAGTCGGTGGCAGCAGAGCTCATCATTTCTGTGGTTATGTGCAACTCGGCATTCCCAGTACGCAGCCCCTCACCAGCAAGCTACTCCCCTCCTCCCCAGGGTAATGCTGAAGGCTTCCTGCGGTTCCCAGCATAAAAATTCCAAGTTATACCTTATGACTGGATTGAAATCACAAGTCATGACTTGAAAACAAAAAACTTTTAGTCCCCATATCTCATGCACAGTGTGTGCTGGCATTGCACAGGTCATCACGAGTGCTGTAAAAAAAAAAAAATCTCCCTGAGTTCGTTTCAAGTAAAAAAATTCTGGTGAACTGGCCTCATAATTGAAGTATATCCCAAAATATACTCTGCATACTTTTTAGATGTGTTGTGGTAAGTCACCAAAGCCATTAGTTTAATGTAAATGTTTTCACTTGGTTTCTGGTAACTACAAGACTCCTGTCATTAATGTTTTATTTTCTTTGAACCGTGGAACATAAACACTTTGAAACCTTAGTCTAAATCTTCCCAAGCCAGTGGTGACCTGTCAATGTTCTTGTCTCCTTAGGTACTTCTGGGCATCCCTGACCTGCGATTCCTGCTTTAGGCTGGATGCACTGAGAAAGATGATGGGTGGTTCCTGCCCTCCTGAGAGGTGACACAAGATGCTAATGGGGAAAGGGACACTGATGCAGACTTCTTGATCTGCTCTCAGAAAAATATGCCCTTGAAGCTGCTTCCCGTGTCTGACCTTGGTTAGCAAATCACCAGACATAGTCTTAGTGATCCCATGTCCTTTTTGTGGTTATGAAGACAAAAAGGGCTTCTTTCAGAAGAAATACCCCAAGTTCTGTTGTCACTTCGCTGCAGAATTTCATAAAATTGCACGGAAAATATTGGTACACTGATAAACACCAAATGGAGACCTATGCTCTTACGATTATGTAAAACCTGGGCTGCAGGGCTGCCAGGGACTGAGTGACCCAGTAAGTACCACACAGGAGTGAGAGAGAGTGTCCTGTGATGAAGGTGGCTACAGATGGTATAACATATTCAGGAAACACCTTCTAGGAGCCACTTTGAAGGGCTCTAGTGAAGCCTGGCATTGTTCCTGGACACTTTGCACAAAACATTTGCTGAACCCTTGAAGCAAGAGGAAGATGTGCATCATTTCAAGGAATACAAACATAGTCCTTACCAAACCATGTGGAGCTTTTTTTTGCACTATGCAGATTTCTAGAAGACGCAGAAGGCAAGTTAAGGCAACTAGGCTAAATATATGGCTGATGAAGGCCTGAAGGTTTCTTATCCCTGAAAAGGCTTTTCTTAGTCTTTTCTGGGATAATGCTTAGTCTTAGAGAGACACTTTAAGATGGGACATATATCAGTCAAATGGGATATGGATCAGAAAATCATTCAGCTATCAATTCAAGGTAATATTAAGACAATCTGCGGTTTAGATTTTGGTTTGAACCATAAAAACTCTTGGTATATTACCGGGAGCAGAATATGTTTAATTCACAAGTTTTGAATTTTAGGAAATTATTCTTTCATTTGAATGGGATACAGAAAATTAAACCCTGTGTAAAAGTCTAACCAATACAGGATGTTTATTTTTTCTGACTGTGACTGTACTTAGATTCTTATTAGCCTAAACTCAGTTGACACTATGCAGCCTGTGCACAAGGCACGATGACCAAGCAGGTCAGGGAAGGGAGGTAAGTACTTATTTTATTCTGAATTGCCAATTTTCAGATGTGTTTTATTTTTATTTCATGCCTTCTCCCCTTTAAAAACATACATTAAACATTTTCCTTATACACAGTGTCTGACGTGGTGTGTTTAATGTGTGCTCATAGGTTAATTCTGCTAGCCTAAAATTATGTTACATATATTGCTATGATTTGTGTGCTTATGATTCCCTGCTTTTATTATTCTAGAATTATACCAGCTTATTAATTATGCAATTTCCCTGCTTTGAGTATGGAAAAAATAATAAAATACTGGTATTTCTTCTGTGTGGTTAAATACTCACACACTAATTTATACCAGGTGCTTAACAAGCCCATGTATACAGTCTACTTATAAATATATAATATATCCTGTGATTTATTAAGCAAAAATGTTTTCCCTTTCATGTGCTGTGACTGCATTATAGTCAACCAGTTATATCTTCCTAACAGGCTAAGGGCTCACTCGACTTGCAGTGCAGACCTCAGAGCTCAGGAAGTGCCTAGAGCTTTCTCCTGGGGCAAGGATAGGCAGTAGATCTGCTTGCAAAAGGTGTGCCCAGGTGAATTATAGAATCATAGAATCATTTAAGTTGGAAGGACCTCTAAGATCATTGAGTCAGAAGTTAATTCAGCACTGCCAAGTCATCACTAAACCATATCCCCAAGTGCCACACCTACATGTCTTTTAACTCTCTACAGGGATGGTGGCTCCACCACTCCCCTGGACATCCTGTTCCAATGCTAGACAGCCCTGTTGGTGAAGAAATTGTTCCTAATGTCTAATCGAAAACTCCTCTGGTACAGCTTGAGGCCGTGTCCTCTGGTGTTATCAATTGCTACGTGGGAGAAGAGACTGACCCCCATCTCACCACAAACCTCTTTTCAGGTACTTTCAGAAAGCAGTAAGGTCTCCCTTGACCCTCTCTTACTCCAGACTAAACAATCCCTGCTATCCCAATTGCTCCTGATCAGACTTGTGCTCCAGACCATTCGCCAGCTCCATTGCCCTTCTCTGGACAGGCTCCAGCACCTCAGTGTCTTTCTTGTAGTGAGCTGTCCAGTTTTCTAAGTGGGCTGATTTTTCCAAGTTACAAGGGTATCCTGAGGGTGGATTTTTTTCAAGACAACTTACCACTATATAGATTAAATGCTGGTGGTGAAAAGGGTAAAAGGAAACTAACCCAGATTTGTTACAAGTTAAGAAAATCTTAATAAGAAGTGAAAATAATCTAAAATGAAAATGCAAAGAGAGAAAAGAAAAAAAAAAAGAAGATATAAACTTCATTTTTTGTTCCATCAAAAAGCTTTCTGTAAAATTGCGAAGTGGGTCTTCTGCCCAGTCAACATGCCCAGGACGTATTTTTCCAAGCTGTAAATGTTCTGAGACTTTGAAACTGGGAAAAAAGTTGAAATGTCTTGAAATACTTCTCTCTGGAATCAAGTAATCTGATCTGCTCTTTTTGTCTGTGTGTTACAGAGTGCCACCAAGTAATCCCACAAGGCTGTGGTTTTACATCCAGCAGATAACTTCACACACAGTACAAATGTCACATACTTCATTCTCTGGATTAGGAAAAGCCAGCTTATGGGGAGGGAGAGAATCTGGTAGTAGGCGTCCAGCAGAAACATGCATTTTGATTGCATTTCTAATTCTGGTGCTGCCATATTAAGCAGGACAACCTTTACTTCTGACAGCACTCATAAAGAAGTACTGGAGAATAAATTCCAGTGTGGCACATTATTGACAAGAAGAACACTTGAATTTAAGGCTAAGACATGCAAGTGACACACAGAATGTTGTCTCCTCTGCACAGTTCTCAATCACATTCCACCAGGAAAGACAGACCAAACTCCTGACCAACCTGTCCAGGGGAGAATGCCGTGGATGGGGCACGAAGTGCTGCAGTCTGCATCTGCTCTCACTGCTCAGGTGAGCAACCTGCACACACCTCTCCCTCCTAATCCTCTTCTACAAGTGGAATATTGTGTGTTGGAGGACCACTTGGCCACCCAAGTGTCTTGGGTGGGATAATGTAGGTGTCTAGGACACCACTAAATGAATAACCCACCAAACACTTGACTCTGCAGATGGCTTTCTGATGGGTACATGCTGGCTGCACTCATTGTACTCCCAAGGGACCAGAGACAAGGAAAGATGAGCAGAAACCCAAAATGAGGCACTGAATCCCAAAGCTCAGGAGGCTTCTGCTAAAACTGGCTGCCATCAGCAGCAAAAACTCCCCTTTTCATATCTCTGAGAACACTGTGTGAGAACATTGTGAAGAAATGGGTCTGGATCTTTGCCTCAATGACTGCACCATAACATTAAGCTTTTCCTAGAAAGTAAGTGTTCAGGGCTGAACTCTGATTTGAGAGGGCTGTAAAGCACCCTTAGGCCTTATCAGAAGCAGGGATTTGTCCCATGTAAGCTATGATCTCCTACAGCAACATGAAGCATGGAGCTCCCACCCTCTGTGCCTGCCCCTACTCACAAGTTGATGGTGCCTGTGGTGAGAGCGGTGACAACCCAGCGCAGGTCCAGGGTTTTGAAGGGGATCAGGATCATGCTCACATTTGCTGCCAGCTCTTTGTAGCTCTCAGGATAAATAAAGTGGTGAGTGGTCTTGCTCCCAACATCTGATTCATAGCCAGCAGTGGGGGCACGGTTCATTCTGCAGCCAAAAAGTAAAAAGTGAGAAAGCGAAAAAACAGAAGAGGAATTAGGTAGGTACAAACACATGTGAAAGTCATTGGCTTGAGGGACAGGAACATGCTCCTATGGCTCTTCACACAGCCTTGACTGGGTGTTGGGGTCCTCAAGCAAGCTGGAATGATCATCACCCACATGGATAAAGAGTAAATGAAAGCTCAGCTTTGGTGTGGAATTTCTTGATTGAATAGGAGTGTCTACCAAGAAGGTATATCTCTGAGCATACTCCTGATTTCCCTTTACAGTCAGAAGAGAGCTGATTAAAAGAGTGGTGAGTCCAGGAGGACATATCTCATTTCATCCTAAAGCTGCATCCTCCAGTTGGTGAGAAAAACATTGTCCTCAAGTACATCAGCTTGACTTCTAGCAGTTTCTTTTCCCCCACCTCTACAGGTGTATTTGAATGTCCAGGGTCGAGATAATAAACTATGTTATGTGTGATGAGGAGCAGCCAGTATTCCTTATGGTTGTCCCATGAAAAGACATCAAAGCCACAGTGACAAATACAGGATCTGCTGCTGACCCTTCATGTACTCAAACCTTACTTTGTAGTGTTTCCTCTAACACTGATACATCCACTCAGGGTGACTGTGCACACATGTGAGCTGCTTTAGGCAACCCTGGGGTCAGTGCATGGACATCTGCCCAGAGCCACCAGGGCTCAGTCAAGACGTGTTGGCCAAACAGGGCTACCCCACCTTGTGTCATGTGTATCAGGAAACAGAGAGGGAGATTTTGAACTCAGGGGGTTTTTGAACTGCAGAAATGCCTTTATGCTTGTGTTCACTTCTGAAAGCAAATCTGGGAACACATCAGCAATTCTTTCCCCTGATGCTTTAGCCCCTTGGTGGTAGATTTGCATATTTCTATGGTGCACCAAAGTGCACATCAAAGATCACATGAAACACCAGGGAGAAACCCTTCAGCTGTCTCTGAGCACAATGGGGTTTTTCTGCAGTGACATTAGCTCACTCCTGGCAGAAGCACAAGGAGGACAAGGAAGGATGTAGCTGATGAGGTGATGAGGAGCATCGTATGTTGCCAGATAATATGCTGCCCTGGATGCTGCTAACAGAGGAGGCAAAATCTGCTTATCAAGTCTATGCCAGGCTGTGTTATTGCAGTGCTCTCCCAGGTGAATTACTTAAGTTTCTTCTAACTCCCTATGAGGGAGTTATTAGCGTAGGCAGAATAGCCTGCCAGCCTACGTGGATTTCTTATTGAGTTCTCTGTTATTGGTTTCCCTGCCAGCGACCCTTATCAGTATAAAAATACCAGTAAAGCTTGAGACTTTCTATGTTTTATCTTGAGATTAGTCAGTTGAAGGTATAAAATATGGAGGTTTGTTTCTATCAAGATGAAGACAATGGCGACATCTTAGTTATCTTGCAATCTTGCAACCTGCCCTCAGATCTATGTACCTTTCCTACCATCCATGGTGGGGCTGCCTGTGCCACATGGCAGAAGGCAGTGTTCACACCCAGTCTCAGCAGGAAGGACTGAGCAGGAATTTCCTTTCTGTCATGAAAGTAGATAGTTATGCAAATAAAAGTGGGCTGGAACACGCTGTAAGGTCCCCTCAGACTCTCTGGCTCTTCCTTACACTCGGCTGTATTGCCAGAGCATGTGGAAGTGAGTATCAGGTCACCAGAGATTTTGTGTTTGACGCACAGAGGGATCACCTTCTCTGCACAAATTCCCATGGTGAATCCTAAAACCTTGCGCAATCCTTTCAGATCTGGCTTAAGATTGCTGAAATATAAATCCAAGTCTGGAAGGTTCAATTTCAAGTCACAGAGAGTTCTGCCCTTGCCACGGATGCATGGCTGTGGGATGGGCAAGGCCTCAGAGCAGAAACATGCACCTGAGTGTGTTACTCTTTAGTTATCACTTTAAGTCAAGCAAGGCCTTTTCTGTATCAATCTGGAAACATAGGTCAGGCAATATAAGAAAGTCCATGCAGGAATGAGACGGTCTCCATAGGGATGGACACAGAGTTTGGCACCACAGCTTCCCACATTTGCAACTGCCCCACATTTGCAACCTGTAGGACTAGTGTTGAGGGCTCTCCCTTTCCCTTTGTGGATCTCAAGACCAGGCTGGCTGCCTCTGCCTTTGGGGAGGTATTTTTGGCAGGGAGCAAGATACACAACTGAAAGAAGCAACTCCTGAAGTGATTTGTTGTGAACATTTAGATGTCATCTGAAGACTCTATGGCATGTGTGAGTCACATTGGAAGCCAAGATGGCTTAACAGTTCAAATAGTGCTTATCTTTTGTTGATTTACTCTTGGTTTCAGTGCACAGCTTCCTACTGAGTGTTTTGTTGTTTCTGAGAGTATAATCCCACTTGTGGTATTTTCAATCCCTCCCTTCCTGCCCTTTATTTCTCCCCAAATTGTACTGTACTGGTAGGTGTGGTGTGAAAGGCAGACAATATGTTGGAGATTAATTTAGTCAGTCCAGGAATCTTGGCTGCCATCTGGATGATTAGCTCTGCTTACCTAGTTCCCACTTGCATCTCAGTGAGACAAAGTAGCCAACTTCATTGCCTCAAAAGGGAAAGGAGATGTGATCCTTTAAAAAGTACCTGCAGCCAAACAGCTGCCTCCTGTCCACTGAAAAGTGATTTTGGCTTCCCCACCCCACCATTGTTTGAGAACGGACCAGTGCAAGAAAGTAAAATCTGATACAGTCAGTTAAATGTCTAAAAGATCATTTGTGAGTGATAGCTGCAGAAGTAGTTTTTATTCAAAACTGACAATTTCTTTTTCATCTCTGTTTTTATACACGGATGATTATGGATCATGCGGAACAAGCTACAGTATCAACAGCTATTAACACTTTTTTTTCCAAGGTAAAACACGGGGTCATATCTCCAACACACATAATTTATATTCCTGGAACTTAGATTTGACTTTAGCACCAGATTTCACTAGATAGCCCCTGAAATCTTGTTTTCTCACTTGTCACCCAAAATACTGGTGAATTTTAGACAAAAAAGGGATCTGGAGCTGAGGTGGTTTTTACTCACCTGAGCACAAAGTCATGGGAGTCAATATCTCGGCCATACTGCGACTGCCGGAGGTTCCCAGAGTTGCCCACGACAGCACATCGTCTGCACGTGTAAGTACCTCTCTCCTGCAGGGGATCCCCGTCCCCAGGAATGACCCCAAACAATTCTGTGAGAGTAGTGTTCAAATTCCTCGGAGCTTTCTCTGCTTGCAATTTCTGTCGGGGAGAAAAATCATTTCAGGTTATCAATACAGAAGCTTTTCTGTGAGCTAGACATAGCTTCAAATGTCTCCTCAAATATCATTCTTGGGTCTGCCTGAAGACTGCTTTCTGCAGCACAAGGCTTGAGGTTGGGAGCCAAAGTGTGAAAAAAATAAAGTAAAAACCATTTCCATTAACTTTTTTAACTTGACTCCCCTTTTCTCCTCTGTCTCCTCAGATTCCCACACGTCCTCAGACTCTGTCTAGCCATGAAGGAACAGATCATGCATTCTCCCCAAGGCTGGCCTTAGCAGAATAAATGTTCCTCTGGTGTCTGTAAGCCTACATTCACCCTGGGCCAGGTATCTTCTGGTAGGACTTGTATAACGTCTTTTAGCTCTTCTAAAAAGGACAGAAAAGTCTCAGGAAACCTGATGGAACAGAGAAATGGCTTATATCGTTTCCACATATTTTGGCATATGCCTGAAGTGGGAGAGGGAGATGGGAAGTGAAGTGTGGAAGAACCAGCTGCTTGTGCAATAGAAAACTACAGTAGAGTTAGCCCTGAGGGCTGGAGATGCAAAGTCATCCAAAAAAAATCTCCAGGATGAGGAAAACCACCCGGACCTTGGTCATTGTGTCTGTTGCCATGGAGGGAAACTGTTTTGTAGCAGCTCTATGGTGCATGGTGGAAACAATGGCTGGATTGGGAAGGTACAGGCAAGGTGCAGGGTGAGTGATGGTCAGACACTCCCTTTCTGGGGCTCAGCTCTCTGAGGTCTACAAAAAAGTTTGAGAGTGCTGGCAGGCTCACAGACACCATTGCCCACCCTCGTGGTGTTACTTGCTTGCAAGCTCACAAAGGGAGAATGGCTCCAGCACAAAACGGGCCAAAAAGGCTCTGTCTTGCTCTGCCAGCCCAGGGCGAGGAGAGACAGGGAGAAAGAGAAGAGAAACACCTTTTCCCATGACTCCCAGGAATGGCCTGGGGGAATTTGGCTTTAGTTTCCAATGTGTTTCCCTTGGCTGCACCAGGAACTATTAATTTGTCCTTGTATCTCCCTCTCTCACACAAACAGATGTAGTACTGTAATTTTTGTTTAAATTCTGTGCTGTCTCCTTGCAGAACGTTATTTGCACTGAAATGAACAACAGGTCTGTGGAGTTCAGAGCTACAAGGCGATGTTAAGACCAAAAATTTGAAATAAAGAAGACAAAGACATTTGTTTTCATACACAGACTTTGCATACATAGACTTAATCTTCTGACTAATCCTTCCTAGCCTATATACTTGCATATGGACTGCAGAAGGTGATTAGGATGAAAGGTATTTAGGATGTCCAAACAAATACTACATTAATGACCACATATGTCACTGTTCAGTGGATGGCTCAATTACTTAAGTGAAAAAGGTTGTCTTCCAAATTCATGTGTGATAATAAAAGCACATGGCCACATATCTAAACTCTTGTGTATTCTTTGTGAATCCAATCTAACCCGATATTACTCTAAATATGTGAAAAACAATGTTAGAAAGCCTGCAGCCTTCAAAATAATTGGAGACTTCATAGATGTCATAGAGTGTAGTAGCAGGTGTATAATGTAGTAAAATCTGACCTTTTTTAAAAAAGGAACTTGTTTTGAGTTATTTGAATACACATTTGCACACACCCACGTATACTCTCTCTCTGTAAAGGTGAGCTGATTTTAACTGTATTTAAGAAATGAAAGGCAAAACCACCAAAATATTATTCTTGAACTGATTTTGCCTGAGAAAATTCAGATGTGGAAGGTAATTTTGAGAAAATTCTAAAATTCTACCTGGGCTCCCTTTTTAGGTTAAATTGCCTTTTCATCCAGAATGACAGAATCATAAAAGGAGTATTGATGAATTTTTTATGCATTAAAATGGTAAGAAACATCCTAGATAGGCACCTGTATTTGCACAGCACAGGCATCTGCCTTTCTGTTATGCTGCTGTCAGTGTAGAGTAACTACTGCAAAGAAGTTGAAACATGGGCACCAACATCAGCCCAAAAGCAGGATACCATCATCCTACAATCCCTCAGTTGTGCACAACTCCAACAGGAAAAACTGTTAATAATGTTAGAAATCCTCTCAGTGACCTCAAGTAGGATGATGACCTTACTGCACTGTGTGCTGGACATTCATACAATGAGACATTTGTGTTTAACTCATTTCAAGTCCTCTGCTTAAATTTCCTCAATGATCATCTGATTGAACTTTTCAGGCCTAATCTTCAATTAACACTAGTCAGTCTTTGATTTTTCAACAAAACAGAGAAGAGTAGGGAACAAAGGTGGTTAACTCCAAAGCACATCTAACTTCTAAAAGTTCAGATCTAATGCACAGCCAATGCCTTATTGCACAATGTTTGCTTGGTTTATTGAAAAAGACCATTTTAATAGCATTACAATTACAAGCCGATTATAGTTCACTTTCCCACATCAAATTTTTGTCCTTTTTTTTTGAGTAATGTAATTTTATTTTTTTTTTAACAAAGTCTGGCCTTTCCCATAAATCAACAGAAGCATTGGGTGAAAGTCTGTCCACTCTGTGCAAGGCAGAGCCATAGCAGTGCTATGTGGCATTGCTGGGACAACATCCTCTCACCAAGTTCTGTAGTTGACAGGGATATGCATATGGATATAGCTGCTAGAAGTGGCCTTATAATGGCCAGTCTTCGCGAGCGAAGATTTGGGAAAGGTCATTGACCCTTCGAGCCTGCGCAGTGGATTTTTTTTTTTTAGGTGAGACACAGCGTGCGCTGAACTGAGCCCACCCTTTAATCCTGAGGTTCATCTGCCGGGGCCGAGCAAGCTTGGACAGTGGCAGTGAGGGTCTCAGAACGTAGGTTTGTTTAGAGTGACCTTCTCTTAGATGGATTGCCTTACAAGGCTGACGAGCTCCATCTGCCCGGGGGGCTGGGAATCGAACCCGGGTCGCAGCGGTGAGAGTCCTGCACCCTAACCACTAGACCACCAGAGGCCCCAGAAGTGGCCTTATACACACTGAAATACCTGACCCCTGTGTCCTCAGTGAAGTGGCTGCTTTTCTCAGAGGTCTGTGCAAGTAATACCTGTGTCTAAAGAAGCAGTTTAACCTCTTGCCCAAGATCAAAAAGCATCTTAATCCACTTTCTGTCCACATATAAAATATTAATGGACCACTTAACTGTCCACCTTTCCTGCATAAAATATTTGCCTGGCACTTGAGAATTAACTCTTTACCTTAGATTGTTAAAAATCGTAATCAGGAGTTCAGATTGAGAAGTTTTCTAATCATCTTCACAGGGAAGATGTTATCTAAGCTGTTGTCCAGCCTTAAAAACTCCCCATTTCACATACAGAAATTTACTAGTTGGATTTACATCTTCTTATTTTAAAAAAATCAAGCAAGAAAAAAAAAAAAAGAAAGCAAGAAAAAGAACCCTCAAAGTTTATGCACTTTCTTTCTTTAGCCATGAATGGCTTTCCAAGGAAGTGCTTGTTCCTACTCTCATCACTATGCATGCACCTTCATTAAGGATGACAAGGGATTTGCTGCTTTTAAAAACTGCTCAGAAGGCTTTACTGAGCTCTCTGGTACCATCACATTGACAGCTACTGTAATACCTAAAAACTTGGCTAAGGGGTTGCAAAGGGAGAGTGTAAATTCAGCCGAGGCTGCTCAGAACTAATAGCTTGGAGTGGTGATGATACAGCTACAGTCATTGAACCATAGAATACTAGAATGGGTTGAGTTGGAAGGGACCTTAGAGATCATCTGGTTACAACCCCCCTGCCATGGGCAGAGACAGGTCCCACTAGATCAGGTTGCCCCAAGCCCCATTCAACCTGGCCTTCAACACTACCAGGGACAGGGCATCCACTTCCTGGGTAACCCGGGCCAGTGCCTCACCACACTCAAAGGAAAGAATTTCTTCCTAATAACTAATCTTAAACCTACCCTCTTCCAGGTTAAAGCCATTACCACTTGTCCTGCCACTACATGCCCTTGTGAAAAGTCCCTCTCCAGCTCTCTTGTAGCCCCCTTTAGGTGTTGAAAGGCTGCAATAAGATCTCTCTGGAGCCTTTTCTAAGTTCAACAACCCCAACACTCTTAATCTGTCTTTATAGGAAAGGTATTCCAGCCTCTGAGTATCTTCCCAGCCTCCTCTGGACTTGGCCTAAGAGATCCACATCCTTCTTATGTTGGGGCCTCAAAGGAGTCAGGAGAACCTCAAAGGAATACTGTCCTGGTGCCTGGGCACCCTGCACAAATGGTCAAGTTTGGCAGTGTATTAAACACAACATCAAAATCCCAAATTATTAGCAGGTTGAATAGATTAACTTGTAATCTTTGGTGTGATGTGGATGCAGGTAGAACACATATCAAGGCAGACAGGTATAGGTGTGGGTCTGGCAGCAGCCAGCACTGATGAGGCATCACTGCCAGCATACAGCCAGGCTGCTGGGGGAAGTTGGTGTAGCAGTACTGGGGTTTGTGGCTTTTCTAAATTTTTGAACTGTTTTTAAAAGTTTAAGAGGGAATAAAGCCCCATGAGAACCTCTTTTGCACAGCTACTAATTGCCTTGCTGCAGCAGTTTGGAGGCATTACACTCATGCAACACTATAAGACATTATACGTTATATGAAGATTAATCCTAGCAACTCTGGTGGGGCAAACCCAGGTAATCTCCATTTTGCAGACTGAAGGGGAGGTTAAAAGGAAACCATCGATTTTTAAAATTCCCCCTTGATCTGGAAAATATGGCATTAATATTGTCCTGTAATTCCTATGCATCAAAGTGTTGGAAGGGGAATAATATGGATGCTTTCATGAGTCTGGTCTTTGTTTGATGATTTGTGTCATCAAAAAATTTACGCTCTCACGTATGAATGCATATGTGCATATATTATGTAAATAGCACAGGATAATACGCGTATGCCAAATTGTGTGATTTCTGACTGCCATGGCTGATATGAGTCACCTCTACGCCACTCTTGTGTCAAGACAATGCCTGTGCAAGCTCTGTGTGCCCTTGTTTCTGGCTTCAGGGTGTTTGCAGCTCAGGACAGTGCATCACAGTGCTTAGAGAGACCTGTGAGCTTGGACCACCTTCACATCCATCTGTCTTCACCATAGGAGGAGCAGCTCCAGCCCAGCAGGACTCGTGTGGTGGCTGCCAGTGGGGGTAAGAGGTAGTCCAAGGTCAGGTTCTTCCAGTATGCCCAAATCTGATCTAAATGTCATGCTTCCAACCAAGCAGTGCAACAGCAGGAGGGACTGGCACGTGGCAGGTACTGAGAGCAGAGCCTGGGACCTGGCCTGGATTCGGTACCACCTTCTGCAGAGATCTGGTAGCTACACGTTTCCTTCAGTGTGCTGAACCCTTCAAAGTGTCACCGAGAGCATCCCAGTTTTAAAGAAAACTTCTGGTGATCAAAGCACTTGGGCACATTTTCTACAAAGAGCATTCAAAATGCATGACTCAGGTGCCAAGGAGCTCTGCCGCTGTCTTAAAAATAAGTGCAGCATCCACAGCTTCCCCAGGGCACGTGTTGGGGATGCCCTTTTGTTCACTAGCTGGTTAGCAAATTTTTAAGCCATATATTACATTTTTTCCTACAAACATAATGATTTAAAACTAATATTTTCTTTTAGATACACCAACAACATGGCCTCAAGAGCTGAGCTATCTTCCAAAAAAAAAGAAGGCAAAACTCTCAAATATCATAAGACTCAAGATAAAAAGTGCTATAACACAATAGTTTATGAGCAATGTGTTACAGATAAAATTGCCAGGAAACTCTGAGCCTGAATTTACTTATCACACCTTTAATCCATCAACCTCAACACGTTTATTTTGAATTTAGAACAGCATGTTCTGATCTCATATTTTTAATACTTTATGACCACTAAGAACAATGCATCCACCCCTGAAAACAAAACAAGAAAACTATAAATAAATGCTGTGCTGTGTTACAGCATGTAATTCTTGATATGTTTCCTTATATATGGGTTACTAGGTTTAGTGAGAACATCCACAGCATTTGTGTCATAGTAAAACAATGGAAAACTTGCAGGTGGACCAGCTCAGGAAGGTGAGAAAGAAAATATAAACAGAAAGGAATGTATCATGTAACACCAAGTGCCACCTTCCAAAACAGTCCCTGAGAATAAGGTGAGGGAAAGTAAAGAAGAGAGAGAGGAGGTGAGAGACAAGAAGGGAGGGAAGGAAGCGAAGGAGGAAGGAAAGAAGGAAGGAGGGAAGGGAGGAAGGAAGGAAGTAAGTTCTAACAAAATGGTTACAGCCTGGAATGTTATTAAGGCCCAGATCCTTCCCTAGAACGGAGGACTTGAATTAAACTTTAAGTCACAAAGAGCAGCTGCAGGAGTGTATCCAGGAGGAGAATTTTGGCCATTATTTTCTACCAGACAAAAGTGATGAAGACAGAGTTTATCAGCTGTGTAGATTTAAGCAAATGAAAAGAAATGAGCAGTCCTGACAAAATCCCTCTTGTTTCCGTGAGCACAGAAACAGCCAGGTATGTTTTCAGGTGTTTCTCCAGAGCAGCCCTGCCTCGTGCAGCAGGATGAGCCACTGCAGGGATGGTGGCACTGACCTTCTCTTCCCTGCTCCTTCTCACCTTCACAGGTGGTAGCACTAAATCCAGTATGGACAAACAACTTTATTCAGAGCAGGCAGGAATATTTCCTTCCAAAAGGCCACATTCCACCAAGATAAGAGTTTAAACCATATATTCTCCAAATAAACCATGAAGCAGCCTGGCAGCCATGTAAGCAAGTGAAACCACCCCATTCTTCAGCCCCAAATGCCACTTTGTCTCCAATATTGGCCAATAGTCTCTGAAATCAGTCCTCACCATCCTAGCACTGGAGGGATACTAATGCTGCAGGACAATTTGGATGAATAACATTCACATGTACAGCAACAGAGCTAAAGGGGGAGGGACGGCAGACCGAACTTGGTAGACGGGCAGCTCTCCAGCAAGGGCTCTGCCTGCATTTAGTCCAAACCCATCCCATGACAGGAAAAGTCACAGCCATGTAATTAATAACTCCAGTGAAGTCACCATCACCTCAGAGTCTCAGTTACAGCACAAGGAAACCACCACACTGTCTGAAGGCAGTTCCTGAGAGCGAACACAGTAATTTCTCCCCTGAGTAGAAGTTTGAACAATCTCAGGTTTCCTCATGCCTCATCTTTATGTACAAATATAGTAAAAAGTGACAAATTACTGCGTTGGCAAAGCCCACAAGAGTAAAGCATGGCCATGAGCAATGTTTTCTTAAAGACTGGCTGAAATCTCAGGATCGCTTTGAAGATGAACCTAAAAATGAACAGTGAAAAGGGAGTGCCGTCAGGATGCACCTGGGACTTATTTACTGCAGAAATGACACTGACTGTCTTGAAAAAGCTTAACCAAAACAACATGTACATTAGAAATCAGTAGCAATGAGGAGGTGAGGCCACATTGTGTCTGGGTTTACCCAAGACCATCTTTCAGAGGAGTCAGGGCACTTTCTCCATTTATCATGGGTTAGGCAAAGATTTCCAGTAAGTTACTGACTTCCAGTATACAATGCAGTTTTGGGGGTCACCAACAAATTTCACACATCATGGTGGAAGATACAAAATGTCTAGAAATATTAAAAGATTTATTTTTACCATCTGAAAAAAAAGAATGCTTTGATTTTGTATTCTGAAGTGGTATATTCCCTTTGAACTTGATCTGAATTTAAAAAAAAAGAAAGAAAGAAAACACTAAAATAGGGTTAGACAGCTCTGAAAATTAATGAACAGCTTTTATTTGGGGCAGAGGAGGGAAGACTTTTGACTGTTCTGAAAGTCACTGTTTTTTTCATTTTGCTGAAAAAGAGACAGACCTTCCCTGAAAGAATCTGTTTCAGGTTAAGCTGAATTTTTAATGCACTGGTGAGGCCACATCTCGACTACTGTGTCCAGTTCCGGGCCCTGCACTTCAAGAAGGACACAGAGGCGCTGGAGTGAGTCCAAAGAAGGGCAATGAAGCTGGTAAAGGGTCTGGAGCACAAGTCCAGTGAGGAGTGACTGAGCGAACTGGGGTTGTTTAGCCTGAAGAAGAAGAGGCTCAGGGGTGACCTTATCATTCTCTACAACTGCCTGAATGGAGGTTGTAGCCAGGTGAGGGTTGATCTCTTCTCCCAGGCAACTAGGGACAGGATAAGAGGACATAGTCTAAAACTGCACTGTGGAGGCTTAGGTTGGACATTAGGAGGACTTTCTTCGCAGAAAGGGTGATTAGATATTGGAATGGGCTGCCTAGGGAGGTGATGGAGTCACTGTCCTTGGAGGTGTTTAAGGAAAGCCTGGACATAGCATCAGTGCCATGGTCTAATTGACAAGGTGGTGTTCTGTCATAGGTTGGACTCAATTATCTCAAAGGTCTTTTCCAACCTAATTGATTCTGTGAATTCAGATAATGGCTTTTTTTTTTTTTCTCTCAGTTTCACTACAAGAAGGAGAATCACAAATTTCGTGTACTGAGTGTCCCAAGCTTTTTCTTCTTCTTTTTTTTCTTTTTTTTTTAGAGAGAATGCATTTAAACCTCTTGTTTAAATCAGTGAGTTCTCAATGCAGAATGCAGTGTGGCTTTACTTGGGGTGCTGTGCAAGTGATCTACTAAGCTCAATTTGGGGTATGCCCCCTCCTCTGAAAACTGCCAGTTGTTAGCTCAGCTCAGCTCCCTGATGAAATCTCAAGCCAGGGCAAGGGGAACTAGGACCTCAGCTTGCCATGTTCCCTTCTCACAACTTCAGCAGAGCCCAGCTAGGAAACCCCCACAATGGGGACCACAAGGAAAAGTGTCTGGAGGCTGCAAGAAAAAACACAAGCAATGGGAAATCAGAGTCATGGCCAAGGAGCAGGTGAAAGGATACAGCACCTGGAGTACACAAGACTCATAGCAAAAACAATGGTTTCATCATAAAATGATCGTATCATTTGTACAACAATTAAAAATATCAGAGTTCAGTGGCATTTCTTTTTCACCAGTAAACGCAACAGCCAGAGGAGTGAGAAGTGATAAATCCAATACAGCCTCATTCCCACAGCACTTGACATCCCCTCCAAAACCTAAATGTCCCCACCAGAATAGTGGGTGCCAATCAGAAAGGCCCCCTCAGGGTGCCATAGAAGGGCTGAAAGCCCTGGATTCAATAACAAGGATTATGATTGTCACAAGACACTAAGTTGGAGGCTGTTGTGTGTTCAAAGAAAGGCACAGGGGACTATTTTTCCCAAAGAGGGGGAAAACAAGTGCAATACAACTGTGATTTCACTGGGGTTGCTGCAGCCGGAACTTGTGCTTTAGCAGCTCGGCAGTGCAGGTCACGAGTAGATCATTCAATTGAGGTCTTGTTTCAAGAGAATATAAAAGGGGCTTTTACTGGGCAAAACATCAGGATGGACCTTTTTCCCTTTTGTGCTTTTTGAACAAGGTATCCACTAGCTTTCATGGTACTTGGATCAGGCTCCAAGGGTGGTTGGACCATCCTGCTCAAGGATATGCTGGGGCTGCTCCTTCCCAGCAACCCACAGCCACCCACGTGCTTTCCAGGCCTGTTTTACATCATCAGCCATAATGAAGAATGTTTTCATACACATGCAATTAATCATTTTTCATTTAATCCTCTAATTATTTACACATCTTATGTTAGAGAGAGCCCAGGAGAATTACACACTTCTCAATGAGTTTGCTTTGTTACCTCGGCGGATGGCAAAAAGCCTATCTGACGCAAAACCAGCCGGCTTACGAAGTCCGGTCTTTCAAAGAGAAGGGAGAAAATGGCAGTATTGACATTTGCAAATTCTGGATTTACCACCTAACTCTGTCGGGGACTTTTCTAGCTTGAAGCAAGCGAACATGCACTACAAGCCCCTCTGAGCTAAACAGCAGCGCAAACACCCAGTTCCTCCCACCTCTGCCTTCCTTGTCAGCTGAGACAGCAAATGCTTTTGGCAGAAACCATCTCTTGCTACCTGCTCAGCATCACTTGAAGCCTGAAACCGTGACTGACACTCAAACTCTGGGCTGTATCCACAAGTCCCACTTACCAGCCACCACCTGTAGCTGTCTTCTGGGATCAAGGCATTTTGTGAGGTCAAGAAAGGTTGCATAGTTGAATTAAATCTCTGATCGAACCAGAGGGAATGTCCCATCTCCGAAATGCACGTGTGACAGCTGCAAGGTCTCCTGGGGTACTTGAAGAGTTTTTGGACTTGCTCTGAAAACTGCATGACGAGATGCCTGGGATCCCAGGTGGTCGTGGTAACTTGGTGTGTGTAGTTCAGCAGAAACGATGTTACCGTGATGAGCAAAAAGGCGAATGTAAACATTTTCACATTTCTCCTCCTTACAACCATCTTTCCCACTCAGGTTCTGCCACCACTGCTGATCAAGTACAATGTAGGGTCCAGTGTAAGGCAAAAAGGAAAAGGTGCAGCAGGCACCGATCAGTTACTACTCCGGGCTTAGGCTGAACAGACTAACTCCAATACCTTCATCCATAAGGGAAGAAGCTTCATCTTTCCCAAACGGGCTTAAAAAAGGCAAAGCTGAGTATTTCCTTTCACTTTCTCAGAGTGCTTCCAAGTTCCTTCCACCTCTCTGTGTCCTGCTGCTACCCTCTCCTGAGGAGAGTTTAATGGACACAACCCTTGTCTTTCTGTGTACTAGAATATTCAAAGGGGAGTAATATCAGCATTAAAATTCAGGTTTTGAACGTAAGAGTAAGCCAGACATTAAAACAAGCAAATTGTAGAAAGAAGAGGGTGGTTATTCTTTTTCTTAGAAGTTATTTCTTGAGGGATTGGATCATTTGGGGATGTACATTCCATCAGAGAGACATGCTTTGATGCCCATTTAAGCCATGGAGAGCAGTTTGCAACCTAGAGACAAACAAAAAAAAAAGAAAAATAATTTTCAGAATTTTTTTTGCATTCCTTCCAACCTATTTTCTCTGCTTTTCTCAGCCAATCCCAAAACTTCTGATCAGCTCAGAGACCTGAACACAGCAGCAGCAGCTTCCAGCTCTGCTGTGGTATTTGCATACTGAGAAATTTCAGGGTGAAATTTCGGAAAGGGCAGAGCATCGACCTGTGGACATTGAGTCTCTTTGTATTGAATCAGCCTCCTCACTCTGCTCTGGCCTTATTTGAATTACAGTTTGTAGCTATTTGAATGGCAATGACTCACCACCTTTCTTCAAGATGACCTTGACAGCCACAAGATACGCAGCAAAGTGTTCATAACTCAGAGCAGCTGAACAAAAAGCACCCGGCAAGGGAGGGAGGAGCAGGATAGGGAGGATGAATTGCTTCCTTTCTCTTGCTCCCCCCCCAGCTTGATTTCTTAAAGATTGGGACTAGACCTGTGATTCAGAGAAGCCAAGCAAGAACAGCTGTCATGTCCTGGGACAGAGAGGGGAAATCAAAGTATAAAATAGCCTTTGTTTCATATGGGTTATTGCTGTTTTTCCTGCCAAGGAAGGGTAGCTGACGGCAGCCTGTGATCTCAGAGAGTTCCTATGAGACCCCAAGAGAGAGGTAGAGAGGCATGAAGCTGCCTTGGGGATACAGAAGAAAGAGCTGCTCACCCTTCCCCTCTTGCTGTCCTGGGCCTAGCAGCAGTGATTTAAAGAAGATTTTAAAAGTCAAAAAATTAATCCCTTCCTCCCACAGTGCTGTTGTTTTGTGGGAAGAAAAACATGTTACTGTGTCAGAATATGTCCAATTTACGAACAAGCAAAAGCCCAGAGAGATAAGTCTCATTCACTGCTAAGCTTCAGATTTCACACCAACAAAGAACAAAACTGCAACTTTTACCATTAAACCCCACCATTTTAACCCATTCTGTGTGCCACATTGATGCAGAATCCCCCTCATTGCATCACTCAAATGTGATGCTTATCCAGATGTGGGGGAAGAGTAGCTGGTAGCCACAGCATCCCCAGCTTTGCTGCTGGCTCCTCTTCTGGGGATCTTAGAGGAGCTGCCGCAGGCCAAACCGCTTTTCCAAAGGGTTTGACAGGGCATCTTGGAAACAGCATAGACTTGGATTTTCGAGGTGGTGTGTAAATATTTACCAAGTCCCAAAAAGCTGAATCCAAAGACAGGAGCCTCAGCCCATGGTCTTGAGCCTTTGCTCCAGGTTTCTCCCTGCATGTGATGGGCAGCATGTGCCCTTCAATTAGCTGCTGATTGCCAAATGCCTCAAGATTTAAGTCTGGCCCCTCCAACTGCATTTACAGGGGCTCAAGGGCTGATGAGTGGGTCAGACTGGATAACAAAAGGCTTTATTAACCCCATCTGCTCATACTCCTTCCATGGTAAATCACACAGCACCAGGAAATCATCAGGTGCTTGCTTTAATATTTGAGGGAAGTTTTTGGACTAACCAGGAATCTTCAGAACTATTCCCAGGTAAAGTTCAGGAATTGCATCCTGAGAGGTGATGAGGGTGCTGCCACTGTGACTTGGAGATTTAGAAAGGGAGCTTAGGAGAACAGCCCCCGTACACAGCCCCATCCACACCAGCTGGTCTCTGTGTCACAGAGCAGCCCCAAACACATTTGCTTTACTAGCCTGGATATAGTTGTTAGTCTAAACAAAAACACAGCCTCTATCACCTCCCAAAATATGCCAAATCCCAGAAGCAAATTAGTTCTCCATTTATGGAGTAGATAATTCAAGAGCTGTGATGCTGGGGGGGGTCGAACCCCCACTGCTGTCAGCGCTAGGCCAAGTCAGTATTTGTAAACACAACTCCTGCTCTTCTGTTATATTTTTCAGAGGAGGAGGGAGAGGGATTATCCAGCCTTTCTTGGAAAAAGCCTATAAAATTGAGTATTGTTCATAAAACAGTTCTGGCCTCCAAAACAAGCACTTATTTCATCAGATTTATTTAATTTCTGTAATTCAGCTAAGGTTAAAGTTATATTTACAATTTGGGAAAGAAAAAAAAAAGAAGACCCAAACCAGTGTTTACACAGTGGACTGCAATGTTTTCAAACTTCTAATCATCCTGTCTTTTATAACATG
>NW_016690247.1:3737580-3740106 GCF_001604755.1 Lepidothrix coronata | reverse complement strand
AGAAACTTGGGTGGGGAATTTGCATTCCGATGCCTCAAAATAAATATTTGTCTTGGCAGACTTTCTCAGGCTTGTTGCTGAGTGGTCTGGAAACAAAAACTCCCTCACAGTGTTTGAAGAAATGACTGGAGGATCTGGCTCAGAAAAGGTCAGGAGTCTTTCTTTAACCTTGGATGCTGAGAGTTGCCACCTCTCACCATGGTGAAGACATTTTTTCCTCCATCACCTCCTCCTCCCTCGCATACCAAAAGTTGACTCCTGCAAAGGCTGGAGAAATTGTAGTGTTAATATCCAGGATTAACTGTGCTACAGTGTCCTCCATTTCCTACTAATGTGTTCAGGCCAAATGGGAAATTTTTCTTTGAATGCTACTGGAAGTGCCCTGACAGGTTGTCTGGCTCTAAAATCTTTTTCATGAGGTTCAACCAGACCAAGTATAGGGTCTTGCACCTGCACTAGGGTAATCCCCTCTACCAATAGAGACAGAAGTATGAAGGGATAGAGAACAGCCTTGAGGAGAAGTACTTAGGCTACTGGGGGAGCAACAGGTGCTCACAGGCCAGAAAGCCAGCTGTATCCTGGGCTGCATTAAAAGCAGCATGGCCATCAGCCTGAAGGAGGTGATTCTCCTCCTCTACTCTGCTCTGGTGAGACCCCAGCTGGAGTGCTGCATCCAGCTGTGGGGTCTCCAGCACAGGAAAGACATGGACCTGTTAGAGTGAGTTCAGAGGAGGGCCACAAAAATGATCAGAGGGCTGGAACACCTCACCTATGAAGACAGGCTGAGAGAGTTGGGTTTGTTCATCCTGGAGAAGAGAAGGCTCTGGGGAGCCTCAGAGCAGGCTCCCAGTGCTTAAAGGGGGCTTATAAGAAAAATGGGGAGGGACTTTTTAGCACTGGATGAGGATGAGGAGAAATGGTTTTGGCCTAGGGGGAGCTCATCTAGGGGAGCTTGGCTCCCTCCCCTTGTGTCACCAGCTATGCAAGGACAACATTCACCTCGGTATCACTTATCACTTGGAAACACATAGATGACTGGGACTGTGGAGATAAACTCATGATCAATTTATTGCCAGTGGGAACTATAATGTGAATGAGCCACTGTTTATGTAATGGCCCTTTGTTACTGCATTCAGGCTTGGTATCATGCCAGCTCAAGGGAAAAGTGCACAGATTACGTACTTTCCAGGTTAAGCCTAGTGTTAAGTTTTCCAGGTCATTACAGTGCCAACAGAGAACTCAGCTGCATCATACCATGAAACAACCATGAGATAAACTGGGAGAGGCCAGTGAAAAGGGTGATTAATTCAAACTTAATGGGTAGCTTCACTGCTGACCTGTTTACGGTCTATTCCTTTGGACCAACCCTCGGTTCAAACACTTTCAGGACAGAACAGGAACACTGGAATGACAGCACTGTCCAGCCAAGCAGTGAACAGTAGCACTTATGGCCAAGAGGCTGGAGTCTGCCAGGTCACACCAGGGATGTGTTGAAAAACAACATTGGAAAAATAAGCTGCTGGTAGGAATTTGTTCCACAACCTCTGTCTTGCTAGAAAGTGATTTCAGAGGAGCCCTGACAGACACTATTCATGAAAAAATGGCATCTCTGCTTACCTGGTGGCACTTTATTTTCTTTTATCCCCTTCCCTAGAGACATACTGATGTTTTAAATAGCAAATATGTTGCTACAAGCTCTTAACAAATACTCTTTTCCTTCCTTATCCAGTAGTTTGCAGTGCTGGACACACTGCTGCATGAGAGCTTTTCTGTGGTGGGCCAATATCCACCAGTGGGTTGTGACGGGATTCTTTTGGCCAGCAGGCTGAGAGCTCAAAGCTGTGGCAATGAACACAACTAACTTCATGGTGAAAATTCTAAACTAAAATTCACTCCCTCACTAAAATTCATTCACTCTGTTTCTGTGAATTACTTTACTTCAAAGAGTTCTTTGAAAACATCAAAGCAGACAACTGGACACATAAAAATTGCTGTTGAGTTTTGTTGACAAACTTTGGTGTCCGAGTCCATGGTGGACAGAGTGTCCCTGTACTCTCACATCCTTCCGTCTCACATGCTTTTAGGTGATTTGTAGACTGGGATCAAAGCTCAGCTACCCTTTGCTTGGGAAAAAAAGAGTTATCAAAGGGATTTCCAGACACCTATATGTGATTGCACCTAGAGGAATTTTTAAGTGGTTCATGATAGGACAAGTGTACAATTGGAGCTGGTAAGGAGTTTCTCAAGCACAATTTATTTCCATTTCTATTTTGTTTCAAATCAGTTTGTCAAAATTGAATTTATTTTCCATCTTGATTTTCTGTTTTAAAAAACTTTCAAAAAAGGATCTTTGACATTTTAAATGAAAAAAAATATTTAGTTTTCATTTTGCAAAAAAACTTCTTGTAGAAAATGTGTAATTTATGGTAATTAAAGCAAAACATTTAGAAATTCAAAATAAAAAAAAAAAACAAGTAAAAAAAAAAAAAAAAAACCTAAACAACAAAAAAAGTTCTATTTTCACTC
>NW_016690247.1:3695767-3732962 GCF_001604755.1 Lepidothrix coronata | reverse complement strand
TTTGCTCTCAAGCACATACCAAAATTGTTAAAGTGTGTTTCCATAACTTGCCTTCCTTTCCTTTATCCTCATCTTTTTACTTCAAGGTAATGGAAGAAAGAAAAGGTACAAGGAAAGAGGATTTGCCTGGATTAGCTGGGAGCAGGAAGGGTCTGGGAACAGGTTTACTGACCTGCTGACAGGGCTTACCATTGGAATTGACCCTTATATGGGTCACGCTGCTGCCTGCAAGGAGGGTGGGAGGAACACAGAGATATCTAAATTTCTGCTGCTTTGAACCAAACCAACCTCCCACTGTGAGAAAAGCCTTTTTATACAACAAGGTATGAAAAATGGAGAGACACTGCCCTTTTTTCCTCCCCATAGAATTTTATTAGAATCAGCGAATCGTTTTGGTTCAAAATGACCTTTAAAGTTTGTCTAGTTCAACCCCTCTGCAATGATCAGGGGCATCTTCATCTAGATCAGCTTGCTTAGAGGTCCATCCAACCTGACCTTGAATGTTTCCAGGGATGGGGCATCTACCACCTCTCTGGGCAACCTGTGCCAGTGTTTCACCACCCTCGTCCTAAAAATTTCTTCCTTATATCTCGTCTGAATCCATGCTCTTTTAGTTTAAAACTACTACCCCTTGCCCCAGGGCTACAGGCCTTAGGGTGTTTCTGGTGCCCTTTAACTCATCAAAGTAGGGTTGGGTCTGCAATATCACCCATGGAATGAAACATGATTTACAGTTCAACTTGGTCAACACTGGCAGGATAAAAATGGAATTTGCTTTCAGAAATAGCTTTACAAAACCCATGGAAGTGAGCTGCACGTTTGGTGGCTAGGCTCCCCAGCATCCTCACAGCAGACAGAGGGAATGAAGAAGTTTTGCAGCCCCACCAGTGCTACTGGGGAGGAATAAAGCTCCTTTGCTGCCCAGATGCCTGTCAGCAATATCCCCCCTATGCAGGTGAGGTTCCTGTAGGTGATATCTGCCCCAAGTCCAGACAATATGGCTCTGTAAGAGCACACATGGTGTGTACATGTTCTCCTGTCTCCAGGATACCTAGTCCTAGTGTCTAAAGCCTTTGGCTTGGCAGGTGTTGCACATTACTTCAAGTTGGCCAGACATCTTTAAATGAGTGCAGAAATACCAAGCTAATTAAGAAATGAAAATAGACCTGTCTTCCTGATGGGCAAGCAAAGAAAGAAAAACTCTAATAGTCCTAGACAGAAAAAAAAAAAAGCCAGACTTGAAGTGACAAAATCCAGGTGGCATTTGTGGCTGTGCAATGACAAACAAATAACAGCCACAGCACTTGCTGCTTCCATTTGGGATATTCCACATGAGACTTCTGGGGTATGAGTTTCCAGATATGCTAAACATCCACCCCTCACTGTTTTCCACAATTTTTGTCACTCAATGCCCACAAGTAGCCAGAGTAGAATCCTTCAGGATTGCCTTTCTTCAAACTGAGAAGAATTTCACACAATTTACCCCAGTTTTCAGTAACATTCAGCTTTGGTCTGACAGCATCTCTTGCCACACTCGTGCAGGACATCACACATCCTGCAGCTGAGACAGGGCCTCACTACTGCTTTCGAAGCACACTGAGAAGGTGTTACAGAAATGGACTGATCAGCTCTGTTTTCATTT
This sequence comes from Lepidothrix coronata, assembly GCF_001604755.1. Taxonomy (NCBI): domain Eukaryota; kingdom Metazoa; phylum Chordata; class Aves; order Passeriformes; family Pipridae; genus Lepidothrix; species Lepidothrix coronata. The sequence continues at coordinate 3,731,320 of NW_016690247.1, read as the reverse complement.
CCTGACCCACTGAAGCTCTCCTTTGATGTGGGAGGAGTAACTCCTCAGAGAGGAAGGTAGCACAAAACAAGAGGGTTATTCAACTCCCATGACAACTATTCACAACAAGCATTTTTTTTAGTAATTCTTCCAAATACTGCACTGCAAAAGACATGCTGTTGCCAGCTCTGCTTTACAGATGGGGAAGGGGTCAGTAAGCCTGTGGGCATTCATTTTATTCTTACCCTTACAGAGCCTGAGGCAGAAATGTGACATCCATCCCTGGCTCCCAACTCTGCTACTGAGTCCGCTCCTCTTGCCCACTGCTGCTCAGCATTTTGAAGGTTAATCAGTAGGAATGGGAAGCTGTTGCAGTAGCAGAAATGTTACTTTGCCCTCTGCAGCCCCTTCACACCTCCAACCTTCAGCTTTTTCAGGGCTGTGTTTCACCTTGAGTCCTCCAAGCACTTGTTAGGCAGCCGTCGCTGGCAGGAGTAAAAATTAGTTTAAGATGCAGTTGGCTGCTGTTTCCATCGCTCTTTGCCAGCTCCCTCAGCAGATTTCCTGGCATACTGGGCCACAGTTGGACTGAAGGAGAAGCACAAGCCATGCAAGGGCTACTGGTAAGGGCCATTTAGTTTGCAAATGCACGGGTAGCTATCTTAGCACTAAGCAGGTAATAGGAGAGTCAAAACATAAAAATGCATTTTAAGGGTTCTTTAATCCAATTCACATCCTTGTGCATTTGTTTGACTCAGCGAGTCAAGCTGAGTTCAGTCAAGCTGAGTTTTGTAGTTTCGTTTATGATCACCGGATGGGAAGTGCTGCATCCCGTCAGCCCTGCTGGCAGTGCACAACCTGCAGGCACTGTGGTCACTCCTCCATCATCAGCAGTGGGAGTCTGGGGATCCACCAGAGACCTTATGTCCCCCTATTCCCAGATGAGCTGGGACATTAGGCCCTCTTGCAACTTCTAAAGGCTCTCATTTTGCAGTGGCTTCCATGGCTCCTGCTGCAGATCTTTCTTGTTCCCACATGCCTTCACTGACACCAGCAGAGCTGCTAATTTGAATTACTGTCCCCTGCCTCCAATACAATAATCCCTACCTGTACAAACTCCAGGGTTAAGGGGTTGCATGCTGCTTTTTATAACTTTACCACCAACTCAGTTTTTAAGAGCCTTTTCCTCCACTGTTTTCAAAGAGTCTGTTTTGTCCACTCTGCAACTGGATTGCATTGCTACGGCAGTATTATTAAAAAAGTAATTTCTTTTTCTTAAAAAAAAATAAAAAATCAATAATTGGCATTGCTGTGTGAGGTCTCTGACATTAATTATAAATAAATGTTAGACCTACTAAAATAAGAAATCAAATTTACAACAGCAGGCTGCATGCTGCTGCTGAAGCCTATGTGGCTGCCACGATACAGATACGAAATATAAAGTCTTGAGGACTGCAGTTTGCATTTTATTGCCAAGGAAAATGAATGTGTAAATAGCAATAAAATGCACAATTATTTAGCACAAAGCCAAAAGGCTCCACAGCATTTATAGGCTGATGGATAGCTTGCCTCTCTGCTCTAATTTTCCATAAAACAAGGAAGACAAGAACAAAGGAAAATAAACAATGGTTCCTGTCACTATGATTAGCTGCAAGCGCCAGGTGAGAGCAGCTGGTCTCTGAAGAGGGTAACACTGAGCTGCTTCAGCTGCCTTTTGCTTCAGGGATTGAGTCCGGATTGCAGTGCTGCTTGGCAAAGGCAGCTGAGTGGGAGCTGGGCAGGGAGGCAGGATTGCTTTTCCCAGGGTTCTCATGTGCCCCATCCCTGATGCCTCCGGCAGAAGGACAGAGCAGCCGTTTGGGGTGTGGTAAGGGCTTCATGCCTGCAGCAGGAAGAGAGGACTATTAGGCCCTCTGTAACAGATTGGAAAAAAAGGCGTTTGGACTTGATAACCTTAGAGGTCTTTTCCAACCTTAATGACTCTATGATTCTATGAAAAGGTTGCTGGCGCAGCAGTCGGCTCTCAGGGGTATCACCCATGACATGAGGAGAGGCTGGGAAAAAAACGGGGGAGACAAAAAGGTAAAAGTCCTTCAATGACATCTGTTAAAAAGCAAGGAGGGAGGAAAGCATTTGAAACAGTTTATGGGATAAAGTAAGCTGCAGACAGAGAGAGAGCTACCAGCTGGCTCCCTGGCTGTGATTCCATGACCTGTGGCGATGCCTGCAAAGGAGCCGCAGGGTTTCATGCTGGGTCCTGGAAGCAGGAGCTGGTTTGCCTGGCACCAGTCACCATAGTTATCTGCTGCCTCCACCTGTATCTAGAAGACACCATGCTATTGTCATCCATCCTATTCAAGAGCATTTTTGAGTGTGACACAGGTACACACTATCCACTTGGGTTTTATTTGGGTTTTTTTCTACCCATGTGTGTCCACGTAGGCATACAAGCCCAAATTTCACATACTACCTTTCTCTGGGGCAGAGAAGTCACGTGCAGCTGCTCACATTTGCACAACCCCTTTTAGGTCACTGAGGTTGCAAAAATATGAATCTGGTGCTTAGTGTGATATTAGCCACAGGTTCCTTATGCAGACAGCAGTACTCTCGCAGAGGGCAATAAAAGTAACCTGGTGATGATGGAGCAGCTGAATGGACATGGATAAGCTCTGGGATCATTCCTCAAGAACCGCCAGGATAAGAGCCAGGATGTGCAGTTCCAGTCTGTCACTGAGACACATGCCTCAATCTCATGCTTTCAACTCACACTTGTAATTTTGAAGTTAAATTCCTCCACTGAGTGATCATGGAGCAGGCACTCACTGGCAACATGGGGACTCTTGCTGTGGTGGGTTGACCAGTACAGGTCAAGTGCCCATCAAAGCCACTCTTGTCACTGTCCTCCTCAGCTGGATACAGGAGAGAAAACACAATAGAAGGCTCGTGGGATGAGATAAGGACAAGGAGAGATCACTCACCAGTTACTACCACAAGCAAAACAGACTCAACCTGGGGATAAGACTAGCATGATGAAAAATAAAACCAAATCTTAAAACACCTTCTCCCCACCCCTCCCTTCTTTCTGGGTTCAACTTCACTCCTGATTTGTCTTCCTCCTCCCTACCAGCAGTGCAGGGAGATGGGGAATGGAGTCTTCAGTCAGTTCATCCCATGTCTCTGCCACTCCCTCCTCCTCAGGGAGCTACTCCTCCACAGTCTTTTCCAACATGAGTCCTTCCCATGGGCTGCAGTTCTTCATGAACTGCCCCATTGTGGGTCCCTTCCACAGGGTGCAGCCCTTCAGGAACAGACATCAGTGACCTCAGTGTCTGCAGAGCCACTACTCTTACATATTCCCACTCCTCTCTCCTCTGGCTGCTGTTGAGCAACTTTTTTCTTTTTTAAATATGTCAACCCAGAGGCACTACCACCACTGCTGATGGGCTTGGCTTTGGTCGGTGGCGGGTCCATCTTGGAGCAGGCTTGGCACTGGCTCATGGGGGGAAGATTCTAGCACCTTCTCACAGAAGCCACCCCTGTAGTCCCCCTACTGCCGAAACCAAGCAAATTTGCCAAGCAAATCCAAGAGATTTGCATTCTCACGTGCTGGGCTCCTAATTTAGACACCGAAATTCAGTGCCTGAGGAGAGGCAGCGTGAGTAATCTGGAGTGCAGAGGAAGGAGATACATTAGCTGACAACAAACACAGAGATTTTTTTCACTGCTGGACTTCTCAGTGTATTTTGAGCCTGCTCCAAGTTCACGTAAAGCCAGCAGAGTCTTTAAAATTATTTGCACCAGCTATTTTATCCAAAGTCCCATTTTAAAAAATTAAGGATGAATTTTAGTATTGCTCCTGTTTATAACAGTGGAAATTTTGTGAAGGACAACTTCTATATTCAACAGAATCAGTACAAAAGAATCCAAAATAACAGAATGAAGTGCTTTCTATTCACATCTACTCCACTCACTTCAATGAGAATTCCAGAAGCAGGTCCTGCAAGAAGGAAATTATTACTCTTGCTAGGGGAAATGTCCTGTGAAGGACTCTTGATGTGGCTTGTCAGACCTTCTTCAGAGCACAAAGCCAGCAGAAAAGGTTCAAGTAACATGTGCAATAAATGCAACATCTTTCATCAATTACCAACCTGCAATGTAAAATCAAAAGTAAAATGCTAAATACCAAGTTTTGCATTTTCTCAAACATTTCCCTTCATAAGAGTAAAAAAATATATAAATCAAGTAATCATCTGTTGGACTGTGTACTTGGATTTGAAAGCAGATAATAAATAGTACATCCGTCTTTCACTTATTAACATAACTAAGCTCATTGCATAATATCTGCTTATTTTTGGAAAGCAGTCCTTTTTACCTGTCCCAATAGCACATTACTGAGTTGGCAAGAAGCACGAGCTTTTGAGCGAATAAGAGAATTTCTTCAGTTTGAACTCACTTGCCAAAAATTTCGTCTTGAAAGTCTGGGTCTCCAATTAAACAACTTTTTTTTTTTTTTGGAAGGACAAAGTCCCCTTGACTCAAAAGTTCCTTTGTTATAGTCCCCTTGACCAGCTTTGCCATTGTTTAAATTTCATTTGGCTATGTGTGATGCTGTCAGTTTATTTATCTCACAAATGATTACAAAGAGCATTTTGGTAGAGTAGACTGTTCTGCCAGATCAAACAATCAGCGTGTTGAGAAGACACATCTCCTCCCATCTATCTTTGCTCAGGACAAAACCGTAGCTCCAAACCAGGGGTTAGACTGTCAGAAAATGGTCCGTGATTGTTATTATCCTGTGCCCTGTGCTGGTTCTGCTCCATGAAGCTGAAGGCTTAATCCTGAACCATGCAGAGGATGAACCTCCCAGAACACCCTGATTGGCCTTGAGCCCTAAGACGTGTCATTTCTGCCCCTCTGACAGACCTGCAACAGCTGAGGATTTCCTGCAAAGTTTTGATGGCTTCTCTGCACTGTTCTGTGCTTGCTCTCAGTGACAGTCCTATTGTGGCTGTCATCCAGTGTTTATATTCCTTAGTTCAAGTCTCATAAAAAGCCCAATTGCTGGTCTTGGAATGATAAATCAGCATTTCAGAATTTACTCTTGCTTCCATGCAGTGCTATCAATCATGTCCAATATATATTTTATAGTGCTTCTCTTTTCCTTAACCTCATCATTGTACAAAACAGTGCTGGGGGAGAGAACTCCGGCATGTATCTGAATACCAGCAATTACAAGATTTGAGAGTTTAGGGCGTTGGATTAAATCTGTATCTCTGAGTGGGATTCTCAGGATTTTATGAAGACAACAAAGCCTCAGGATGCCTTAGCCCTTTTGTGCTCAAAAGTCGATAGAAAGGAAAAGACCCAAAACCTTTCTGACTGCTCAGCCTGGTTTTGTACCAGCAAGGGAGAGTCAATACTGCCCAAACACATTAGCACAACAAATAAGGCACTAGTTGGCGCTTTAAGTGGCTCTTAATGTCCCTCTGCAACACTGCAATGTGCTGTCATCAGGACAAGCCAGGCACCAGATGCCTTTATTTTAATTGCACTGAAGAGATACTGGTCCCATCGAAGGCTCTGCCCAAAGGCAAGACTGATCACAGCTCCTCCCTGGGCAACTGCTGCTCTGAGATGTCATTTTCCCCAGCACTGAAAAATGTTTCTAGTTCAAAAATTCATGGCATGGATTCAAATGTCTCCCAGAAGCTCTTTCAACCACAGCCACAAATATGGTTTCACTCTTCAAATGCTGCACTGGCAGCAAAATCAAAGCTTTACCACTGCTCGACTGTTCCAGTTTGGAAACAAATTTTATAGCCAAGATTCCCCCAGTCAACCTAATTCCCACTAGCCAAAAATCATAATAATCTGTCCAGAGGAAGGCAATAGTCTGAATCTGTCCACAGCAAAGTAACCCCTTGATTTTGGTACTCTTGTGAACTTTTCCCCAAAGGTAAATTTCTCTACACGTGAATCATTACACCGAACCCTCCTGTCTTCTGACCTACCATTGAACCACCCAGGAGACAGCATTTAAATGCAAGAAGGTAAAACAATAGTATTGACTGTCCTTTGTCTGGGTTTATTTAATTCTGTAAAGCAAACAGTTTGTGTGAATTGCATTCCTGGTAATAAAATCGTCTTGCACATTTGCTTATAGAGGGTCACCAGGGAGAGCAAATGCACCTGTACTCAGCAATAAATGTTTGATTCTGTGTTGCACAGCAATTATTCAAAATGAGAGAGACTATTGGATCCTAGATTGCTGCCCTTTAGGACTAGCCTGTCAAGACGCATAGCTCTGTACTTATCCAATTGAATTTCATCTCCACAGACTTATTACTGGGTGATATTCCAGTCTTTCAGTCCAAGTTGCACCTAGCTTGAAAAGAACATTTGACTACTAGACTGCCTTTTCTTTGTTATAAGGAGCATTGCTTTTCTTTATCATTATCATTTTTATCAATATGCCATAGCATATGAAAGGAGCAAAATTTAAAATGCATGGGTGGTTTATTCTGAGAGGACAGAGAAAGACAGAGATTTCAATTTAATCACCCCTAAAATTGCTTCTTCCCTGGCTTTAAAAATACTGTAGCTTTAGTCATCAAGGGGAAGTTATGATGCTGGCATATATTTATTTTCTTGGTTTTTTGGACTTACTTTGGAAATTTATCATGAATCTGGTATTTTTCTCTCTTCTTAAATTAAACAAGGAGTCACTAATATATTTTATAAATATATCCCTCTGTAGATACTTTCTCGACATTTATTACTTATCTAGGCTTGCACTCATATACTTTTATATATTCCTCAGCAAAGAGAAATATAACACAATTCCACCGAGCTTTAGTGCACCCAGAGCTGTGAGCCACTTCCCCTTAAAGTAAGATTTAATCAACGCAGTGTCACCTCAACCCTGACCAGATGATCAGTCACCACGGCTTTGAATAATATCTTGGGAAGTCTGAGCTTACAGACAATTACAGACCACTTAATCATCAAATTTAATCAAGATAATAATTAGGCAGTGCATCCTGCTTAATGCACAAGGATGTGAGCCTTCCAGCTCCCGCTGCCAGATCGGAACTGAGCACAGGAATGAGGTAAAGAATCAGTGAAGTCAACAGACTATATCTTTAATGATAGAAGAAAAACTGAACTCAGCTTGCCAAGTCCTTAAGAAATCCCGTTCTTTGTGCCAGTTGAAAACCCAAGCCTATGTGATTCTTTCAACAAGCTATTTCTTCAGAAGACCAATTTATTATTTTGTATTTGACCAGGCTTGAGAGATAAAACTCAGAGCCCTGGCCAGTAGGTGCTCTATTGGTGCTTAGCAAGCACTTTCTGCTCAGATAAACCCTGCTCTGCCACATGGATAAGGGGGGAAAGGAAAAGCTCAATTAGGTGACTTTTTGAAGGTCAAAATGAAGAATATAATTCTGTCAGTCATCTCAGCCACTGTACTACACTACCTCTGTTGCGTCAGCATTGTAGGTCTAAGGAAAGTGTTACAAGACTCTGTTGTTAATAAATTTTTTGAAGTACCTCATATTTACTGTAAGCTAAGCAAAGTCACTTTCTGTGATAGATGCTATTAAGAAAATTTTTCCATATTTTCCTCTGACTTCAAAGTGCCACGTGAGTTTTCTTGTTAGAGCCTGGTGACATCCACATGTCACTGAACTAGAGGAACAGTGGCAGCAGCAATGCATCTGTAAATATTAAAAAGCCCAGAAACATGAAGGCTTGGAAGAAATAATGGAGGGGTGTAGAAAATTGACCACACCCATTTCCAAATTCTACAAACCCTCTGGGTTAAAAATAGGATGAAAAATGTATAAGTGTATTTTTTTTTTCTTTTAAACCACTGGGGATACTGGCTAATATTTAAATTCAAAAAGTGAATAACTTCTGATAGTGACCAGCAGAAAACCAACTCTACAGAGTTATGGGGAAGTAAAATCCTTTATTTGCATATATGAGACTTAAAAATAAAGAAGAGAAAAGGTAACATTTCAATCTTCAGAGCTGCTGCTGGCTACAATATAATCCCTTTTGTAAATTTGGTGTCTTGAGCTGCCAATCCTTATCAAGAGTGTAACTATCAGCCATTGTGGGACTGCAAACAAGAATTCTCACTGTATTTTAATAGCTGCTGGTCATATCCATCAAAAAGGGGACTCTAACAGGCATACAGTTATCATTGTTCAAATTTTAATGAATATATGGCAATCCCATTTATTATTTAAGTGACATTCAGATGCAGTTTCAGTCAAAGCTTTCTCTTCATAAATGTTATTAGCTACAAATGCGCCTTTATTAAAATATTACATTGTGTAAAAATAAAGTGTTGTACTGATAATCAAAGGAAAATGAACCCAACAAACTAAAATCCACAGCAATACAATCTGAACTCCCTATTCAGTGAAAAACCTCTTTGATTTTAGTGAGCAGTTTCTCAGAGCCACCACAAGAATGCAAGGTCAGGCCCACTGGGCACACACAGAGACACAAAAGCCATCTTCTCCACACTCTTGTGGCTCCCATGCAGACTGCTACCTGATTGTTTGACTCCAAACATGTCTATCTGTGGTCAGTCTGGCCACAACTCAATAATACTGTCTGCAAATCCAATATACATGGTCCTCTGGACAGCTTCACATTCGTTATCCAACTGTTCGTTACAGTTCAGACCGCGCACCTTGGAAAACACTCTGTAAATGAGTGTTGGGGCTGTTGTATATGGTTTAATAGCGTTAAGGGTCTGCTTTTCTCATGGATGCTTATATTTCTTTATACACCTTTGTGTCAAGGTTTCTCAAGTTAGGCACTCAGAGCTGAAATATCCTAGATCTAATCAGGTTGCACAGGCTGGCCGCAGACTGCTTCCTACTCAAGCCAGGAAGCAGCTATTTATTTTCTCTAAATTAATCCCAACTCAGCAAGACATTTAAGCACACATCTAACTTTGTAACAATAGAGTGGGTTTCCCACTCACTTAAATAATGCAGATGCAAATGCTCTGCTGAATCAGGTTTATAAAAATCCCATAGCAATCGGTAATACTGTGATATAGAAGACCAATCTCCGCTCTGCTGCCAGGAGATTGGAGCACACTGCTGGGATATCTAACACAGTGTCCTTGATAGTGCCATGGGAATGCCTCCACTTCCCTGCCTCCCACTCTGTTACCCAGGCACAGAGCCACACACACTCCTCCTGCTCTCTCTGTCTCAGAATAAGATGTATTTCTATGTTGAAGGTATATATTATGCAAGATTTATCTTGGGTTTCCCTGCCCTGCTTTCCTAACTGTGCATTTGAAATGAATCTACTGTCAGCAGCTAGGCTGGGTATCTGAAGCAGGAGGGACAGGAGTAGGGGTGGTTTATTTGCCAGAGCAGGCGGCTTTTCTTCTGCAGCAACTTTGTATGAAATTGTATTTATTACTACCAGGATGAAAGAACAAAACAACACTTCACTGGAGTTGGGAACCTGCCCCCACTAACTATATATGGAGCATTCTGAAGATGAAGGCAAAACCAGTCCCTGCTAAACCTGGTCAGCTCTGATGGACTCTGGGAAAGGATCAGAGAGATAACAAGAAGAGACTAACAAGGATGCCTGAGAGCAAACTTCTGCATCAAACCTCTTCTAGTCAGTAGCCCTCTTCCCACATGGGCACCTAAACTCTGCAGGGACTTTGTCTTAAAAGAGAGAAAAAAAAGAAGTTGTAATAGCAGTAGCAGTATTAATGTTCCCAGAAGTACCTGAGGTGATGCCTCTGCACACTGCATCTTGGCAGGGGTCAGTATTTGCCATATACCTCCTGGCTGTGCACAACAGGTACCCAGAAATCAAGATTTCCCTGTCTGTGTTTCCATGGAGTCCCCACATTGTATGTGTTGTGCCCAACACACAGGGACAAGATGGGCTTTTGCAGAAATGTCAGCCACAAGCACGAGTTCTGTTGAGAAGATGACAAAGGGACATCCTCCCTTCCCACCACTAAAGGCTCTGCTCAGACTCTCACCTGCAGGATTAATAATCTGTGCCCTGAAAGAAGACAACATGGCTTGCTATTTTTTGGGGGGAGGAGGAAGGGCTTGAGAGGTACTTTTGAGTGAAGGTTCAAGTTGAAGGATCTGGAGTACAGAAAATGCAGCCTCATTGTAGTCTGAATAAGGTCTTCAAACAAGTGTGACTACACGCACTCATGATCTGGCCTTGACTGATTTACAACCTATAAATGACACTTAATGGCTGAAGGAAAAAGACCAAAACAACCTCCTAACATTAGCCAATTCAATAGCTTTAGGAGAAGGACCATCAGCATCAAGAAAAACATAGCCATGGAGAGATGCTCAAGGGCAGAGGGCAGCTTTGTAAGAATAAACCTGGATTAATTGAGCCATCCATCCCAGAGAAACACATCAGTGTCTCTATACACTGACTATGATTTTTTTCCTATAGTTTGGGTAAGCCTTTCAGATATCCACCACTTCACCTTGAAGGTTCGACTTCGTAAAAAAGTTGCAGGGGGAGGTGGTTAACCTCCAGTCGGGGTGGAATCTGTCACTGTTGCCATTTTAAAAGGTGATCCTAAGAAGACATCTCAACCCAGGCTGCAAGAAACAACATCTTAATCTTGAAACTCTTACTGTTATTCAGGAACCAGAGGCAAGAAGCGCCCTCTCCACTGCTGCTCCTTGGATAAGAGTTAGAATGCTTTCCAAATTAAACATTTATAAGCAAGTTAATTTCTCAGTGCCTTTGCTGGATTTAAAAATGAAAATTAAAGCATTATTAGGGAGTAAGGGTCAGGCATATACCCAGCCAACCAGCTGGCAGTGACTCCACCTGGAACAAAGAGATTCCAAAATAAATTTTTTAATGAGAAGGATGGCAAAAAGCCAAACAGAAGTTGCAGAAGACACCTTATTAAAGAAATTGATAAGCCTAAGTCAGGTCAATCTGTTTAAGTAACTCAATGGCTTCAGTCAGATTGGAACAGATCTGTTTAATTTCACTTCAGAAAAGCAGCAGCACAGTGGGAGTGGAGGAGGAGACTTCGTAGGGAGCCATAAGTGTTCCATAAAAGTTGGTAATCATGCAGGAAGTTGCATCTGTGGTTCACCCTCTTGGAAGAGAGACATCTCACACAAACGGAGCTGAAGGAGTTGTAAGCAGCAAGAGCAGCCACACAGGAGGAGCGGATCTTCATTTTGCAACGCGTGCTGATACTGTGGGACCTCCCTTGCTCAGCCACAGCCAGTGTGGGGAACACAAGTCCCACCAAAAGAGCCAATCTGGTAAATGCAAAACATTAAACTTAAAGCACGAGCCAGAATCTGACTTATTTTTACTCCTCTGCAGCACTGAGAGAGCTTCAGCAGGAAAAAGGAGCTGATTTTCTGCTGGAACAAAGAGATTAAAATATGGTTCTCATTTTGAAAGTCAAGCTCGGGGGCCCCAAATGGGAAAATAAATTCTTGCAGTTCCAAAAGACTGTGCTGTGAACCAAGCAGCACTGCCTGTTCTCCGTCAGGATGTCTGCCCTGCTCCTGCTCACCATGCTGACCGCAGGGTTATCACTTACCTCAGGATTTCCGTGACGCTGAGAGCAGCACAGCCACCACTGTGCTGTGCATCCCAGCTGGAAACTGCCAGCAGCCAAACGGCATCATGCTAATGAATGCTGCTTCCAGGGCACAGCATCAGCTGTAATTAGCAAACCACTGCTAAGTTCAGGGACCTCCTTTGCAGGTGTCTGAGTGACCTCACTGGGGCTTATTAAAAAAGAGTGACCAACTTTAGGGCTTATTTCAACATCGAGTAGAAAAATAATGTCTTTTAGTAATTGCAGGGTTTGGTAATAGGTAAATAGGAACTTTGCTTCAAAAAAAATTAAAATAAACCCAACACTGCTTTTGTTGGGTCAATTGCAGCAGCAACGCCATAGAAGGTTTTGTCGTGCTTGGACTTAATCTACCTTTTTTAAATGATGTATAAGAAATTGCCATAACGATTAAGAGGTAAACTTACAGCACAAATGGAGTCCCTATCACCCAGGCTGCAAGCAAACATTAAGCTTTATAATTTATGACTGTACACAATAATAAATATGTCTATCTCTCTGAGGTTTTTTTTCCTTGTAACCGTACTCTGAGGGGTTTGGTGGATGTCAGCAGCCTCAACATTAAATACCCTTCAGTCAGGCCTCAGAAACGATGAGGTTTTGAATTCTTTGAATAGACCTATTGGTCTCAGCACTGGGAATCACACCTCAATGCTTATTCTAACAGGAAAGTTAGAAAAAAACCCCTTAAAATGTAAAGGGAGAGATTCCCACATTTCTACCCAGCCTGAAAAGGAGGCATTTTGGTGAAACACCATTAGGATGATCATGACAATATCATTAATCTTATCAACATGGCAATAATGCACAATACTAAAACCTGCAGCATCAATGTCAAACTAAAACCCATTTGTCTGGAACTGAGTATTATTTTTTACACTGGAAATGGTACTACATCCCAATGGAAGGCTCTCCTGATTTTCCTAAAGGGGACATGTTAGGCAAATACTTCACCAGTGATGTGGGAATCCCAGGAGTCCCAGACACTTCTTGATGCACCAACATCACCTGCCCTACTCTTGACATAGAGTCACAGAACAGTTTGGGTTAGAAGGAACTTTAAGATCACTTAGTTCCAAATCTCCAGCCACGAGCAGGGACACCTTCCACTATCCAGCCTGGCCTCAAACACACAAGGCATAACTAGGAACCCTTTAGGGGGAAAGGAGGCAAACGCAGGAGCTACATAGGTTGAAGAGATGAGAATTTTAGCTAGGATTTTGGATAGATGATTACTACAGACCATTAAGCTGTTCTCCTCTGCCTGAATTTATTGTTGTCTCAACAAAGGAACATGCAGGGGGCTGGGTACCTGCCAGGGCTGTGCAGAGCACTTGCGCCAATTTTTTTTTTTTTTGAAAAAAAGGAAAAGCCAATGTAAAATCGGAAGGAAGCCATAGACGCTTGTTTTCTCTTGCACCTGCAAAACCAAAGCTAACTTCCGTCTCAATAGAAAACCTGCTAATGCAGAACCCAGAAGCTTAGGAGAAATACACCCCACCCCTTACTTCCTTCCATGAATACTTCCGGTGGATGTTTAAAAATCTCCATCACACACTCCAGTTCCAGTTGAGCACATTTTGGTTCACCTTCTCCTAGCAGCTTGCACTTCTTTTTCTAGGGCATATGAATGATAAAGCATTGAAAAGGGGAAAAAGCACACCTGACAAACGCTCACGTCCCCAGGGCAGCCAGCTCTGAGCAGCAGGACAACTCAGGAATCACTTGTGTCTCAAGAGTGACAAGAGATGGGTGATCTGCATGTGCAGAGAGCTTAGGTTAGTCAAATGATTTTTACAGGGCTTTGTGCCAGAATGAAGCAGAATGAAACAGAGATAATCCCCTGAAAGATGCTCCACACAGCAGGGGAACAGCCAGATGCTTCCTGTGCATGACATTTCAGGGTAGCGCAAGATACATATCAGGACAGAGGTTCAGCAAGGTCATCAGCAGCAGGCCAGAGGGAGAAAAAAGGTTTTAAAAAAGTGGAATATAACAAAACAAGAACAGAACTACAGGGCAAACGCTTCATGCTGGGAAGTTGTGCTGAGGTCTGGCATTGAGAAACAGCAGTCGGGGCACCAGAGAGCCATCCCAGAGCAAAGCTGCACGTGGGCAGATGGTAATTTGGGGGTGTGTGCAAAATCAAATATTCATAAATGGCTAAGCACAAACCTTGGAAATAAAGAAAGCATCACTGTGATGCAGACTTAGCATTCCCAGCAACCTGAAATGCAACTTGTGATTTAAAAGCTTCCAAAATTAAAAAAAAAAAGGATAAAATAATCAGCTTCCTAAAATGGCATACAGTAGGGGTTTCTTTGCTTGTTTTTCTGTAAGCATCTGAACTTTGAAAGTCTAAGGATCATCCATAACAGTCACATTAGACCTCAAAAGAACTGCCCGCAATTTAGTTTTGTTTCTTTTTACCATAGTTCCTTAAATGTCTAAAATTACTAATTTAGAAAATAGTACCTCTAGCAGACATCTGGGCTTTCTGTGGTCAGACTTTCCAGTTATATCATGTGCTGTTTAGCAACATCTTTCCTTGTCTTTGAGTATTTCAGTGTCTCAGGGGATTTTAGATCGCATCACATCTAAGGCTATAGCTGCCCAGCTAGTCACAAATAATCAAAATATTATGAGCTGAACACACAGAGAGACAGAGAGACAGAGTGTTGAGAGCCAGAGGTGTGATGCAGAATTACAATCCAAAATCTTCTGAACAGGAATCATGTTTTCATATCCCACAGCTGCATTTGTAAGGCAGCAGTCCTTTTACTTCTCTGCAAATAAACCAATATTTTTACTTTATTCTTTTACATATTTAGCTGTTAATGGAGAACAGAAATTATGTTTCTCTACTAAACAAACTTCACTTCTGCATACTGTCATCCCTTCCTCAGAAAAGTCAACAAAAGAACTTTTTTGCAATGACAGTGAACACGTGTAAGAGCAATGGGCTATCAAATTAAAGACAAATGTGTTATAATATCAACATTGACTTGCATGCACAGCAGAGCTATCCTGATGAAAAAAGAACTAATGAAACCCCTGCTACAGGTCATCAGAACAGTGTGAACAAAGGGAAATTGCCACAGAAATTACAACTGCTCAGATGGCTGTACAGGAGAAATTCCATCCCCAGGTTATCACCAGCAGCTGGTGTTCAAAAGACCACTAGAAAGTTATAAAAGGCTCTTTAAGATAGGAAAAGCCACTTCCTCCTTAACCTTATGGAGGCAGTATTACAGCCCAAAGCATGAGACACAGTCTCTGGTGTGTCAGAAACCCTGCTCTCCTGGTTTACTCAAAACTACAGCACAGTGGCAAGTTTCAGGGTCAATTAGACTTTGACAAAGCATAAACGCTTCACTGAAACTTGGATGTTGTTATTCTTTCATTTGAGAAAAAAAACCCTAACGTTTGCCCTGTGACAGAGGGCTCACAGCATCCTTTTAATCAGACAAGGCCATGTATTAAATACTCGAGGAAGCTGTTTTCTCACGTGGAAAACAAACACTTTGCAAAAGGATTCACTCATTGCATGTGTGGGCACTTGGGATTGGGTCAGTCTGGACTTCTCATCCATGACAGTGTACATGGGGTGTACACAGCAGGAAGACTTCAAATAGTTTTCAGCTAAGCCATGGATCTTAGCATGACTGATTATTTGGGGTTTGAGTCTGTTTTTATGTATTAAGGTTTTTGAAAAGGAGTCTGGGTCCTGGGTTCTGTAGGACAGATCTGAGTCAATCAGGCCAGTAAGACTTTTATTTCCCTCCCTACAGAAAGAGGAGCAGATCTTATTAATTTTGAGCCATAAGGAAGCTTCCCCATCTCTTTCATATTCATCTGAAAGGGACAAAACCTATGTGCTGGATATTTTTCAAAAGATTACAAATAGTTAGTTAGTTATTCTTAATGACATAAAAGAAGTGGGCAGGCACAGTGCTCACTGACTTTCAGTAAGGTACAAAAAACTCAGTGCTGTTTGGGCTCTGAAAGTCTCCCATCAGCTTATCTGATGGACACAGCCTTGGTGCTTCAATTCTCCACAGCAGAAGATAACCAGAGAACCAGTATTATCTCCTTCAGTTAGACACCCCAGCCTCTGCCCTTTGGCACTTGCATACTTAGATAAGAGGTTAATAGGATCTCACTCCAAGCCCTGCTCAGGCAGGACCCATCTGATCTAACATCAAACCTCAAGAACTGAGCAAGTCACCAAGGCTTCTTTAACTGTCAACAGAGAGGAAGTCCCACCTCCAAAATCCATTTTTTCAGTGTTTCCTCTAAAACGAGACAAATCACATGTTAAAGTACCTATTTCTCTTTGTGACCTATAAAAAGAGGACAGATTACAGCTCTGACAGCAGCACATACATTGCAGATGCTTGCACTCTGTCAGATGCATCCCACATCAATATCCTGCACTGTAAGAAAGTTCTCAGCACAGGAAAACACTCCCTGTTCCAGAAGGAACACAAACTGCTTCCACCTCACACCATGCCTGTCCTCCATGCACTCACTTCCTTTCATTTTCTAAGTTTCTCCCAATTAAAAGAAAAAAGTACCTATTTCTCTTTGTGACCTATAAAAAGAGGACAGATTACAGCTCTGACAGCAGCACATACATTGCAGATGCTTGCACTCTGTCAGATGCATCCCACATCAATATCCTGCACTGTAAGAAAGTTCTCAGCACAGGAAAACACTCCCTGTTCCAGAAGGAACACAAACTGCTTCCACCTCACACCATGCCTGTCCTCCATGCACTCACTTCCTTTCATTTTCTAAGTTTCTCCCAATTAAAAGAAACTGGAGTATTCTTAAAAGAAAATGAAGATCCAATTCCCTTAGTGACTCCCTTCTGCAAAGTTGTTTTTAACTTATGGCACAGCAGTGTACTGTTCCCAATATCGATTCTGCCAATGGCTCTGTCAGCCAGCAGTATGGAGAGGGGGCAGAGGGAGTGGAAGTCTTGTCCATGAGAGCCACATATGTATTAGCCCCAGAGCGAGACGGAGAAACCGAGCCCTGCACTCAGAGCTGAAAGGCAGGTCTTGTTGCCAAACATGAGAGTGGTTTTCCTTCATATCTTAGTCATCTCACATGTTTTTGCTTTTCACTGTGCTTCCTTAAGGAAATGAGTCCCAGAAGCTAGGCTTCTTTCCCAGCTGTTTTTTTTCTTGGCTCCTCTGAGCACTGGCTCCACTTAACAGTTTTCCCTTGTCCCTTTTAGTCCTCACCGCTGACCCAGGACACCCAGGATGACAGTACTCAGAGCCTCCTTGCCTGAAAAGCCACAGAAATTAAGAATAAAGACATGTCTGGGGACAAAATGTACTGTAGCTGCGACAGTCAGGAAGCCCTGCAAACCTTAAACCACCTTCCGTGGCACGGGGGCAATAGCCACATTTCAACCCCCCTTGCCAGCACTGTGACCAAGAGGAGACAGAGATAACACTGTTACAGGCTTCGTCCTACCAGAGGAGCACAGATAACTTCTGTAGTGGTGGATGTCAAAGTGCAGTATGAGAATAACACCTCTGAGTAGTTGTTGCCCATACAGCACCTCGGATCACAGAGCTGCCTGGGCAGCAGTAATTCCTCCTGCCACCAAGGTTTTCTGCTTGAAAGGCTGACACCTTTGCAGCTACTTTGGGCCTGGCACCTCTCCAAACTACAGTCCCATGGGGCAGTACTCTGCACCTGGGCTAACTTATTCCTGCATCCATGCACCCTTATCTGCTCAAGGGTCATCGTGGCTGGATTTCACCCCTGCTTTCAGGGCAGGCAGCAAGCAGTGTCCCACTTTCATACCCTCTACAGCAATGTTCTAAATCCTTGAAAAGCTGATGGCAAATCTTGTTGAGGGACACCTATACTGTCATTTGCAACCGTGTTTCCTACCTGTCAAGAGCTGTTAGTCATAGAATGGCTTGGGGTGGAAGGGACCTTAGAGATCTTCTTGTTCCAACCCCCTGCCATGGCCAGGGCCACTTTCCACTAGACCAGGTTGCTCAGAGCCCCACCCAACCTGGCCTTGAACACTTCCAGGGATGAAGTTAGTTAAGGAAAGGAGCGAACTGTCACTTCTCCCTATCCCCTTCTTTTGAAAAAGAAAGAAAGTTGGAACATTTAATCTACCTGCCCCATTTAACCTGACCTTGAACTCTTTCAGCCATGGGACATCCACAGCTTCTCTGGGCAAGCTGTTTCAGTGCCTCTCCACCCTCACAGTAAATGAGCCACATTCATTTTTCTCATCCAGTAAATTAAAGGCTACAGGGTTGTAGCTTACAAAACCAAAACCAGGTAGTTAAGGTTCTCAGATTTTGGGAGCTCAGGCATCATAAACTACCTGTCCAGCAAAAGAAAGCATGTTTTATTTTATAAATAGGTATATTTAGGATCAAGTAAACATTAAACTCTCCTTTCCCCATCCAAAACAGTGGAGTCTGCAGGAATATTGCTCTGACACATTTTAATATCTCATCAGTCATGTTTGCACAACGTGGGATATGGAGAACCCTTAAAGAGAGAAAAATGGAGCCCATAGTATTATTTATCCTACCAGAATCTTCTTATACTGCAAATCCAAAGGTTCCCTATGCGTCTTCATTAGTTTAAACTTTTGGCATCTGTGACTCCTCCACAAAAATAAGCTTTCTGCCTTTCAGCTCTTCAAGGACAGATGCCTAAGGACTGTCAATATTTTGGTATTGTATCTATGTGGTACTGTACTAACTCAGCCCACTGTTCCAAAAATTTTTAGTGTGATAGCACATTAAAAAAAATATAGAAAAGAAATATTAACTAAAACTAGAGAAGCTCTTAAAGAGGTGTAAAGTAGCAGGTACAGACTACAGCTCACAAAACCATACCAAAGTGGAGTTCACAGATCTTCTCTGGCAGAGATAGAAATGAAACCCCGTCTTCAACATAGTGTCCTAACCAAAGTCTATCCTTTTTTGCTTACTTTAAAAGTAAGCAGTCTCTATTTACCTAATCTCTACAAACAGGAGCCCTTCAAAGGCTGGACTCAGAGATCATATCACAGACCTTTGTTGGAAGAAAGATAAAATAAATGTTATCTTATTTCCCTGAAACTGTAAGCCACCAGTTCTCAGCCTGCAACTACAATAGTTAAGAATAAACTCAGAGCAATACTGCCACTGAAATCCAACCTTTCAAAGCACTGGCTATAGCAGTGTTGCAGGTAGAGGGGCCAAGTGCCACCAGATGTGGTTGGGAAGTGCAGTTGGGAGGTTAGTGACTCAGGCTTCTGTCAGTAGGCTGTTACAGACCTATTCCGGATATTTCATGAATAACAGACTTCAGTCAACCAGAAGTGTTTTTCCTTGATTGAGGACAGGTTGATAGATAGATTGTGTATATATATTTATATCTCATCATCTGCTCCAAGAGGTATATTGTATAGGGCTCAGCTTGTCCAAATGCTCAGTCTAAACCTGCCTCTACTTTTCTTTCCTGTACATTAGAAGGCAAGAGAAGTGCTACCATTTTTCTTGTTGCAGTTTGGAAACTTGCAGTGCAGACCATGCTAGTTTTTATTATTCCCACATGTAGCATAGCTCCCCTTCCCATTGTTATCCACTGACACACTGTCACTGCAAGGATAAAAAGGAAAAGAGGGTAATGACACAAAACACGAGGTTTTAACCTGAAGTTTATTCCTCTTTGGGTGTCTGAGGCTGATTGAAGCATGAATCCAGTTGTGCCGTTTAAAACAGGAATTACCCAAGTGACTCACCTCTTGCTGAGAGAGACCACTGGCTTGTTCATCATGTGCCAGTGCTCAGAGCATGACACTTATCCCCATTTAGAGCAAGAACCTGATTCCTGCAATTTATTCTTGGGTCTGCTGTGGATTGCATGGCTTTGGGGAAATTGCAATAAAAACTTGAAAACTTGACAATTTTAAACTGATGATTCCATTACCAACAGCCTCTTCCTGTACAGATTGGTTAAGCTCCGATACTGAAGCTGAGATTTCAAACTTGTGTTTGCTTTATAAGTCTCATTTGCATAGTCATTAGCAGCATTAAATTGGAGGAGAATTTGCTATGAAATTTAATCATCTGGTACCATGAAAAAGTGCTGGCATGGTTGTTTGATGTTGTGAAGGAGGCCGATGCTCCAAACCAGGAGATACCAGAGCTTTTTAAGTTCTGCTCATTAGTTGTTTTGCAATGACAAAGGAAACCATAAGGGTTTTAGTCTGTAAATAATTTTTCATTCAGGGATTTGGGAACAATCTAGAGGATACAGAATTTGTTTTCTTTTGTTTTGTTTTGTTTTTTCCATGAAATCCTTCATTAAAGTACTGCTCATTTAATAGAAAGTTTGGGGAGAAAAGAAAAAGGAAGTAAGTGATGTGTTTTTATGCAGAACTAAAACTCTGGCACCTCTTTGCTCTTGTTGTGCTACAAACAGTTTGCTTTAGTTGCAGGAGATTTGCATAAGAATGTTTCACAGTACAAGCAGAGAAAAATGATTCTAAAACACAAGGGAAAAATTATGAGGAAAAACACAAGATAAGGTGGCCAGATGAGCAGCTAAAGACTCTGACACCTTGATCTCGGCACATCAAATAGAACACCTCTACTTACATGCAGACTGTGTCCTCCTCCAAAAAACACATTCCCCCCTTGGTGCACAGATACTCAACTTCAGATCAAAGCATTCTCAAGGTTGTTTGAGTGCTTTTTTTTATCAGCCAGTTCCAGTCACTTCCTCTAGTAACCCTCAGTCCTTCAAAACACCCCTTGATACATCAGATACATGGCAGCACTTTTGGGTTCGAGTTTTAGCACTGTACATCACCATGCCTGATTAGACTTCAGCAAAAACACTGTGTAATGATAATTTCAGGAAGAGGGAGGATTAATTTTGCTGTGATACCACAAATCAATCTTCATTTTATGGTAATTAAGTGCAGCAGCTACAAGCCTGGCAACACAAACACTGCTGCTGCAGGTACCCAGTAGCAGTACTGCCCAGGTAGCCTGCAGCAATGCAAGCTATGAGCTTTGTAACCAACATAGATTTATGGAGGGATTCTTCTACCCAGTAACTCCCACTAGTGAGACAGCATCACCACAAAAGGCTGCCCAGAACAGTGGTGGATGCTCCATACCTGGAAACACTCAAGGGCAGGTTGGACAGGGCTCTGAAAAAACTGATCTAGTGGAAGGTGTCCCTGCACGTTGCAGAGGGGTTGGACTAGATGACTTTTAAAGGTCCTTTCCAATACAAATCATTCTGTGGTTCTATGATTCTTCTTCCCTGACAGCCTGTCCCCAAGGTCAGAGGCAGAGTACAATGCTTGTACGTTAGAGGAGCAGTAAATACAACACCTGAGGGAGTCACACTGCTCATCCAGGCAAAATGCAGTGAAATCCTGGCCACAGCAAATTTGGTAGAAGCTGCAGGGAGAGGAAAGAATTAAATAGTCTGATTTGTGGTGGCAGGTTATTTTAAGGATACTGGAAAATGCATTGATGAACCTAGTTTAATAATTAAGAGCATCAAACTAAAACTTCAGGCCAAATTACGTTCTCATTTTAGTTAATTTAGATCTGTGAAAATGAATTGAATTACTCAAGATCTTCATCGATGTAATAAAACTGGTCATTTTGGCATTGCAATCCACGGGTACTCATCACAGAGTACATCCTCGCTCCAGGTGGCTTCTCTTTACAACACAACATACATCCAAGGCACTTCAGAAACTGATCACCTACTGATCATATCCCCTCAATTAAAAATTACTCAATACTTCCAAGTGTTGGCATCCGTTTTAGAAATACCAGAAAATTACAAAGTTCTTGGCCAATAATATGCAGCTTTTCCTACACTGCAGAAGTGTCAGCTAAACAACATTAACCAGATCAGCAAGGCAGTATATTGTGTATCTAGTATGTGGTGTATTTGAAAGTTTCTTCACTTCTACATCTGCTGCAGCAACAGACTTACTGGGACCAGCTGAGAGCAAAGACAAATAAGGAAAAATGTCTCTTACCCTATGGTGGAGATATAAATGGAGAGAATTTTTAGATCAATTTGATTCAATCAAATGGCAAAAGCTCCAAAGGTATCTCCAGTATCACTCTTTTTGATGAAGGGGACCCAGGATGATGCACATGTTGCCACAGAGGAGAGATCGAAGGAGGGCAGAGTTTTGCAGAGCAGTGTGGGGTTAACCAAGAGGTCTCATTCCCCCAGTAAATCACATATTTGCTTACGTGGCACCTAGTCTGGTTTATATCAGGTGAACAGAAAAATAAAGAGGTGTGGACCTGAGATGATGATGATATTTATTTTGAGGAAAACAGAAAAATACAGAAAGCTCACTACAGTTTTCTGCTTTTCTTATACAAACTATAGACACAAAGCAAACTGGGTTTTTTATTTTAATGCAAACTCCTCAGAGCATCACTCACCAGATATTTCAGATTGAATTAATGAAGTCTCATCTCCAGGAATGCAGTCATTAGCTCCTCCAGTCTCTGCTGAAAGTCAGGCTGGGCTTACATTAACCATGGCTAACAGCTTGGAGTAACTAGCAATAAAGCCAAATTACACCTTTGTTGAAGTAAGACTTTCTCACTCATTGTAAAGAAAATTAGGGGATTTTCCATATGACTATATGCATGTCAAATTTGGTTCAATATATTTAATGTCATAACCACACTTTCAGTCAGGAAAAGCTCCAGAGTTGCTCATCTCCACAGCAGGAGCCAATGTTTGCATGGGAGAGCTGAACCAGTGTGAGCAAAATCTTTCTGTATTGTGCCTTCTTAATAAGTGTCCCAGAATTCAGTGTTTTTTCATTATGCTGGGTGAATTATGGGATGTAGGTATCCTACGGTCCATAAACACAGGTCCATAAGCCACTACTGTAGTTTAAAGCTCGGAGCATCTCAAACTGACATGGCAAAGAGACAGTTATTGGGAAATCAAAGTTGATAGTAGAATTGGCCATTGCATGAGGCCATGCATCTTGCTCCCACTATATGGCTGCATTTAGTTAGTTCAAACACTGTGCAAATGCGTCACTCTACCAAAAATGTGCTTTGCAGCAATGACAAATGCGACTTGTTCGTTTGAGAATATGCACAGGCATACAATAACATACCAGTTTCCTCTAGAGCAGCCCTATGAAAAGGTGTTCTCAACTTTCCTTTTATCACGATACAGACAAGTACAATATAAACACAGCCTTAAAAATTAGCATGTAGACAATCAAAACATGAACTAAAAGTATATCAATTTGGGTTTGTAAAGGAGTTGCCATAATGAGTTAAAGGCTACCCGTGCTTTCCCACTCCAAAACTGTACATTTGTTTTTGGTACCTGCTTCAGTGAACATTAACTCAACTTCTGCTAATAAAAATCAATTTTCTTCTCAACAGCTAAGTATGTCGTAGCCTTTATTCCAGAAATCCCAGTATTTTCAGCTAGCAGCTTCACACTGTTCTAGGTTTCAGACCTCTTCTTACAGATGGCACTCATGACCAGAGACCCAATGTACTAACTTATTTTTGCTTCACTGCTAGCAACAAGAATCACTGTAGGTCATTAAAGAGATTTGTCTGGCTGAACAGCTTCCAAAGTTGCAATGAAATAGTTATTTAATATCCTCAAATGAAAGGTACTATGCAAATAAACAGCACTGTGTTGCACCAAAGAGGGTCCTCTGAGTACCATCTTCTATTAGTACAATAGAGGTAAATGGGTTCTAGCCTGAATTTTTGCAATACAATTTCCTGAACAGGCTTTAGTTTGAAATAAACGTTGCTAAACAAACTGTTGTCGACTTAGCTTGATAATTTTAAGCAATTAACCCATGGGAACTCAGGTTTCCTTTCCATATTTGCAGGTCAGCTGCCTCGAGACAATGTCTGAAGTACAAAGAGGCTTTCAGGGCCAGATTCTGATTTCATTCAGCACGGTGTAAATCAGGAATAATCCCTTTAGAGATTAGTAGGAGTAAGATCAGATTCAAGCACTTGGAATTAAGCACAAACCATGTGCTTGGAGGCTTATTCTAATTCTGCTAAGTACAAAGCATTTCTCCTTCACGTCCCTCTCCCATTCTGTCTAAAACACTCTGAGCTGAGTAGCAAAGAATGTGCTGCTGTGAACACCCAAAAGAAGATGTTCAGCATCACAAAATACTTTTGCCTATGGAGTGATTAAATAAACCCTGCAACTGAAAAAAAAAACAAACAACCAAAAAACCAAAAAACCCAAACTTTTCCCCCCAGGAAAAAAAAAAAAGCCACCTTCAAATTACACAAGCAGAGCAAAGATGTGTTTAAAGATGCCTCCTGATCCCCTAACCATGAAATGAACTATAGAAACCAACATATTTAATTACTCCAATTTACAGCATCTGGTTCTGGTTCTGGGCATATATTGAAGGAAAACATGAGCAGAGCTTTTGCCAGATGCCTGTAACATCCTTAGGAAGCATTTCAATGGAAATTCCAGCATTGTTATGAATTAATGCAATGTCATCTGAAAGTTACTTGTGTCATTTCCCTGACATTGTTTCCTTTGATAGGTCAGGCAATGAAAAGATAACCATGCCAGTGGGCACCTTGCTTATTTTTAATTAAGATCAAAAGCCAAAGAGCAAAAACCTTAAGGAAACTGTGCATGTCTGTGCAACTAAACCAAAAGGATATAACTTCCGCCATTCACAATGCCTGTGGTACATCCCTGCTTAATATACAGCTTTGAGTGTGCACCTGAAGAATCCTGGTGAAAGAGGCCAAGTTACAAATCTCCATCCTACTTAGATCAAGATAAAAATCTCAGAAGTGATGGGGAACTATGGAGTTACCTACTGAGAAGGATAGCATGAGCCTGCATAAATACTATTTTCATTAGGTGTTATGTGCTGTTTTGGGCTAGTATGGGCTATGTTTTGGATTAGTGCTGAACACAATGTTGATAATACAGAGATGTTTCTGTCATTGCTGAGCAGGGCTCTCCAAGGCTTTTTCTGCTTTTCGCACTGCCAGAGTGGCAAGGAGACTGGGAAGGTGTGGGAGTCTGGGAAGAGGTGCAGCCAAGAGAGTGACCTAAACTAAACAAAGGGGTACTCCAGACCATATAATATGCTCAAGTATATAAAACAGGGGGAAGAACGAGGAAGTGGGGAACATCTGAAGTGATGACATTTTCTTGCCAAGTCCCTGTTACATGTGACGGGGTGTGCTCTCCTGGAGATGGTTGAATACCTGCTTTCTCGTGGGAAGCAGTGAATTAATTCCTTGTTTTGTTTTGCTTGCATGCACAGCTTTTACTTTATCTTTCGTGTTGTCTTTGTCTCAGCTCACGGGTTTTCCAGCTTTTACCCTTCCAGTTCTCTCCCTGATCCAGTGGGGGAGTGAGTGACTGGCTGCCTGGTAATTGGTTGCTGACTGGGGTGAAACGACAAGTCTTTTAGTCTCTCTGCTACAATGTTTACATCACCTATGCCTCCTAAAATAGCCCATTGAGCAGGCTGAAGGACACCTTTAATGCAAGATGCCAGTGCTGTGGCTTTGTTCTGCACCTCCCAGAAAAAAACCCAAAACAATTTCAACTCTACCAACAACCAAGACACTCTCCTGGTGCCTGCTGAATGCCTTAAAGATCGGTCATCAGGTCTGAAATCTTTCACCATGTACTGTTGACAAGGATCCCTTATCCCATGGCCTTTGTGGAAGTAAAAAATCTTGTTAACTATCTCACGTCCCAACAACTTTGGACAGGAAGTTGAAATTCTATAGGAGCTAAAAGTGGACTGGCAAGAGCTGACACATCTATGAAAGAATTTCCTTTGGGAAGGGCAGGGTAAGTTTATAAGAAAGAAAATTTTATCTTTATTCACTTTGAGCTGGACTTTTGGACAGTGATGACTGATGGCTCTAAGGAAAGGTTCTGCTATACAGATGGAAAAGTCCTGTTGGCTTTGTGTAAAGAAACCACAAGCCTGTTCATACAAGTGCCATGTGTTTTACAGATTATGAGAAGCCACAAGCTTTGTAAGTCTCAGTAAGCAGATGACAGCTTCAGCAATGGATTCCAATACACGTGCTGAGCAACATCCCTGTGCTGACTCAGAGGGAATCATGCTGCCCACGCTGTCTCCATGAGATTCTTTGGTCTTGCCTTCAATAGTCTCCAGGTAATGAGCAGATCAAGCCCTAATAAGCTCACTAGATATGACAAGTCTATACTCAAGGTTACTGTGTACGACCCTATTCTCTCTTGGAGAAAGGTGGAACTGTCATGCAGCCTTTGTTTCTGATGGAAGAGAGTATCATAAACAAATCACAGGACTTGATTCAAGATGCAGAAATACTTTAATTTCCTTAGAAGTCAATATTGTTGGTGCCAGGCAAAATAATGTTGCCACGTACCTGCCCAGGAGTAGCAATCAGCTCACAAGAGAGTATGGCAGCTAGAGGGGAAGACCTGAAAGATTGATTCTGACAGCTATAAAAGCAAGAGGTTTTTAATATTCAGAAAAGTGTCAGTGCCCTAATAACAGAAATTCTGTCTCCAAGAACTACACTTGAGAAACATAACCTGATGAGATACAAAAGTATCAAAGGCAAATTTAGATCTCTTCCCTTTGTAGAGATGAAGGACTGTGAGAGAAATGCTTTTCAAAACAAGCCAATGTCTCCCAGTTTTACCCTCGACCCTTGGGCGCTGATGATGCCATGTCTCACTACTTAAGGGAGGAGGATGCCAGCAGCGCTGAAGCAGGTGGCACCAGTTCCAATGGCACCAAGTTTCACCCTGTGGAAGAGCTGTCTTGTAGAGCCAGCTGTTTTTTTCCAAAAGTGGGAAGGGTTACATGCCACCCTGATAATCCCACCCGCGGTGTGTGCACCTCTGCCAGGCAAGCCTGAAACTCCCATAGGAAGTGCATCAAATTGCCTTGGGGTCTTGTTCCACTTCCAGTCTGTTCCATGAGAAGCTCTTCACCGAAGATACACACCAATATCTTCTGTGTATCAGAGCCAGTAAATTTCCAAGCAAGATAGTAAAGGTGCAAAATGGCAGAGAACAGCCAGACCCATAATATCATTTTACAAATTCAGAGAGATGCCAAAAGTGTGGTTAGTGGCTCTGAGAACAACCTTGGCGGAGAGTTACACCTTAATGAAAAGTCATTTTCCAAAACAAAGCTGTGCTGTTTCTTTTTTTTTTTTTTCCCCATGAAATATACAGACACTGTAAGTTTGTGTGTGGTATGATAAATCAGGGAAAAGACATTTTGAGTGAGGTTTTTTTAAAAATTCACACACACAAGCACAGGCAAAAGAGGAAAAGTTTGGGATGTGTGTCCCTGAGAGCTTACCTGAGGAGGAACTAAGGATTGCTTTCTGCTGCACTAAGATATAACTCTTGGTCTGGCTTATTCCCACAGGACAATTGTCCTTTTTCCAAAATAATAACTTGAAAATGGGGCAAACTTCTTATGTTTGTTTCTCAATTAGTGTGATGATAAGTCACCACAGAAAGGACTTGGGTGTTTTAAGCCAACGGGACAAAGGTCTACTGTCCTTGGGGTTTTCTCCAAGAAACAGTAGAGACAGTAGTTGCACAAAGCACTTCTGCCTTAATCTGGTAAAATTTAAGCTTTATATAGCTGGTGAAGGGGCTGCAGTACAAGTATCAAGAGGAGCAGCTAAGGGAGGTGGGAGTGTTTATCCTGCAGAAAATGAGGCTGAGGGGAGACTTATCTCTCTCTACAATTCCCTGAAAGGAGGTTGTAGTTTGGTGGGGGTTGGTCTCTTCTCCCAAGTGACATGTGACAAGATGAGGGGGAATGGCCTCAAGCTGCACCAGGGGAAGTTTAGATTGGATATTAAAGCATTTTTTTTTTTCATTAAATGGGTTGTAAAGCATTGGAACAGGCTGCCCAGAGAAGTGGTGGAGTCACCACTTGGAAGTGTTCAAAATAAACATGCAGATATGGCACTTGAGGACATGGTGTTGGGATTAGGTTGATGGTTGGACTTGATGATCTTAGGTCTTTTCCAACCTCAACGACTCTATGATTCTACAATAGCATTATTCACCCAGACCTTTTACAGGTAAAGGAAAAATGTGTGTCCTCCTTCTAAGAGAGCAGGAACAAAGCTTGGCCAACAAGCCCCTCGCCTACTGCAGCAGTGGGTCGGACGACAGCAAAGGAAGAAATGAGCAGCCTTTTCTTCTCGTGCTCTATGAAACAGAGACATCCTCCTCCAAAGGAGCTGGATTAGTAATTCTAACCTATTGATTCTTTTCCATACAAACCTCCATTTTTCGTCTATTAAAAAAATTCCAAAGTGAATTGCAATTACATAGCAACATCTTCTGCCAGTACTTAACTCAGTATTGACAGGAGACTGTTGTCTTGCAGAGAATCAGCTTATTCTGAACTTCTTAGTTTCATTGCTACTAGGAAACATTTTAACCACTTCTGCAATTACTCTATCACCTTTTTCTGTTTTTCAATAACCTTGTATTTTTCCAACAGCCAGTATCCATCTCCTGCTCCTTTGCTCTTTGGTGCTCTGACCTCACAACCAGTTATGTAGTTGCTTGAGGTTATTTTTGTTTGAAGCATTGGCTGTTTTACAGAGCAGAGTTACAGTGTTTTTGGAGAAAACTGGGCATTTACACCCAACTTTCTTTTGTTGGTGTATTTAACTGTCTGAATGCTGAGCATTATGTCAAATTGCTCCTGACAAAACTGGTGACCTTCTACAATGGGTTTACAGTGTTAGTGGATGAGAGAAGAGCAATTGACATCATCTACATGGATTTGTGCAAAGCATTTGACACACTGTTTCACACAACATCCTTGTCTTTAAACCAGAGAGACATGGATTTGACAGCTGTGGATTCCCTATCCACAGGGTACTGTTTGACATCTTTGTTGGTGACATGGACGGAGTAATGGAGTGCACCCTCAGCAAGATCATTGATGTGGTGCAGTCGGCACACATCCAGAGAGACCTGGACAGGCTTGAGATGTGAATCCTTGCAGACCTCACGAAGCTCAACAAGGCCAACCACCAGGTCCTGCACCTGGGTCAGGGCAATCTCAACAGATACAGGCTGGGTGGAGAATGGATTGAGAGCCCTGAGGAGAACTGGTTAATGAAAAGCTCAACATGACCCAGCAAAGCACACTTTCAGCCCAGAAAACCAACTATGCCCTAGGTTGCATCAAAAGATCTGTGATCAGCAGGTCAAGGGAGGGGAACCTGTCCTAACAAGCTAATGAAGTGGCCATTTGAGATGACAGGAGAGCTCTGCTCCAGCATCCCCATAGTTTTATCACAAAATTGTGAAGCTGTTGCTATTCACACATCCTGCTAACACCATATAGGCTTTTTCTCTGTAACTCCTGGTCTGAAGTAGTTTTTAATTTTACATATCTATTTTTGCACACTTTTTAACAGAAAATCTGCTGTGACAGCCATAGCAAGTCAATGACACTTTATATTCCTCTGTGAGGTCTTAGGATCCAGGTAAGTAAAAGCAGTACACAAACAGTCACATGGAAAAAGCACCAAACTGAGGTTATCACTATAGTGCTACAAGGACTGTGCATTGTAGTAAATAAAACAGAATTATAGGTGACTTACGTAGCATCAGCCATGCTTCTGCACATCTCCGGTGACTGCATTACTCAATGGAGTGGCAGAGAGTAAATCGCTAAAGCCAGTATTCCATCTCTAAAGCACTTCTCTCCATGCAGTTGAATATTCCCTTTTACTTTTCCAATTCAAAATCAAGCTGTTGGTCAAAAGGCAACATTTATATCTTTACTGGAGTTTCCATTGATTTTATAGGCTGAACTAAACCTCCAGGAAACTGAAATGCTGTCATTGACAGCTGCAAAAACTGGAGCAGAGAGCTGAGAAGGCAGACACTAATCTCTTCTCTGTGCTGACCAGTGACAGGACCCAAGGGAATGGCATGAAGCTGTGTCAGGGGACGTTTAGGTTTGATATTAGGAAAAGGTTCTTCACCGAGAAGATGGTTGAGCATTGAAACAGGGTTCCCAGGGAAGTGGCCATGGCTCAAAGCCTGACAGACTTCAAGAGGTGTTTGGATAAAATTGGCAAGCACATGGTGTGATTATTGGGGTTATCCTGTGCAGGACCAGGAGTTGGAGTCAATGAAACTGTGGGTCCCTTTCAACTCAGGATATTCTGTGATAACTCAATTTCATTGCAATGATTATTGCATTCTCAGCTGCTGAACTGTACATGCCTCCATGTCCTGCCTGCACACTTAGTGTTTCTCTGTTTCATGTTTCCACCGGTGCTACTGCTTAATCATCCAGATATAATAGGCAGCCCTCAGCATTAGTAGCTGAAGTTTGAAGCTGAACTTTTTTTTAATGGGATGCAGGGCAAGCAAAAGTTCACTTTCCCCTCTCAGGCAGAATTTTTAGCCTAGAATTAGGCCTAACTTTGAGAAGAGCAGCAGGTCTATTTGTAAGATGCAGAGTGAACCCACAGGAGAACTGATCATATTTGCTTCTTGATAAAAGCAAATTTTAACTGAAGGGGAAAAGCAGAGTATGTAGGAGGGGGAAAGAGAAGAGACATCAAGAAGTAAAAATTCTAATTCTTCTAACAAGCATTAGACAAAGGAGTAGAAGAGGCCTTTTCTTGAAATGTACAGAATTGCCCCTGAAAAGCAGAGTGAACCTTCCTAAGAATAATAACTTCAATACAAAAATAGTTTCAAAGAGACAAGAAATAAACCCCAAATTCAGGTGTAATATCAGTATTGCCATCGGCTGGCAAACTGTGTTGCTACAGGTCACATCAAATTCAGAAGAATCATTCTGACATTTCTGAAAGTAAACTTTCTTGGTTCTTTTAAAATGAGTAATTCTGACTACTTAAGAATTTGAAATGGACCTGGAATTAAGATTAAGTAAACA
Source organism: Lepidothrix coronata (assembly GCF_001604755.1). Classification (NCBI taxonomy): domain Eukaryota; kingdom Metazoa; phylum Chordata; class Aves; order Passeriformes; family Pipridae; genus Lepidothrix; species Lepidothrix coronata. The sequence goes on along the minus strand of NW_016690247.1, from coordinate 3,700,703 downwards.
AAAAAAGCAAGAATGCCTCACTTTATCAAAACCATAATTTTCTTGACCTACCTTCCTTTAACTAAAGATTGTTTCAATTTGATGTAAACCAGTATTTTTATCGGCATTGTCACACACACACACACACAAAAATCTAAATCAGATCATCTGCACAAACTGATTTAAGTCAAACTCTAGTAAGAGAAATCATTAGATGCACGAAGCAATAGTGTAGACAGCTAAAGTCTCTAATGCAGCTGCAGCCTGCATATCTGCCCAAGCAGGTCATGTAAAAGGCATCACCATATCCCAACAGACTAAAGGAATTTAGGATATAAGCCTGGATGTCCTTATCACACCCTGACAGCTTTGGATGCACTCTAGGGTGTCATAAGAGACAAACACTGTCAGTTCAGCTCGATTCAAGTTGCAGGTAGCCCTATACCATGTTCTTTGCATAGGAGTTTGTAGAAGTCTCAGGGTGAAGTAACACGGGTCTCTGCTTGATGACTAATCCTGAAGGACCACCTGTAGGACTCAAACTGCTATGTTTTAACCCAAATATTCAGATGCCATCTTCCAATTTAATCTGCGGTTTTGCATGCCAGGATGTAAGCAGGTACCTTAAAAAAAAAAAAAATCCGAACCTGGCCACATGCAGCGTGCTTTGAATTTGAGCTGAAGTGTGGGAATCTGATTCCTACCTAAAAAACCTAGAGGTGATGCCTTATGCTTCCCTGGCAGGGTCATATTAACTGAGTTGGCAGATTTGATAGAATTAGATTTCTTTTTTGAGCTGGTACAGCACTGTGATGCGTCAGCACACATAGTATTTCAGGTAAGTAAGATTAAGTCATTGATCGAAGATCCAGCCTCCAGAAATAATGTAGTGTCCTTTAAAAGGAACAACCTTTGTTTTGTGTTGGTGTACTGCAACTCTAAAAACAAAAGGAAAAAAAAAATCTGAAAATCCACTGATCCTGGGAAAATGTCAGTAGCAATTATCTAGTCTAGAGACATTTTAAAATTGCATCAGATTTAACACCTCAGTGTCACTGTGCCAATTTTTACTCTGCAGAACAACCCTCCAAAGGGATGGATAAGGAGTGATCCATTGCAGGAGAGTTTTGGGGATACCAAGAGTAAGTGAGGTCACCTCCATGGCAGCAGCAGTCCTGTGTCAGGCGCCGGGAAATTTTGTGGTTGGACGCTGTGGGCTCCAACTAGTCTCTCACTGCTCATCCTCCACTTAAAGCCTTTGGGGTGGAAAGCTACAGAATACTGAGCCTGCATTGTAAACTACTGCTGGGAGAAAGGACTTTCAGAGACGGAAAAGCTACTACAAAAAAAAAGAAAAAAAAAACAATGGCTTTATTGAGATTACATCCTCGGAGCAGGAAAGCTACACTCCAAGTATTTGTAACTATTTACATTGTATCTCTGGCACTCTGAGTTACCTTGAGACTGTATGACAAAAATAGCCGTGGGATCGGCCAATGGAAACACTGTAGTTTGAGAGATTAACAGATTTCCTGAAATAATACAAGTCCTCTCTGACCAAAGGTTTTGTCATCTCATACACAGGGCACCAGCCTTGTTCTCCCTCAGAAAGGATGTGCACGTTAGTCCAGATGAAGCAACTTAATCACAAGCACTTCAAAGAGCAGCAAAGCCCAGAACGAATTACTTTCCACCCTCCTTTCCCCCCAGAATTGCATTTTAACAATTACTACAGTCTTTACAATTGATGACATCCCTAATCTTAACTCATGCTTCAGAGCATATTCTACTGATATTATTTGGAGTTTCTTTTAAAAAGAGCTTCCTGTCCCCCAAAGCCCCCCATTTTCCACAATCCATGGCTATTTCACAGCCCTGACGTACAGGAGCTTGTCAAGCTTTGTAGGACATTTTCCACAAAGTGACTTGAGTTTGCTACTTACAAAGCAGAGCATGAGACACTTGGCACCAGTGTGAAGTGCAGGATGGAGTAAGAGTGGGAAAGATGACCAAAAGGGTGACAGCAGTTCCTCTCTGGCTGCTATGAATGAATGCCAGCGTGGCAGAGCCCTTATCAGAATAAGAGGAGTCACGTGAAAGGGTAACTTTGAACAATTAACCAACTTACATCCTAAATGGAGACCACTTATACTGATAATGTTATCTACCTCATAAGTTAAATATTAGTGCCCAGAAAGCAAATATAGCTCCCTCAGTGTCAATTCAGTTGTCAGACACATGTTTTAGGCACCTCTGGAGATACCCCAGACATCAAATCCACCTTTCTGGAGTCTCAAGTACAACATGAGGAGTCAAAGACTCACATCCTTCTGTACTAGCTCCAGAAGACAAGGGCAGATAGTTCAGGGCAGTTCAAATGGCGCTTAGTAGCTATGGTTAAGAAGCTAAGATCCCTGAAGCCTGGTAGGAGATTCCCAGCTCCCTGGAGCTGGGAATACAGAGCAATACCTGTTGGGCAATACAGAGCAAATACCTACTGGGCAATGAATCAATCCTCAAACACCAAACTAGCCCAGAGAGGGATGCAGACCTGCTCTAGATGGGCTGCAAAGGCATTTGTTGTTCCCACCAGAGGGACCAGGTGTACCATGCCTGCCAGGGCTGGAGAGGCTGATGGGAGCTGTCTGCTGCCACTGGCACTATGGCAATAAGAGCGATATAAATCTTTACAGCAGCAATTTGTCTGCAAGTTTGTGTCTTCTCTTGCACTAGTCATAGTTCTCAGGAAATATCTGTGTGGGTCAAGAGGATAATTAGCCCTAGAGTTTATTTTTAGTTTGCATACCTCTGACCATAAACACGACAAACAGGCTTTGACGCAGTTAAGCAAGATCATGTCAGAGAGAGGCAAAGGTACGTTTGCGACACTTCACCGTATTCACTGGAATTCCCACCCATGTTTTAACAACCTATACCAGCAATCTCTTATCAGTTAAAAATGCACCTTTTTCCTCTTTGTGCAAGTCTGATTATACAGATACCATTTAGCAAATATTTTAGAGTAAATAAAAGTATGTTAGATTATTTTATAGTAATATTTATATAAAAAATATAAAAATTACTAGTACCAAGCTACCTGGGCTTGCACTGAAAGGTTTTATCAGAGTATCTTGGAAAAAGGGCTGGTTATTAAAAATAATTCTTCTACTTAAGAAGTACTCCTAGGTGAAAATTTTATCCCCCACTTCACCAGTTCATCTATATATTAAGGAGTGCTGCTTCAGATAAGACACCAGTAGTCCTATGCTGCCTTCTGTAAAGTAAAGAAGACACAAAAGATATTAAAAATTCTTAAAGTTTGGTATGAGAAAGAAAAAAGTTAAAGACATTCTACAAATGGCATGTGACAGTGTTGAAAAAAGACAAAAAATGCATCCTTATTCAGAGTTCCCTCCACTAGAGCCATGAAAAGCTCCACCAGGTGGTGGGATTAACAGCACTAGAAATATGCTCTGGAGCTGAGCTTGCTCTTACTCCTTTGCTTTTAAAAGCACATTTCTGCTTCACCATGCTCTTGAAAATACTTCTAAAAGATGATCCTAATAAAAATGTATTTCTGCTATCATTTAACAGCAGGATTTGCAATGCACTTAACACAAAAGATGTATTTATAACTTAGAAGATGGAACTGCCATCTGCATGACCCTAATTTCCCCTCAAGTTACTTCCAGTTTTACATAAACAAAAAAGCAAATTGATTAGCAGATACTAAACTATATTTAGTTTTAAAAGCGACCTTCTTCAATTGAGATGCCATCACCATTATTAGTATTATCAAGTTTGAAAGAAAAACTGCAAAAAAAGGCTGCAAACTCCTTTCTGACTGGGATGTGTGAAAAATTCATACAAACAGGGCAACTCAGTGCCTCTCCTGCACAATCAGACTGTGCACTGAGTGAGCCAAAAGTATAAGAAACTGGATTTTTCTCTTCTTTTGTCCTTTCAGACACTATGCTCTTACATGTTACTAGCAGAAAGGTAAAATAAATGTATATTAACACAACTGTACTTTAAAAACTTAGTGGTAGCTTTAAAGCCAGTTTGGCAGGACCATAGACTGGGATTTTGATGCTGCTGTAGGGCAACATTTCAGTGGCAGGAGGTTGATATCCTGTGCCTCAACAAAATAGAGTAACTGAAGTGAGAAACTGGCAGAGGAACAAAGTGCCAAGTTCACCATAGATCTATGGTGGGGTTTTGTTGTTTCCAGGATAATCAAGAAAACAAGTGCCTTTAAATGATGAACAAATTCACCCTTTCTATTCACACACAGCTATTTTCCCCCTCACCCCGGCCCGAACATATGTTCAAACAGATTAAAAACTGTCAGTTCCCAGATGAGCTCAGAAAGGACCTTAAGCACAGATGTGCCCTGCAGGTAACCATCCTGCCGTTTCCAAAAGCAGGAAAGGGAACACAAGGCCAGCCTCAGCTTCTTCTAACACAGAGAGCAGCTCTGTCAAGGCATTGTGAACAGTGGGTAGAGCACTGCTGGCTTTGGATGGAGACGGAAAAATTGAAGAGGGGTGAACACACAGGCTGCGGAAGGTGCTGCCTGGCATGGATGGTACAATGCTATGGATGTAACAATCCAAGTATTTCCAAGCAGATGCTTCACACAGAGCCACCCCTCCAGCTAAAGCCGTGTAAATAATATACAGGAGGAGCTTGCTGCTAATTGAGTACCTTCCAAAACGCCAAGAGGCAGGAAGACTCCAGTTAAAGAAGACTCTTCATTTTAACTTGTGTCACTGAAGAGCACCAAAGTAAATGAACTCCGGAGGACAAGATCAAAGTAGAATAAGAGACTTTTCTTTTTATATCCTTGAATCTCCTGTCCCTTTCAAAGAGAGCTTTTGGAGCTTATGAAAATTGACCCAAAAGATTACAAGGGCTTTGTCACCCTTCCAATCTCCCTGAAAGATCCATAATTAGG
>NW_016690247.1:3529838-3692918 GCF_001604755.1 Lepidothrix coronata | reverse complement strand
AATATTATATCCTTCATAAACAGGGCTGGGACACACCTCATCACTAAATCTGGACTTTGGATACTGAAGAGCAGCATAATATTATATCCTTCATAAACAGGGCTGGGACACACCTCATCACTAAATCTGGACTTTGGATACTGAAGAGCAGCATAATATTATATCCTTCATAAACAGGGCTTGGAACAGATTTAATATAAAACAATGAACATTGAAAAAGAAGCCCAAAACATTAGTCTTCTTTTGCAAGGAATGTATCAACACAAGGAATTACTGTGTGGTGGAAACAGTCTATTAAATAGCTCTTCACTGCTTCTTCCCAGGAGCTGCTTGACACTTTGCTGGAGATGGGATAGGGCCCTCGAGGAGCTCCAATTTGATCATCTGTGAAAGTTTCTGTTACCTTCTTGGCTTGATACTCTCATACCTTCAGGCAAAGTAGTTGAATGTGGTCCTTTGTTTCCTTAACAATAACAGTGGGTGAGTGGTTCTATTTTATGAAAAAAAATCTCTGAGGAACAGCTCACCAGTAATAGGGTTGTGCATCAGGTTTGAAGATTTCTCCCAAGTATTTTTGAGGGGATGGAGAGAGTGAAAAGTTGATGAGGACTCCAAAGCATATCCTATGAAAGTAACATTGCCTGGGGAAGGAAATGTCTAAGCACTCTGCATTTCACTGCCTGCTGTACCACGCCTGGTCCATCCATGAGTTCAACAGAGAAAAAGAATGAATGGAGTAAACAGGTGATTTATCATCATACAGCAGACAAAGTTTTGCTAGGTTGTGGAAAGCTTAACCCAGCAGTCAAGAATGTCCTAATTAATGATAGTTAATCAAGATGACACTGGAATAGGTTGTCCAGAGAAGCTGTGGATGCCCCATCTCTATAAGTGTTCAAGCCCAGGCTGAATGAGGCCCTGAGCAGCCTGGTGATCCTTATGGCCCCTTGCAGCCATTCTATGATTCCATGACTGAAGAAAAGCAGCAAGAGATAATACTATTTTTTTTTCCACCTGCATTTTCAGTCCTATCTCTGCACTGTTTCTCTGGAGCACACAAGGGATAGGATATGGCGTGTCCCTCCAGCAAGTTACAAATGCAAGGAGGAGATACAGAAGCGAGCTCTGCAGTGACTGGGTTTGGTCAGAGAGGCTCCTTTCTGTAGTGCAAGGCAGAAGAGGAGTGTGCCAGAAATGCCTCAGGGAGGTATGCCACAGTGATATGGGTGTAGCATGGAGAAGTGCAGAACATGGAGAAGTTCCTCAGGTCTCTGCTAGCACCTGGTTGAGCCAAGAGCAGAGAACAAGACTGAATCCTCCTGAAACAGCAAGTGTGGAACATATTTATCTTTATTGTATCAGTGTTACACTCAGTTAATTCCTTCAGATGCTCTCAGCTTCCCTGATGCACCCCAGTGAGTGTGCAGGTAACAAGTGCTCTCCGATAATACCATCGTAATTACAGCAGGTCCAACCCAGTGTGTTGGATCCGCTCCCCCTTATGCTGTAGCATTTCCCTAGCAAGTGTCATTTAGATGATTTTGGGAAAGAATCCAGGGTTTGTTTCACAGACAGTATTTCCTCAACAGCTCAGTGAATATGGAATAGTTTGAACTAACCATGCAAATCTCGCTCGTCTTCTTATGTAGAGAAACTTTATCTACTCTAAACTCTGGGCCAGGGCTTTCAACTGCTGATGAGGGATAGCTATGCAGACTTCAAAGGAGCTATATCAGCTTTCACCAAGTGGGGATCCAACCCCTTATTCATATTTTAAAATTCAGAAACTGTGCCTAGGTAAAGCAATTTTCTCTATATTTTTAAGTAGCCAGCTTTTTATTTTATAGCTGTTCCCTCAGTGGCAGGATTGTTTCTCAGTAGTCAGTGTTTAAAGGCCCTTCAAGGCTGAAGGAATTAAAAATGAATAATTTAAAGCTGCTCTATGATGCATAATTTTTAACATATGTTTTACAGGCCATGTGGAACAATTTTTTCTGACTTGTCAGTAGATATTTTACAAACATGCTGTGCTGGAACCAAAACCTTTTTTATTTAAGACTCAGATTTGAGCCCTCCTATGCATCGACACAGCAGTGTACTGGAGCCTACAAGCCATAACAAGGAAATCATTATCACCAGCACTGATCAGAAAAGAGCAGAAATGTAGCAATTGCTTTCTACCTCTTACACACACTGTTAAACTCAATAGGGGCAGAACTGTGGCTCTCCCATCTCAAGAAGCCTCATCCCAAGGTAGAGAGAGAGTATATGTGATTTTTTTAACCTAAAGCTGAAAAAGAGATGGACCCAGGTGGTGCTGGAGAAGGAGGCATGAGACATGTTGGCTTTTGATTACTTTTTGAAGCTTGGCTGGAGTATCTTTATGCCAACCTCCAGTTAACTCCCTAAACCATGTGGTGCTTGGAATGTCATATTAGTAATTCCTAGCAGTTTTAATAGGCAAAGCTAATTGCTGGTGAATAACAATGATTCACCTTTTATGGATTTCATTTCTTATCCCTTCCTAACTCCTTGCAACAAGAAAGGGAGGAGGCATCTACTCTGCAGATGCTCAAAATCAGCCTGAGTTTCAGCCTTCTCGAGTGGTTTCCACACTCTTCCTTGTTTTCTTGGATTGTCCAGCTTTTTATTTCTATTTTATAGGTTCTTCATATTTGCAGCTAAAAATAAGTTGGTTTGGTTATTTCAAAAACTCTTTGGGTCCAAACTCAGTTTCAAGTATTTCAGCAAGTTGTAAAGTTAGGCACAGCAAATTTAGGCTTGTGTTTGCTCCTCCCTTCATTTGCTCTCCCTTCAGTTCATAATCTGTCATCTTTCAAACAAGCCAATTGCCATTGTGTCTAGAAGAAGTCAAAATAGAAAATTAGCATTTGGTATGTATGCTGTTGCCAAGAAGCTATTTCTTCTTGCCTGTGTAAATAAATAGTCATTTAAAAATTATTGGCTTGCTCTAAAAGATGTGCTAAGTGCTACCACTGCACTGTGCTCCCACTGGGTGGAAAGAGGTGAGGATCCAGGAGTGTGGCCAATGAGTGCCCCATCTCCAGCTTCTCCCACTGGTTCTGTGGAATGGTACCGTTCTTCACACAGGCCAAATTGGTAGTTGGATAGTTCCTGTCTCAATGGACAAAGCAGAAGTGATTACTGACCTTGCCAGTCCCCAGGCCAGGCCCAAGCTCCACACAGGTGGATCCCTTTGAAAGGGATTTACTGGTAAGTCTCTATATTTTTATGTAGCTAATCATTCACATTTATTATGTATTACACAAATACACACCTATTAATTGGTAGGACTAGATGTGAAAGAGATTAAATACTTTCAAACTTTATAAATATGAAACCAAGAATATTGACACAGATGGGCTGTGCACAATTTATTTGTTCTGACTGGCAAAAGAGACAGATAATAGATGTATATCTTACCTACACTGAAGACGTAAGAGGTGTTCTGTAATCAAATGTATACTTTTGTAACACCGGCCTTATTTTTCGTAACTTGCTACAGTATCACACAGTGCTATGAAACATTCTGACAGATCTTGCAGAACTGTCTTAGTCTTCCCTGATCCAAAGTCTACTACAAGCAACTGGTAACAGTGCAGATTTAAAACAGTGGTTTAGATCATATCCTCTGCCTCCACACTTCACAGGGCCAGGCTCTGGCAATGAGGTGTATTAAGAGCAAAGAGAAAAGATATAAAAAAGCACACAGCATCCTTTCCTGCTTGCTCTTGGAGTTCAAATGGTGAGAGGAGCTGCAAGAGGTCAGTGGTACTGACACACAGTCAGTGCTCTCAGCATTTGTTTCACAGCACCTACGTACAGGACCACATCTGAGACGGCTTTGACATCAGAGCAGGATTTCTTCTGAGGCCAAACTGTTACACAGAGACGTGTTTCTACCTGCTAGGACTCATTAGTGCTATATATGGGAGCATTGTCCGTGGGTGAAGGTTGTGATATGGTGCAGTCTGTTCTCAATAAACGTCTGAGAAAGCCCGTGAAACCTTTCAGTATTACAGCACATAGAAACACCCAGCAAACACCACGAGCCTGATTTGCAGAAATATTCGGTAAATCTGGAGCTCATGCAACTCACGTAAAAAGTAATCCAAGCTATGAAATACTTCTTTGCTCTTGCACTCTTAGATGAATGTGAATTTTGCTACAAGGACAGTATAAAGCCTGAGAGGACTAATAAGCACTAAATAAGCGCATAACCCATAGAGATGTTAAATAGATAAAACCATAATGCAGGAAGTGGTGGAATCACCATCCTTAGAAGTGTCCAAAAAAATGAGTGGACATGACATGTTGCAGTATGGTTTAGTGAGCATAGTGGTATTTGAAGATTGGACTTGATGACCTTGGAGGTCTTTTCCAACCTTAATGATTCTATGATTTTATCTCTGTCAGGATACAGGAAGATTAAATTGGTGTAAAAACATTAATTGCCCATAAATATTTTACTGCAGAAGAAATGAATGGCATAAGCACCTAAATTGAGGATAAATGTAAGTAACTATGTGGCAAAGAGACAGCTATGGTGTACTTTCTGGGTGTTTCATACACACTTAGCATATTCAATCTCTCCAATACAAATGACCCTTCTCAGCAGTCCAGGTATCACCTATGGAACATCATAACAGTAAAATTAACCTGATTTACCTTTGTGCATCCAGATCTCACTGTTTCTTGAGTACCATCTATTCCAGAGCACAGACTTGAAAATATGTGCATTAAGTGATTGGGAAGTTATTAGCACCATTTAATTTTATTTAATTTCAGCTGTCCCTGAGGACAGTCAAAAATAAACCAGAAGGTGAAATTAAACTTAGAAAATAGATGTTCTTGATTAAGTTGAAGTGTCTATTAGGCTTCTGTTTTAAGTTTCCAGCCCACAAGAAGAATGGCAAGCAGAGCCTGGTAAGGAAACATTTTGACCAGAATGCATTTTTCTGTGGCTCAAACAAAATAAATATAATAACACAGAAGAACCTTTTCCAAGTCAGGCTTATGTGTTCGTCTGATCAGCACCAGCAAACTGTTTCATCTCTCCTGAATGTCACAGAAGCACACAAGTTGTGCCACCGTGCAGTTTTCAAGACAAATGTTTTCCCTCAAAGGACATCGCACACATACCAAGGGCTGTACATGCTGTATTAAGTTAAACATAGTAACAAAACAAAATACTAATTCCATGTGGAAGTCATCCTCTGGGAAAGTTGTGAATAAAGCAGCGAAGCACACCTGGCGGATGTTAGTCACATGGTTTCATTTAGTATGGAGAGGTATTTATGTTGAATGGTAGAAAAGCAACATAATAAGCTAGATAGGACAGAAAAGCTTGTGTGGTTTTATTTTCCTGCTATATATACAGGTTAAAATGACTTTTAGCAATCCCTTCCACCTACTGGGATAGGCTGGGAAAGGATGAATGGCGTGGGCAGAATACCTTCAGGAAGGGACAGTGAGCACTTGTGCTGCAGTAGTGCTGAAGATCTGCTGTTAACCCACAGCTTGGAGCTTGGTGTAGGGCAGAGTAGCTCAGAGGCTACTAAAGGGAAAAAAAAAAGGTCTAGAAACCAATTTCCCAGACGTCGCCTAGAAAATACTTATGTCACATTACTTCTCTGTGTAAAAGCTAGCAGAATGCTTCCCTAAAGCAGCACTAAATCAGCTGTAATGCTGGTTTAGATCTGGTATTAACAAATCAGCATTTACAGAAAATCTTGTCATCAAAGGTGGTTTTGGAGTAACAGATCATGACTTTTTTCCACTTAAGTTGCATGGTAAAATAAAAAGCAAAACTACAAATACAGTTCCCTGATTGCAGAAGAACAAACTTGGGTAAACTAAGGAATTGTTTTAATTATTAGAGGTGAGAGCTGGAGAAATATTTTCAAAGACTTGAAAATGGTCTTACTATAAATGAAACAGGTGCTGCATTCAGAGCATAACCTGTATGTAGGAAATGGAAAAAAAAAATAAAGTGATTTAGAAACCAGAGAACCATTAATCTAATCTTAATACATTGTGATTTCTTAGAGTAAATTTAGAAGAAAAAATATTTAAGATCTGGAAATAAATACAAAATGGGATAAAATGCAAACTTGTGTTTAGCAGAAAGAGAGTTTATTTGAGGCAAGAAGTGATTATCAGTGAAAGATTAGTGTAGTATATTGTGTTTACCTGGGCTTTGATTAAATGGATAAAAGGTGCTACTCAGATAACTGGCTGTTTTCTTGGAGGCTAAGGGAGGAACCAGACTGGTAGTGCAGAGTCCACGTGTGCTGAGCATGGACTACCCTGCAGCTGAGTTGAGAGCAACCCTGAGAAAAAGGACTTGGGGATGCTGGTGGACGAGAAGCTCAGTGTGTCCCAGCAGTGTGCTCTTAAAGGCCAGAAAGCCAGCATTGTCCTGGGCTGCATCAAAATCAGTGTGGGCAGCAGGTCGAGGGAGGTGATTCTGCCCCCCCTACTCTTCTCCTGTGAGGTCCCACCTGGAGTCTCATATCCAGCTTTGGGGTCCCCAACATGCAAAGGATATGGACCCCTTGGAAGTAGCCCGGAGGAGGCCATCAGGATGATCAGAGGGTTGGAGCACCTCTCCTGTGAGGATAGGCTGAGAGGGTTGGGTTGGTTCAACCCGGAGAAGAAAAGTCACTGGGGAGACCGTAAACCAGACCTTCTGGTACCCAAAGGGGCTACAAGAGAGCAGGAGAGGGACATTTTACAAGGACATGTAGTGATAGGACAAAGGGGAACGGCCTTGAAATGAGAGAGAGTAGATTTAGATTGTATATTAGAAAGAAATTCTTTCCTGTGAGGGTGGTGAGGCCCCGGAACAGGTTGCCCAGGGAAGCTGTGGATGCCCCATCCCTGTAAGTGTTCAAGGCCAGGTTGGATGAGCAACCTGATCTTGTGAAAGGTGTCCCTGCCCATGACAGTGGGTACGAGATGTTTATTATGGTTCCTTCCAGCCCACATCAAACTATGGTTCTATGAAGATATAGACAGAGAAAGTGGATTTAAAAAGGCTTCCTAATAACAAATGGGAACCTTTGAACATTTCCCAGTCTCCTACAATGTCACTGGATGTACTGTTTATTCCTGATGCTGAGGTGCTCACCTTCACCACTGCAGCAGCCCAGCTGATCTGCAAGGCTCTGCCTGCAGCCAGGGTGCAGAAACATGTCTCTGCCCCAGTCCTGGAGCAAGGTGCATGTCCATTGTAGTTAAAACACTGCACAGCACATGTCCATGAGTCAGGGTGTCATGTCATCCAAGACAAAAAGATAAAAGATAAACCCACCACTCAGGAAGAGGAGGTATAAAGCACAGAAACATGAAATCATTAAGATTGAAAAAGACCTCCAAGATATGTGTAGGAAATGTTACCTGGGCTGGGAGGTTAACAGATGAAAAGCAGTCAGTAAATTTAAGGGAATTGTCAAGCTGTGCTTTAGAGCAAGGTAAGTGAGGTGAACCTCACCCTTAGAAGTTTATAAAACAATCTGCCTTGGGATAAGAGCTTTTTATTTGCTTCCTGTGTAAGAGGGGAAAAATTGTGGAGTACAACATGACTTGGGGCTGCTAGAAGGATGAAGTCATGAAATGGGCAAACAAGATTTGCTCAGCCTTGTAAAATGAATGAAAGCTGAGGGGGAATCCAATCGCTGTCAATTGTTTGGGAAGTAAATGCCAGGGAAGTGGAGAATGTATAGTAGCTAAAGGAGGAATGAGTATCAGGTGCAGGTCGATGTATTCAGGCTGTAAATTAAAACGATGATGGTAACTATCATATCAAGAGTTAAAAATTGAAGAAAGCCTCCAGAAAGAACAAGTCATCTGAAGTTTATATAGGGGGCTTGATGTACTCCCGGAAAATATATTTTTTTGTGTATGAGAAAACAACCTACCATAATACATTAGACCTACACCTCCTTATATAAGGAGATGTAGCTTGATCTTCCCTCAAAACTATTTCTTGTTTTACACCAAGGAAAATGTGTAAAGGAAGAAACAATATGTGTAAAGACACGAGGACAGAGCAGAGTGCATGGATCATCCCCAGCTAACCCCATGATGCATTAACTTTGCTCCACAGAGGAGTCGGAGGAGCTGGCTGGCAGCAGCTCATGTCAGGCAGTAGAACATGTTCTACTGAATTCTCTAAGATCTAAATTGAGTCAGCAATGCAGAGCTCAGGGCAAATATTTCTCATTATCTCAGAAACCAGGTGGTTATGGATACCAATACCACCTGAAAGGGGCTGAACAAACTCAGTCCCTCTAACCTCCGTTTGTCACTTAACTAAGTACAACATCAAAGAGCCATTGATTCCAGGGACAGCAGCTCAGACGACTTGTTCTATTTTGCTTGCAAAATTGTTCCTATCTGTGCAGGTGAAATCTTTGTGCTCACTGACATTATTATATAAAATACAGTTATTTTCAAAAAGGATTATCTCTTTTTCAGCAAACAAAAAACCAGCTGTATTTCTATCTATTTATTTATTTATTTCCCCAGCAGAACAGAGGAGAACATAGACTCTTAAGTATAGAAAAGTGTGTAGGTTTTAAAACAAATTTAAGACAGGAACAAGCCAGAAGTTCTGGACAAGCAATCTGGTCTGATTTATGGAGCAACACAGTTTTATTCAGCTTAATAGGTTTTTGCATTTAATTCATATTGAGTGCAACTGGAGCACTGGTGTTTCAGAAAGACATTGGAGGCTCCCATAGATCAAGAAGCCACCTTCCTCAGCAGTGTTTTGTCTCACTCGTTCTACAAAATCTTTCACTTTGTATTTTCTTTGCATTATACCTAGTTTCAGCCTACTGTTGATTCCTGTTACTCTGTGTAGTCTACTTGTGATGAATTAAGTAAACTGAACTTTTTTGATCTCTCACGCAGGATATATCTGGCCAGATGTGCAATTCTACTCAACAGATGGCTGTTCAGCACTAGTCACTATCCATTTGGAGTCAGCTCAGAGAAATGAGCCCTTCCAGGGTGAGGTTCATCTCATCCCAAAGTGAATCTTTAAGCCAGATCCGATAAATGTCCCTCACAGCATTCCTTTCTCTCTCTAGCAGCAATGAAAGAAGCCTGTGCTGGCTACCTCTCGTGTCACTGCCTGCATTATAGACTTTTATATTTAGGCAAGATGAATCTGACTCTTGGGCTAAGTCATTTTCCCAGCTTTGAATCATTTCCTTGGCTTCCTCCTCTGCACCTCACACTGATGAGGCTTTGCAGATCTCCAGCAGATGCATGGTATTAATGCCTATGTATGAGGAGGCCTCACTCTCAGGTTCCAGGAGTGCACACAGAGGCAATTCACTGAAAATCTGGTTAGGGAGATAGAGCTGGATTTCAATATGTATGCTGTCCATACTTACTAGTGATTGCACCTTTTTAATGAGTTGCATGTGGCACTGATGGGAAAACGCCTTAATAATTATGGTCCCCCTGGAAAAAGAGTAGATTATGTAACTATTGATCTTGATATTTTTTGTTCTATTTTTCCATTTTTCCCATAGTAAAAACTGCTGCAACATCACAGGCTTCAGCTCCTTCCATCCAGCTTCTTTTCCAACATTAGCCATTCCGCTGTATCTACTCATACCAGGCTCAGCCACTAGCCCAGCCAGACAGCTGCCAGCTGTTTTATTTTTAAATAAATACTTACATCTGTCAAGTTATAAAGCAGAGAGTGATGAATCCATTCTTGATGTCTTTTTCTTTTTTTCTCTGTCACTTGAATAGAACTTGCTAAGAATTGCACACTCTCTGCAACAAAAGCCAAAATATTTTTGTACCTGGGCAGGTTCCCTTTAATTAGTACAAAACGTGTTTAAGTGTTGGGGTTTTAATCATCCCTCCATAGTGGTTTATTAGGTCTGAAAGAAAGGAGGGTAAGGATAATTCTTTCTTGCCCAATGCCTTACCCGTGTGTTAAGAATGACTAGTTGGAATGTCCACATGTATAAATATTATTGATATATTTATATATTGCCTACTTGCATGGGCAGCAAGCATGGCTGAAGAGGAACTTGCAGGTCTTTCTGGCTGGGAGAAATAAGAAGGAGTTTTCCCAACAGAGTCCTGATGTTTCATTTGGGGATCTTCTACCACAAGCTGCACGAACATTTCAGGTGAGCCCTGTCCCTATCTGTCCCTCTCATGCCTGTGTCTTGCCCACTCTCTCTGCATCCCTGTCTCCTTCCCTCCATCATGTTCACTAACTCTGATTGCAGACACTTTCAGGGAAAGGAACAACACTTTTGGACCAGTGTTGCTGTTTTTTCTTACCTGTGTCCTCACAGATGTACAGGTTATGTTAGAAAATCAATTTTCAGCCTGCACTTGGCTGCATCCTCTGACATCAGCTACCTCCTTATCTATAAACTGGCCCAATAAAGATATTGAAAGCAAATTCATTATGGCATTTAGTATGCTGTCTTCTCACGTGCTCTTACCATGACTTTCTTTTGGGACAGTAAGAATGAATTGCAGTAGAGAAGTGACTCGATTTTTCTTGTTGAATTTTGCTGTACACTACTGCAGTCAGTGAGCCGAGATGTTCAGGTGAGACCACACCACTCCCCTGCAGCTCCATGTTGCTCTAAAAGTGATTTGTATCCATTTAGTTTTAGTCAGTAAGTATCAACTTCGGGTAAATCAATATAATGTGGGCTTGCATTGATTTGAGACAAATCAGCAATGGGTAGTGCTGGTTTAAATAATTGTTCTCAAAACCTTTGGAACCTTTAGTTAAAAAATGGCACATAAGCCAGTGTGAGAGCTACAGATAAATCAACTATTTTTAGTGATGGATCATCGTAGGGGTAGTAAAAACTAGGCAAAAGTGAAAATCTTGTGGGATAAATGTGAAAGTGTTAAAGACATGAAACAATTCAGTAAGAATCCAAGACATGCCTGGTATCTTGAAGCTAATCTTTACTTAGCTAATATCATCCTGCATAAAAAAAAAAAAAAAGAAAAAAAAAAGAAGTAAGGTTTTAATTTCTTCTTTTATTTTTCTGCTTTTCATATCAGAAAATTTTTAAAATCATCTGTTCACAACATCACACAAACAACCCTGTGACAATTGGAATAATGTTTCCTAGAGGATTAGGGGAATTCGTAGAAAGAATCATTGCTTCATGTGGGAACAATCAGACACTCATTGCACGCATCTTTGTTGCTTAATTTCTTTGTGCTGGTACCTTGATTTGTTTCTCAAATTTAACAAAGAAGGGTATGAAGCAACTAAAAATCTAAAATTACAATGTAACCATATGGAAATATTAAGTTAAGGAAGTCTAAGCACTTAAACCAACTGTTCAGGGTATTTTCCCCTTAATGTGCTTACATAAATCACATTAGTTTTTATGAGAGTTATTTTTCAAATTTATAGACTTTTTCAGATGGATCTTCATCTCCCAAGGTAGCATATGCAGCAGCTGAGTGTGTTTCTGCAAATTAAAGACTCTGGCATTCAAATTTTAACTCTGACACTGGATTCATGGATGTCATTGCATAAGCAAGTTATTCATGGACTTTTGGAAATAGCTTTTACTTTTTAATGCTCAGCTTTAGAAAGCTGAATTGTCATTTCTGAATACGCAACACTGAAATTACTGATTTAACAAGCAATGTTTGTGTGGCAGTTCTAGAACTGGTCTGTGCTATGGCTTCATCTCTAACAAAATCTGAAGGGGCAAAAAAATCACTGCCACTGTTTGAGCAAACACAGTGCATAGAAGTGCTGCCTGTTTCACTGAAATCTCCCATTTCTGGAAATAGCTTATTTGGGGGTGTTGTGGTTTAACCCTGATAGTCAGCTCATCCCCTCACTGTGGGATAGGGGACAGAAGTGGAAGGGTAGAAGTGAGAAGATTCGTGGGTTGAGTTAAAAACAGTTTAACAGGTAAAGCAAAAGCCACATGCCCAAGTAAAGCAAAACAAGGAATTCACTCACCATTTCCCATGGGCAGACAGATGCTCAGCCATCCCCAGGAAAGCAGGGGATCTGCTTCCCAGGGATAACTCTACCTGGGAAATAAAATTACATCACTTCAAAAGTACCCCCTTCCTTCTTCTTTCCCAGCTTTATGTACTGAGTGTGATACTGTAAGCTGTGAAACATCCCTTGGGTCAGCTGGGGTCAGCTCTCCCAGCTGTGTCCCTGCCCTGGGACACAGGTCCTTGTGCACCCCCAACATCCTCACTGGCAGGGTGGGGGAAGGAGCAGAAAAGGCCTTGACTCCATGAGAGCTCTGCTCAGCAGTAACAAAAACATCCCTGTGTAATCAACACTGTTTTCAGCACAAATCCAAAACACAGTAGCACCATATGAGCTGCTATGAAGAAAATTAACACTATCCCAGGAAAAAAAACCACACAGGGGAATATCTTATAATTTAGAAAAATAAAATTTCTAAATAATATGTCTGTCTTTGATGAATTATATTAATATTTATGTACTTAAATGTTTATATTTATATAATAATAATTATATATAATGTAAATGTATATTAATTGTATTTTTATTTATAGATACTATTTCTAATTTTTTTAGGAACATGTACTGAATATGCCCTGGAGGTTCAGAAAGCAGAAGGCAAACCAAAACTTTCCAACATTTATTACAATATTGAATGCAGAATTATTTTAACATTGATTTGGAGATTTGGGGATGACCTAGTTCACCCGTTTTGAATTTTGCATTATTGTGAAAATCAATGAGAATCTCTTGAGTGCATTTTGGAGCCATGTGGGCTGAGTTGTAGCTCTGCACAGTGCTGCAGAGAGCTCACATGGAGCTGGCAGTACCCTGTGCCTGCAGATCACAGCACATCGAGGGTCTAAGGAGAGGCTTCGGATGCTCAGCTAGAAGTCAAGAAGTAGGAACCAGACAAAGCACAGAGCTCTGAGTGCCTCACACATCCTGCCAGCCCCAAGAAATTTTGCCTTGGAGCTCTTGAATTCACCTTTAACCAACCTTTTTGCACGACTCCTTATGCAGGTATGGGTGTAGATTTTGGAGTCACAACTTGCCTTATACCTCCTAGGTACAACACCAACTTCACTGTACCCAGTGAGGGACAGTGTCTGGAAAGCGAATCTAAATATATTTATAAGGTGAAAGTTCATCACAACAAGGTTAATGAATAAGCAGTACAAACCAGGGAGGTGTGCTGCCAGCTAGAGGATGGATCCTGACTCATATGTCATTCAGTGGTTAAACATCTTTGAATATTGGTTTTAGTACTCAATCTCACCCTAGTGAGCCTTGGAAATTCTTCAGAAAAAGGAGAACAAAAGGCTCACAGAAGGTCAAAGCAGTCACCAAGGAGGTTTTGTCTCACCCTTGTTTCTGAGAGTGACTCACACAAACACTCAGCTATTAGCAGCTGTGATAAGATGCCTTTAGCTGCTGCCCCCCAGCAAGTCTGATGGATGGAGATCACCTCTGGAACATGTTCCTTGAAGAGAATTAGCTCCTGAGGGTTGGGGTTTGTTACACACGTGAAGCCTTTTCTCTTGGCTCAGAGACGTCAACTAACAGCTTAACTTCTGAACAAACTCAAGGCCTACCGTCTTCCCACTGAGGCAGGAACCAGGCCAATTTTTCTGCCAAGAGGTGGTTAGTCCCAGCTATGACATGGGAGCCGTGGGTTGAGAGGTTTTCCAGGGCAAATCCAAGCCCACTCTCTAATATCTTCTTGGGGGCAGAAGAGGTGTTAGCCATCACCGGATATCTTTGCTTAAGACTTTGAGTTTAGGCTGACTCTGTGCCCCTCTAAAGGGACTCATGCTCAGCCATGAGCCACAGGCTTGATGTGGGAAGCATTGGTGAAGCACTGCTGTACATTATGCAGCAGAGATATCACTGCATACATTATACAATGATAGCTCCTGCAGGCCTTACTGTCACTGTTACTCTCTTTTTGCCCTATATAATGCCTGCTACCATCAGGGCTCCCCTGACCTTAGTTTGTCAAGTCCTACAAGCCTTGAGAAAGCTTTATGACTGCTTGGATCTGGGTTTTTAAATACTTTGCCTTCTAGCTGTAGCCTAGTTCCTACACTCTAAAAAAAGAGCATTTCCATTTAATTTTAGGCTTTCATGGCTATGCAGTGTTTTGAATAACCAAACCTGCTCTTTGTTTCCTCTCTGACGTGGGTGAGTTGGATTGGTCAGTGCACATGAAGTGCCACAGCTGCCCAATTCACTGTGTTGGTGACGTGGACCCGTGATTGTGCAACTCACAAAGTGGACATGCAGAATTAAGGGGAGAGGCATTGTAACATGGTTGCACAGAATGCTTTTTAGCCTGTCTTGTGCTTCTTATTTATTTTGGAGAATATTTTATTGTCTTTACCTAAGAAGTCAAACAGAGCTCTAACTCCCAATCTGCAGTGTTGGAAGCAGAAAAGTACATGCCAAATGGGGAGGTTACCTGGATTACATTTCAGTGTGACAAAACCTACTGCTGTGTGCTAGAGAAAAGAGCAAATTCCCTTCCTGTTTTACTGCCAAGTGACACCTGTACAGCCAAATGGATTACTCAATGAACTTCTTTAAATAATCACCTCAGTGTAGCCTAGATCTCATTCCCATCTCCTCCTCAGTCTCTTTAGCTGCCAGGGAGAAGGAAGGGCTGTGCTGTGTCAGAAGGGCAGCAGAATTACAGTGCACAGCAACAGCAGCCAGATTCCTTCAGCTTAAATGGAATTAAAATAGATTCTTTCATTGAAAGAAAAATAAAACAATGGAGGATAAGAGGGAAGCCTGTGTAAGGGAGCACAGTAGGTTAACCAGCTGAGTCTGTGCCGTCCTGTGCAAAGGGAGGTTTCATGGGAGACAGTTCACTTGGAAATGCAGAGGTCTGAGTGAGCTGAAAGCTCAGACACATCTGTGCATGTCCTGGAAGGCTTGTTGGTGCATGAGCACTGGGCTGCTTTACACTGGTTAAAACAATCTGTGAATTTATCCTAAAGTTTTTGCCTTGATGTTGCTAGAGAACTTGATGTGTTGAAGTCTCCTCTCTTTGTAGTCCTTCCACTTTCTCACCTGTTTCCTGCCTCATTTCCAGGAAATACTTTTGTAACAGCTCAAGACAGTCATTCCTCTTCCTCATGATAACCGTGGATAAACATTTTGTCAGCCTCGCAAGTCTTCATGGGGAAATCCCTCTGCAGCTCACAGCCTTCTCTGCTCTCTGCGTTGGGTGTTGGAGAGCACCTGAAGAGCTTCAGACTCAGTGAGAATTGGAAGAAAATCCAAAGATATAACCCTCCATAAATAAAGAACTCAAATACATCCATAAATCTCAGCTGTGGTTTTCAATGTTACTTAAGAAAGTCAGAGTTTTAAGATCCCAACTTCTTAGGCAATTCAATTATCCCTCAGTCTTCCCTTCCCAAATCTCCCCTTCCTAAACCTTCCCAAACCTTCCCTTCTCAAACCTTCTCAAACCTTCCCTTCCCAAAACTTCCCTTCCTAAACCTTCCCTTCCCAAACCTTCCTTTCCCAAACCTTCCTTTCTCAAACCTTCCCTTCCCTCTCCCCTTCCCTTTCCCAAACCTTCCTTTCTCAAACCTTCCCTTCCCTTCCCTCTCCCCTTCCCTTTCCCTTTCCCTTTCCCTTTCCCTTTCCCTTTCCCTTTCCCTTTCCCTTTCCCTTTCCTCCTAATTTTGCCAAAACTTTTGCATCTACAGACACTTTTCAAATTCTACCCGTAAATGTGTTTCCAGCCTGGCAGTCTGTATTGTTCTGGCACTGATTGGTGCTCCAAGCAGCAGGTAATTCATCTGCTAGAAAGACTCAACATCTTCCCGACACCACTACTATTATCCAGAGCTATGTTTATGCTTCTTTTGCAGCAACAACCATGCAATGGGCTCCACTTCCCTTTCTTTTTCTGAGGACCCCACAGCTGCAGGTGGGGTGGGTTGGGTAATGACAGGGCACTTCTGCAAACAACCGGCTGTGAAGCGACACATTCCTGTCAGCAGAAAGCTCTGCAAATATTCTCTAATCTCTCGACAGAGTAAACATTTCTGTGCCGTTCTAGCAGGGGAGCCACCCTTGTTATGGTAGACCTGAGCTTCTTTTTCTGGAACACACTGGAGCACAACTTTGTGTGCCACAGTGATCTGCACCAGGCAGACAAACCCGCTGACTGAGCCACCAGTGGACACAAAGATTTATTTCTGAAGAAAAGGTTGAGCAAGATAAAATCATCATGGCAATGCTCTGGTATCTGAAACTCCAGAGAATACGAACAAGCAGCAGGGTAAAGCCAGACACCATCAACAGCTGAGTGGGTAACTCACAGCAAACCACAGTTTTGATTAAGTTCACCCTTTTCCCAGCCAGAGACACATTGCTAAAGCTCTTGGAAGTTCCCTACTTGCTTCTAGTAATAACAAATTGAGTCCTTTATGCAGAAGACCAATGTGCATACTGTGCATTTATGAAATGCCCTGAAGCCCTGGAGACAGAGGATGTCACATTGTTCAGGGTATTTCAGAGACTTTGAGGACCTTGTCACTGGGTGAATGCCACCTACTTTGAAGACTTGCTTTTTGCAGTCAAGAGAATAACACAGAAGTATTTCTGTCTCCTGTCTTTAAGGCAGGAACCTGGCAAAATGAAAGCAGACTGCAAAGTGCACAAGCAGTGAGGCTGGGAGACACACATTGTGTCACTGCTTTCTTCATAAATATCATAGGTCGTTTGTGTTTGTCCCCTATCCATGCATGGAGCATATAGGTACATAGAGACACCAAAGAAGCCCACACCTACTAAAGAGCCAATGTCTCTGTTTAAGTGATATCCCCATTCTCTGATCATCCAGCCATTCCTACATGTTGGCTTGCAGTCTGGCTGTACTCAGGAGCCAGCAAACTTCAGGCACAGCAAGAACCAGCTCACACATGGGTATGGATTTAGCCTAAGGTAGTTAAGGATCCCACATCACCATAGTAACTGCATGCTGTTGCATTAATTTCAGGAAAATAAATGAAGCTTGTAAGTCAAGGGGTATTTATGCAGAGCACTGCAACAGCACATTAAGAAACTCCAACAGGTCTGAATAAGGCAGTCAGGCTTTCCCGGCTGGTTTATCCTGCTTTTCAGGGACTAATGGCCTGGTTGGAAGACTCCATTAATATGGTTAGTCCACTTTCCATATCTGAGCTGGTGTGTTCAGACATGGCTTGGGCATCTCTGCACAGCACTACACCTAAGCCATGTAGGACCAACAGAAGCATGAAAAAGCCTCTACAGTAATGTA
The DNA here is from genome assembly GCF_001604755.1 of Lepidothrix coronata. Lineage (NCBI taxonomy): Eukaryota > Metazoa > Chordata > Aves > Passeriformes > Pipridae > Lepidothrix > Lepidothrix coronata. The sequence goes on along the minus strand of NW_016690247.1, from coordinate 3,675,579 downwards.
CAGATTTCAAAAATTGAGGTCTTTATAGAAGAATTTAGCAGGTTTGAGTATGCCCCTTCTCACTGATGAAGTTTGTTTAGGGTATGTTAATTATATATTGATAAAGATGTAATTGTTCTTTACGAGGAAAACAAAATCTTACCTAAGATGGGCTGGGATCTTCATTTTGTTGCCAAAAGCCCAGCCTCTATTCTTTAAAAAATGACACAAACATACTCACCAGGGACAAACACAGGTACAAAATTCTGGTTCATCCAACCTGAATTAAACACTTGCTGGGAGTGGAGCAGTCAAGCACATGGCTTGTTGGCCACTCTAACCGACTAAACTCATCTGTATCTGGCAGTGGGTTGACTTCCCCTTTAATCTTAAGTTTGCAGAAGTGTTATAAAAAGGAAATTCTGACTAGTTCAGGAACTTTGGTGTCAGAAGGAAGAAAAGTATCTGTATGGGATCTGTCTGAGATGGAGTTCATTTCCCCATGGCAGCCCTCACAGTGCTGTGCTGTGCCTTGATAGCTAGAAAGGCATTGATAACACACCAGTGTTTTGGTTACTGCTGAGCAGAGTTGGTACAGCATCAGCACTGTCTCTCCAACATTCCCCCATCAGAAGGCTGGGAGTGGGCAAGATCCTGGGAGGGAACACAACCAGGCCAGCTAACCCAAACTAACCAAAGGGATATTCCATATCATATGATGTCAGCTGATATATAAAAGCTAAGAAAAGGAGGAGGAAGGGGTGCATTCATTATTTAAAATGTTTGCCTTCTGGAGCAACCACTATGTCTGCTGAGGCCCTGCTTCCCAGGAGGTGGCTGTTGCTTTAGTAAACTGCCTTATTTCAGTCTACAAGTCTTTTTCCACCTTATTTTCTCTCCCCTGTCCAGCTGAGAAGGAGGAGTGATAGAGCAGCTTTGATGGGCACCTGTCATCCAGCCAAGATCAACCCACCACAGCATTAAAAAGAATGAAGATGATGATGAACAGAAGTATTGGCATCAGTGATAAATATGCTGCTGATTGCAAAGGTTCCAGGGATGGGGCATCCACAAATTCCCTGGGCAACCTGTTCCAGTGCCTCACGAGCCTCACAGGGAAAAATTTCTTCTTAATATCTAATAAAAGCTGTCTCTCTTTTAGTTTAAAGGCGTTACCGCTTTGCCCTGTTTACTTATGGGTTTTAAGGTCCCCTGAGAGCCTTCCAGGCTGAACAGTCCCAGCTCTCTCAGCCTGTTTCCATAGAAGGGGTGCTTCAGCACCCCAGAGCTGGATGCAGTACTGCAGGTGGGGTCTCATGAGAATAGAGTAGGGGGGAAGAATTACCTTTCTCGACCTGCTGCCCACACTGCTTTTGATGCAGTCCAGGACATGGCTGGCTTTCTGGGCCATGAGTGCACATTGCCAGGTCATATTGGGCTTTTCATCCACCAACACACTCCAGTCCTTCTCTTCAGGGCTGCTCTAAATCTGTTCTTCACTCAGCCTCTGTTTGTGCTTGGGATTGCCCTGACTCACATGCAGGACCTCACACTTGGCCTTGTTGGCCACCCAAGTAGTCTTACTTTTTGTGTTTGAGTTTGTCCAGGAGATCACCCAAATCTGTCCTCCAGACCACCAAAGGGATTGTGTATCTGGGCCTATTAACTGTCCTCCTGATAGTGCATGCATCCAGAAGTGGGACAGGATACAGGCTGTCATGCTCACAGTTGCCTGGGAAGCTCCTCCACCTTTGATATTTTAGCAGTGACTTGAGAACATCACCTGAGTGATGGCTACAGGCTGCCAGCAGCCTCGAACCTCTTCAGAAATCCATTGGTATGATGTTCATAGAAAATGAGAGGCGGTATGAGGACAACTCTTAGCCATGGCACATCTTTGATTGTTTGATGTTTTGGGTTTTTTTCTTCAGCTTACTGGAAACTAGAGCTGCATCCAAATAACTGCAGGTTAGAGAATGTCTTTTTGGAGGCTTTAGCTGAAGAAGGCTCACAGGTAATTTGCAACAACCCTGACCTGTGATTCGCATGGACCAGCTGAACTCTGCAGCCTGATTCATCATCAAGAATGTCCTGATCATGTCCTCTTTGCTTATGTGCAATATAAGGAAGTGGTGTTTTTTCTTTTATTTAATAAAAAATGTTTGTCCGCAGGCCTGATTTCTTTTGCCTGCAAACCTATCAATTTTCCAATAATCTCTCAGGCAGCACAGGCAGTGATAATTCAGGTCACAGGTTTTGACAGAGAAATCACAACATCAGCAAGTCACTGCTAATGAAAGTGGGTTTTTTCTTGCTCCTTCTGGATTTCTTCGTGTCCAGACTTCCACTACTAGAAGTGAGAGTAAAAGATTTGTTGCAGCAGTACCATAGGTACCTAAATCTTTGCATGAGGCTGTCCCTTTACTGAACTTTTAGTTCCACAAAGCCGGGGGTGAATTCAGGACATAAACAAGCTGAACAGCAAAGTCACACCCCACACTGGGAAGTCTGGAGTAGGCATCATGCAGCAGAAGGAACACCTGAGGGCATCTCCAGTATCTCCTCAGGGACTGAAAGAGGATGTGGGATAGTGGGAGCAGCACAGCCACACCACAGGGCAAGTCTTGATTTTCACACAGAAATACAGGAGTGTTTGGCTGACCCTCAGCTGGGATGGCAAAGGGAAGGAGGATGCTTTCTTCCTGTTGCTCCGACTTGCATGGGGATTAGCAAACTTATGGCAATGATTTTAAGGCAAACATGACATTTTTCAATGACATCATGATGTTTCACCCCAGAATCAGTTTTATCAGAAAATTAAACCAAAAGAACTCAAAAGACAGTCAGAAGATAGCTAGACATCAGGTCCTGTAGTGCACTGACTTCGGCACCTGTGTGAATATCCCAGGAGCTCTGGGCTGAGGCCACAGACAGGTTCTTGGAGGCAGTCGATTTTTGCTGCCAATGTCATTGCTATACATCAGCTATATCTCAATTGATTTCAGTGACACTCTGCTGGATTTATACCTGAGAGCAGACACTGACCTTAAGCACATGGTCTGAACAGGGCCATTCCTACTCAGCTAAAACCATTTGGAGCTTTTCCAATACCATTTGATTGGCATTAAGGCTTGATCCATAATGGAAGAGTATATAATAGCCTGAGAATTGAATCAAATATATCTAATCTGGGTCAGATCCTCAGACAGGGATGTTGATGGATCATAAGCCAGCTCAGTACAGGTTTTAACTAAAAATAAGGACATAACTCTTTAAATGTCACTGTGAAAGGCCCATGTTTGATTATGTAATAATAATAATAATATTTAAATTTGAGCTTGTTCCTCAACAGCACACATCTTCCTTGTTCATTAAAATTAATAAGCTACTTTCTCTGGGAAAGACAATACCCACATCTGTGTTTCATGAAGAAGGTGACATGAAAACAAGGACGACATGACAGGTCAGGAATGTCCAAAGCCTTTCCTTACTTTAATGCTATGCAGAGAACAATTTTGCACAGCTCCTTAGCTAGAGCAGTTCTCTCCCCTGGGCTTTCCAGTCTCTAATTTCTATGTCCCTGTGAATTTAGTGTACACACAATGCGTGACTGATGCTTCTACATGAAACAAGTCACATTAATTTTTTATTCTCACCAACCACAAAACTAGAAAACTGCTTCCAAGATTGTGTGAAAGTTCATCCCTGGAAAGACATCTGAGTTTGGTGGGTGAATTTGATCACAGATTAGATTTGAAAAGGCAGGCTGAAGGGAGGCCACAAAGCATTGGATAGATTTGAGCATTAATTACATATTTTCCTTTAGGAAGACAGGAGATTAGTGGAATGCAAATGGAAGAGAAAGGAAGGGAAGGAGGGCTATGGAACCCACAGATCAGACAGACTCATGACTGATGGATACAGCTGCTACCACAACCTGGGTTTTATAGCTGTGTTTTCCCTTCTTTCCTTGGCCTTTTCTGCCAAGGAGATACAAGTTCCTGAGATCACAGCCCCACTTCAGTTGCTATTACAGACCAACTCACACAGAAATCTGGCTGAGACTCCCCTGGTCTCTCCAGTCTTCTTTGGTCTTGACCTCAGAGACTCACTGACCACCCTGCTCAAAGGCCAAGTCACCTACTCGCTGGCTGGTCCAGCTCCATCTTCACTAGTGATCACAGACTCACTCACACACCCACACTCCCTCCACTTGCTGCACCACCTGCCATGGGGACCCCATGGCTCCTGATCCCATTCCAGTTACTTCATTCAGAGCTGTCGTCATGTGCAAGCAGAGAGTCTCTTACACAGGAAAAGATGGTTTAAATTAGCTTTAAAGTGGTGTTTAATGAGTAGACAGGACAGATAGTACTCATGAGGGCATAGCCAGGCAAGCACACTGTCCTGAAACCTGTTTACACTTGACCAGTCACTCTATCCCCTTATCTTTCCCACACTTGTTCCTCCCTAATCCTTGCTAATGCTTTCCTTTCCCTGGTCTTTGGTTACCTCCCTAGCCACCCCTTAACAAGTCTTAAACAATCCAAAGATGCTCTTTCCCTCCATCCCCATGCAGAGACCCTCCTCAATCAGAGGAGGCCCAGGAAGCTGCTTGTGTTCCCCCATAGAGTAGGTGCCACCCTCAGCCCATGGAGCCAAAATTCCTCTTGGATTGCCCTGGCAGGTGGTCATGCCTTTTACTGGGATATTGGGCTCTCCCACTTCCCATGTCACTCTGGCCTCCTGTATGTGTGGAGATGAGCTTTTTTTAATGTAATAGTTAAAAGGAGGGGGTGGAAGAGGGAGTGGATGGGGTGACATGGTATGGGGGTTCTACATTGCTGATGGGTCACCATAATGGCAAATACAAGATGAAGTACAAAAAACAAACAATCAAAAAAACCAATGAAACAAAAACCAACCAACCAACCAACCAAACAAACAAAAACAATAAAAAAAATCATGCTTGCACACTTTTTAAATTTTTACATGAAACATAAGGGCTTCAGGGAAGGGTCCAACTGTCCAAATCCATTCAGCCTCCACGCTTCTGTTTGGTCTTAAATGACAAGAGCTTACAAGTCCAGTGCCATCATTCAGGGCTGTGTTACCTCTGTGCAGATGCACTTTCCCCAACACTTGCAAGTGTTGCTGCTCTGAGATGAGTGGAGAAAATCATTCATGAAAACTAATGGGAAACCCAGGAGTAAGGAGGATGCTGGGAGCAGAACTGAGGTTTGGGGACTCCAGTATTGCTTTAAATCATTTAGAGACTACACTATCCCCTTATATGCTGCAAAAAGCCAAAGTTAACACTTGGGTTCACTGAGACTCATTTTTCACACTAGCTTAGGGCAAATTTTTCAGGATGTTTAGATGCCAGACTTGCACTGAAAAAAATCAGCTTTAAAAAGCTGTCTCTGAGTCTTTTTCATTGCATAAGAAGAGATTTGACCAACAGTAAAATTCTGCTTCATCCCTTCCATTTGGGACTTCTTTGATGAACTGTGAAACATGGGCCAGATAACAAGGAGCGGAAAAAGGGATCAGTAGCCTGCTGGGTCACATCTGTTTGTTTTCAGTCTACAACCAAACATCTACTGTCCTGCCAGTATCTTCTCCCTTAAAGTGGTACTAGAAAAATTGTAAAAATGTGGTTACTAAAAATTAATAAAAATTAACTGCTTCAAGTAATTCCTATCTGTGCATAGGATGGATTTAGCAATCCGGTGTAAGGGTTCAGCAGTATTATGCCACATAATAAATATAATTATCAAGGTAGTGCTCAGGATAATCAACTCTAGCTTAATTGGATTTTGCTGCTGATCATTCCCCAATCATGACACCAGGAGTGACTCAACATTAGCAAAATGGGCGTAAGGGGATATTATGAAATTTTAATTTCAAAAGCTCTGGGAGGTGGTGTACAGGAAAGAAAGGCCCTTCAGTGGCCAGCCAGTCAGATCTGACCAGCATATAAGTTTTGGTCAAGTTCATTGGTGACCCTGGGGCAGTTCTTCCTCTCAGGCTGCCTAGGGATATTGGGCTTATGTGCTTCTAGAGGGCTTAGCCTAAAGTCAGGCAACATGGGAAGAATTAATGACTCTTATATGAGGACACCTAATGGCTTGGTTGTTTTTTTCCAGAGCTCCTAGCATTGGAATATTGTCTCTTAATCTCCAGATTCCTCCATCCACCTCAGATAACACAGAAGGTTTGAAAATTCCCTGTCAACCTGCAGTACTCATGTTTTCCAAACTTTTATGATAGAATTGGGAGCGGTATCAAAATTCAAGATTAAGTTTTTAAGGATTTGGGCCTGCGTGAGTACTGCTGCTTGATTACAAACCTCAGTAACCACCAGTATAGTAGAGAGACCTGGGACTTTCTGTGGTTTCCAAACTCAAAGGTACTACGCAAGATTAGAGTTTAATGAAAGATTGCTGCAGTGGATACATTCCCATGCATATTTCAAATAGCAATTTTCTAAAAAAAATCAGTTCTATAGCCTGCATCATCTTTATTGTCTCCTGGTTGTACTCAATTTAAAACACTAAGCCATATCTTTGTAAAGTCTACATTATGGTATGAAAAGACCGAAGTGACCAACAACTAGGAAAATTAGGAAATTATCTAGGATATGATGAATACTCTAGGAACAGAAATGTCTTCAGTGACTAATATGAGATCCACCAGTCCTGTTTTCATTTTAGAACTATCAGGAAGTCTTAGATTTCTATTCTGGGACTACTTTTATTTCCATTCCCCCCCAAATGCTCTGTTAGACTGCTCAAAACCTGCTTTCACAGTGGTGTTTTGCCATCCTCTCTTGACTGCAAGGCACAGATAGACCAAGATTCTCCCTCCCTCGCTTTACTAACTGTTCTTGGGCTTTATCTTTTTCTTCCATTTCTTTAATTTTCCTGGTTTATACATGTTTATGGTTTATTGAAAACATGATATATGGAGGGGGACCAGGCTGATCGCTAAAAGTTAAAGATGAACTATTTAGGGAAAAAAAATACAACCACTTATTAGAATAGAGTTCTTATTTTCTTTTTTTTTTTGTGTGTGTGTGTTTTGGTTTTTTTAAATTTTTTTCTTTTTTCTTTTCATCGTTGAGGAAAAAAAAAGTCCCAAGGAAACTTCTGCTTTTGTGTTTGGCTTTCACGGGCAAAGGATCCATGCTGAACCAGGAGAAAGAGGCAACTACTGTGCCCTTTGACAAGGACCTGATGGGCTACGTTTTCTTGACAGCTGAACAACAGAGTAAATGGACATAGGAAAGTTGTATAGATTTGCTGTCATATAAATATAGTTTGCACAAAGTGATGAATTCAGCAAGTGTAGTAGTGCTTTACCTTTTCCTCAAGGGAGAAGATGAAACAAACATCAATACCTGGATTTAATGCACAAAAATGAAGAAGATGGACAGACTGCTGCCCTCAAGAGCAGAAAGGCTGGTATTGGAAGTTCTTATGTATGGAATAAAGGGCATGTGGTAGCACAGGATAGCAAGGATCCAGTATTCTGGTCTTCTGTCCTATGTCCCCATGGAGGCTTATTCCATGATGCAGATACCGCAGATCATTTCCCTACAATCAAGATTTTCATATGCTTTTTAGATGAATCCAGGTGTCCCAAGTGCTCAGAAAGCATCCTTCTCTCAGAACAGTTCTGTCTCTCTCTTTGTTTTTCATTTCTAACACACTCTGGAAGAAGCTCAACCCTCTATGTTCCCTTCTTTAAGCCTTTTCTCAACCAAGTCTTTGGCAATATCTCACAACCACTAAAAAAAGTGCCCAACATCATCACCCTCCTCCACTCACCCAGTGTATTATCTCCCGTGCTACACACCAAGCAAGTGTCTTATCTAAAGCTGTATGGAAAAGCTGCAACACAGAGATGCAGAGCCCAGCAAGCAGTAGGACAGCTCCAGAAGGTTGTTCTTGGGATCTTATTTCATCTGATGTGAAATATTTTGGAAGAACAGTGTTAAGTTGTGTAATTAAAGGCTCATCTACACACACACGGCCAACCCAGAGACCCAAGGGCAAGCCGGGGAGCCATAATATCCCAGTCAGAGACACAAGCCTCTGAATTGAACTGGGGCTCTTCCAGGACAGCCTCAGCTTCATGGGCTGGAGGTAGCACCTTCTCCAAGGGAAACAGGAGCAGCTCCCCAGCTCACCTCACAGGTGTGAGAAGGATCACTGCCTGGGTGTGGGACATGTTATGGGATGCAGAGGAAGAGATCTGGGGCTTACACAAGACCTAGTATGGGATGGCCTAGGGAAGAAACCGAAGGCAGGGAAAGGGAGGGATATAACTAGTTTAGAGAGGAACAAGGATGAGAAAATAGAGGGAAAAGGGGATCAAGTGTCCAGTCCCAAGTATACAGGTTGCCAGTTGATGTGCTTGTACACAGGTCGTGCTCCTGAGCAATGAGCCCGGGGGAGAGATTTGTGGGGAGCTGTTAACAAGGAGGTGGGATGGCCCTGTTTTACAAGAAGATCTTTCTTTTTGTAATTAATTGCTTCACCTCACACTTTGCTCTATCACAGCACAAGTGAGGTGTTATTCCCACCCCAGAGCAGCACTAATGAGTGGTGAAGACAGAAATGCATCTTCTCCATTCTACATTTCTTTTGTGTGTTGTGAGCTGACCAACAGACTGAAGAGCTCACCTTCTGAATTCCTTAGAGCCAATTGTGCTTCTGGGGCTAAAACTCTCATTGAGAGCAAATCAAAAAGGGAACAATTTGTCTTAAACCAGACAGATAAGACCCTAAACCAATTTAGTCATATGAGGAACCTTCAGCCTTGAATAAACTTAAATTTAGGACCTAATGCTTATCATTAAATACAAATCCCCATAAACCAGCAAAACACATAATTCCTGTCTGTGATAATTATTTGGAGGATGACAGCTAGAGTTGTTAGATTGCATGTAAGGGTCTGGGTTATGACACTGAGGAACTGATAAATACAGCCAACTGATAATAAGAATTTCCTGTTGGCTATAATTTCTTTGGGTTTAGTTTTAGAATGTTTGGCTCCAGCCAGGATTAAAATAATGATTTCTGAACCTGAAAGCCTTCCAATCTTCGGTTTTCCACCAGACTGATGTCCTTGTCAGGATTACAGCAAAGATGAACTGCAGTGTAATGGAGCTTTCTGTCTTCAAGCTCACGGGGACCCAGAGAAGACGCACTGGGCTGTAAGCCCTGCTTTGGATGCCAGATGTTTTCAGCGAATATCTGCATTTCACTCCCCAGCAGAGAAAGACTTGCAATAAGTTTTCTGTTATACAGCAAACCTGGGGGGACTTTTGACTTACTCATGTAAAATTTCTTTTTTTTGATAACTTGTATTTGCAGTTGCTTTAAGAAGATATTTTTTCTGTTGCCCAGATCTCAAGCATAGATAGATATCAGACCTGCTCCTGAGGCAGCCTGATTCATACCACTCTATTGTCATGCATGGTGAAGTGAGTCCTTGAATGTTCAAGACAACTTATGATGCAATGAAAGAGAAGTATATGTGAGGTATGTAGGTAGTTTTATACCACTCAAAGTATCACCCTTCTCTCTATAGCGATGTGTGCAAGCCCTACTGAAAGACAGTACTTCCCAGTTTGTCTCACTGGCACTTGCTTTCTGGGCATCAAATCATGATCAGGATAAATCCTGTTTATGTAGGAAAAGGTCTTCTGCTTCTGAGAAAAAACAAAATTCAGTTATGAGCACATGTCCATCCTCACACTGGAGGCTTTCCTCCATATGCACACTAAGCTCCTCAGGGAAATTAAGACCCTCAGCTCTCACTGGACTCCACAGGGAATGAAAATGGTTTGGCATTTATTTGCAGTATTGTAGGATGAAGCCTCATTTCATGTTTGTATATTAAAAGGCCTTAAAGTATTTGTTTTTGCATAAAGCTATTCTTTCCTCAGACAACTGGGAACAATATGCCTCCCCTAGGGTGGAACTCTGTTCTGATAATATAGTATATCTAAAGTTTTTCTGTGGCAGTTGGTCTTCTCAAAATATTACATTAAATTGATAACCTTCAAGGAAGAATTGTATCACACATGATACCTGCTTGGTATTTTGTCATGAGAGTGAGAATTGTTTAAGCTCTCCTACTTTTCCATCCCCTATAGGACCTGCAAGGACATATATGGCACTCATATATCACCTGTATTTGTGGCTCAGGCAACTCTCCTACCAAACCCCTTGTCATTGGTACCTTTAACAATAATCCTGAGGCTCAGAAGGAGGCAAGTAAGATTAGAAGTATGAGAAATAGATATCCATGCAATCATTCAATGCACGTGTGGCTTAAAAGCTGCAGAAACTTTGTAAATGCTTCTCTCAGAAAAAGAGTTGCTTTAATTTTGGGAGCTCTGAGTTGTTTTATGGTCATTACCCATTATAGAGAAACTGGTGCTCCTAAATCAGTTTCCCAGAAGGGCTTGCCTTCCCTGTTAAGACTGATTGAAACTGGTATACGTATGGGGATGTATATTTTCCTTTGGGGGTGGAAGACTCAATTCTTTCATTATTCCAAATCTTAGCTATCATGGAATTTAATTAGAAAAGGAAAAAAAAAATGCAAGCTAAAAGGGTTTTTTTTCCTAAGCCCTCTGAAGTCAATGAATGAGGTCCTATAATTCTTATCAGTTTCAGTGATTTGATCATATGCACCCTCTGCTCAAAGGTTACAGATGCTGCTGTTGCTCTCAAACCACGGCAGTGGAATCATTGTCCTAGTTTACAGATGGACTTGGGACAGCGATGTGGTTTCTATCTTGCAGACTTATGGTGTTCACACTCATATTTTTAATTACTATGCAAATTCCCTGTTTCCTTCATTAGGTACATGTGTCCCACATGGCTCATACATAAGCATTTCAAAATATTCAAAATGCCTTTAGCCCTAAGTCCATTTTTATTACATTCTTAACAGTTTATTTTTAGAATTAACAGGATGGACAAATTTCACTTCTGCCTAAGCAGTGTATGACCTTCAGCTTTCCTTAAAAACGGGTCTCTCCATCTGTGTGATTTTTGCGAAGCAAAATGTCGTTCAGTTAAATCTAATCTTCCACTTACAATTCTTGCCAGGGTTTCTTCCACCACTGCTTTGGGACCAGCTGACTCTGTGTGGACAAGGTTCCTATGTGGAAAAAAAAAATGGACTGCAGAAGAAGTTCCTCACTTTTTATTTAGGTTGGTATGCCACACTACTCATATTGACACTGGATCAGAACAGGGTTAAGTTGCTACAATTACAGTGTAATTTTACTAATATACAATGCAAACTATATTAGATTCATAGTTAAGATGATCCTCCTGTTGGCATGATATGAGAAGTAGGTGATTGTTACTGACTCTCTCCATATCCCCCAGCAAGTCACTTAAATGTCCGTTCCTCTTCCCTGTTTCCTTCAAAGAAAAGACCTTCCAGGTCTTTGAATTGATCCTAATGAAATGCATGCTTTGATACTCAAGTAATGAGCTTTCGGGCAAAAAATGTATACATCTGCATGTATACATTTGTGCTGCTCATATCTCTGTATAACTCTTGGTTCAGTGTATCTCCAGACATGGTGTTTAGAACTTATGCAGGGACACCGTTGAGCCTTGGTGCAACAACCTGAACAACTGTGTGACAGACTTCCATATTGAAGCTCCACAAACCAAGATAAATGTGTATTATGCTCTCTTTTAATCAAAGTTTGGTGACCTGTTTCTTGCACTCATGTTATATGCAAAAGGGAAGGAATGTGATGGATCTTAAAACCATTGTATACATCCAGATCACTAGAAACTGCCTGAACTAGTCTAGATGTAGTTATCCCTGGACAGCTTAAAGTACACCCCACAAATGTGTTCACATTTGTTGTCAAGAAGAAAATTTCAGTACAGTCCCCTGTCTTAATTACTATAGAAATTATAGCAAAGCCTCTTGGAAACAGTTCTTTGAGATTGCAAAACATTGCCGTTCTTTGAAAGGGAAGATCCTGGATCACTCACCACATCCTGTTCTGCAAAAGGAGATTGTATAAGAGGAGTGCCTCTGTTTTATTGATGCTCAGTACAAGTTCAATACAAAGTTGGTAGATAAACTCCAGGACACACAGAAATCTAGTGTTCTCACTGTTTGCACCATGGGAACAGGAGGCAGATAAAATAATCTTGTAAATTGAGAGCACCAACTCATTCCATCTTTAACCTCAAATGTCCATGAGTTTTCTGAGCTTCTTAGCTGATACATAAACAAAGTTTGCTAGTTGTCTTGAGTAAAACTAGATAAAGTAACATCCTAAGTTCTGTTGAGTGAGGATCCAGAATCTATTTCAGGGATTTGTGATCGAGCTTCTTTCCTGACAATAAGATTAAAAGGGTATCTGCAAAATAGGTGACAGTGGCATGACAGTGGAGCAGGAATGTAGACATGCATTAAAGGACAACAACAGTGACAAAGAGTCATTCTCTGTTAGCAGCCAACAGCTAGAGTGATATGTGGACAAGGGCTTGTTTGGGAAGCAATAGGTTGTTTCTTTCAATAAGGTGATAATCTGCTTCGTTCTCTCACACTTGGATAAAGTTTCTGTCTGAAGGCGGAGTGGATTATTCTGTATGTGGAAACAGGATTATGGCTAAAGGAAATGGAGAACTCTGCTGCAGAGGCTCATTAAACAGAGGCTTAAGCTTTACCTTCCCGCAGAGCTCCTTGGTTCAGGTCCTGGAGGCACCGATGTGGTTCAGGGTGCAGATCATCGCACTTCGCAATTCCTTTGCTTCTGCAGATGTGAAAGAGGACCAGGATTTGACAACTGTCCAGAGAAAATCCCTCTGCTTTGGGTTTCATTAAAACCTCTGTGTTTGTTTTTTCAACATTTAACTTCTTTAACAGGTGTTAAAGAAGTTAACTTCTTAACTGTTAACTTCTTTAAACAGGTGTGCTTGGGTACGCAAACAGTGTCTGTGAGATACTAAGGTATTTATGGGCTAAGGCACTGGACAGTGTCCTAGGACTTCACAGAGTGAGTCAGGAGTCAAAGCAGAATCCATTTTAGCCTCTTCCCCTCCCCTCTTTCCACTAGGTATTGGAGGTGGCTTAGGTTCTGTCTGAAGAAGTCAGTTGATACAACTGAACTACATGATCACTGGATCTGGCTTGGGCCCTTGTGAGCCTTTGCCATTGCTAATGCTCATACACATTTATAACTGCAAGGCTGGAGCAACTCTGTTGTTACCAGCTCAGGAAACATGTTAATGAGACCTTCCTCAGGTGTTTCTTCTCCAGGATGAAGATGAATGCTGTCAGGACTTTCTGGCTCATCTCCAGCTCACCTCCAAATGTGTTGCAGAGCTGAACTATGAGGAATGGTAAGAGAGTCTTGTATGGAAGCCTTGTGCACTTCCTCCTTTGCCTGTCCATTGGCATTGGTGTGATTAAAGGCTGTCTTTCCACTTCACACTGAAGTGGCAGATGACATTTCAGTGATTTCAGTTATATATGGGAAACAAATTCAAAATATATGCCTCAAGGACCAAAGGAAAAACAGCATTTGACACTGAACGAGGGTATGTGATTGCTGCCATATGTCTCTTCTAAAAATAAATGGGCAGCAAAGAAGACTAAGGGACCACACAGAGCTGGGAAATGAGAGAGGACATGTCCTTCATATTATGCAAATAAGGGCTCAAAGCCTCTTGGAGAGGTTGCTTCCCTAATATATCTTCCATAAAGATGAAATTTCAGTTAATTCCCTTCCCTAACCTTCCCAAACCTTCCCTTCCCAAACCTTCCCAAATCTTCCTTCTTTCACTGATGTACTTGGCAGCACAGGAAGATGATAATTTTATTCCTTTCCAATATAAGTGAAACAAAAGATTTACTAGTGAAAGAGCACCAATGGCATCCATATATTAGTTTTCTGGAAAGTGAAATTTTTGCTGTTTTATTAGTGAGGATGGTTCCTATTGCACATGGGGGCCGTGTGGCATCCAGAGAAAGAGGGCTGCAGGGAATGATATCAAGGCAGTGAGACCCTTTTTGTAGGCTAGGTCACAGTGATTGATGTGCTGTGTTTTTTTATTATTTTCCAGTGGTTTTTAAACCATCCAAGGCCGAAACTCCCCATAAGTTCCAAAATCCAATTTTTGCCTGCCCTGTCATAACTTCTTTTGAAATATGTGTGATCATTTAGTCTAAATTCAACAAGTGAGTGCAATAGGCATAGCAGAAGGTTACAAATAAGAAGTGATTTGGTAACACAAGATCTCAAAACCTTTGTGAAATCAGCTTTCAGGCAAACTCTTGTTTGGGTAAAGGATTTCCTTGTCAAGTAATTGTGTGCTGCTCACGTCTGAGCCCCAAGTGGATTCCCTACTGATGTAATGATAAAAGTATTCATCACAAGGAAAAGGTTGAGCCCACAGCAAAGATATGCTTTCTTCACCTGAAAATTACCTGTGATTGCTATGGTTTTGTTCTGTGATAGTGGCTCTGCCTAACCCTTAGAGAGAGAGCAGCAACAGAATGACTTGTGTGCTATTTAGCCCATCTGGGAAGCCCAGGGACATGTGAATGTTGTTGTTTGTTTACCTCGGGTTCAGCATGTTTTTGAAAGAGAAACAGGTGTGCTTGGGCACGCAAACAGTGTCTGTGAGATACTAAGGTATTTATGGGCTAAGGCACTGGACAGTGTCCTAGGACTTCACAGAGTGAGTCAGGAGTCAAAGAATCACAGAATCATGGAATTGTTTGACTTGGAAGGGAATTCTGGAGATCATCTAGTCCAACCCCCCTGCCAAGGCAGGGTCATGTAGAGCAGGTGACACAGGAACACGTCCAGGTGGGTTTTAAATATCTCCAGAGAGAGAGACTCCACACCCTTCCTGGGCAGCTGGTTCTAGTGCTCTGCCACCCTCAGTGTAAACAAATTCTTCCTCATGTTGAGGTGGAACTTCTTGTGTTTTAGTTTATGGTCATTGCTCCTCATCCTGTCCCTGGGCACCACAGAAAGAGTCTGGCACCAATCTCTTGGTACCTGCTTTTGAGATATTTATATGCCTTAATGAGATCCCCTCTCACTCTTCCCTTCTCTAGTTTAAAACAGCCCATCTCCTACAGTCTTGCTCCAGGCACCAAATCACCTTTATGGCCTCTGCTGCACCATCTCCAGTAGCTCCTTGTCTTTCTCATATTGAGGAGCCCAGAACTGGACACTGTATTTCAGATATGGCCTCACCAGGGCTGAGTAGAGTGGGGGGATCACCTCCCCTGACCTGCTGGCCACACTCTTCCCAATGCACCTTCCACCATTCTCTGACAGCTAATGCTAACACACACAACAGGCATTTCCTGTGGGATGCATTAAAGGGAATGCAACTTGTTGTTGATGGTCCGTGGATTTTCACTCTCTACCCAGATGCAGACGATGTGATCTAATAATGCTGTGATGAGCTGAAACTATTACTTTTTTTGATCAATGGATGGCAATCACACAGACACAGATGAAGACATCAAGTGTGAGATATGCTGAATCCAGGTGCTCTCATTAATGCTCTGAAAATGTACTCAAGGACAATGATTTTCCCACTGAGACAGACCATCCTCAGTGTGTTAGCAAAGCTTCTCTGAGAAGCTCATCTGAGCTGCAGTGCCCAATGCCATCATCAACTGCCCAAGTTAAATGGCCAAATATCTCTGCAACTGGATTACAAAGTTGATTAGAAAGACCTTGTTTACAATATACGATGAGGGACTAATTGCTTTTCTGACTCTTGTATCCACGGGCAAGCCCCCTGTTCAAAACCTGTGGCATTAAAAGTCCCATGACTGAGACCCTCCACAATCTACAGCAATGCATGGAGATGATCTGCATGGATATGATTAAAAATGAATGTTGGAAGAGAAAAAGGGGAGCAAAAATGTGACTGGTTTTACACATCTACTTTTCTAGTCAGTAGAAATACTGGCGAATCAGAACATCCAGCATTCCTCCTATATCTAACACTGCCTACTCACAGGCCTTCCGAAAATAAGAAACACCTTTGCCTTGCTGTATGCACAGTCCATGGCACAGAAGCAAAGTGCAGAGGTGCAGAACCTTGTCTGACCTGCCCTGACTATTATCTTCTGGTCTCAGCACAAGATATTAGTCGTTTTGTTCCTAAATTTGCAGGGTTACTGATACCCCAACAGTCCAACACACAAAGCTTGGACTTCCGTTGCCACAACACACAGAGGAGACACTGAAGACACTGTAAAGTATTATAAGCAAAACTTATTAACAAATAACCAAGCAGAAGGATTTATTGCACATAAATTCTGAAACCAATTATATCTCCTTTGGGGCCTGGGTAATGAAAAATCTCCTGTGTGTGGTCTCAGAGCACTATAAATCTTATATATTCTTCAGTGTCCTCACCCAGAAAATGGGTGTAGTGGTGTGGGCTGCAGCAAACTGGATGCAGTGGTTACTGCTACACAACTAGGCTGAACTGTCAGCAAATAAAAAGAATTCTATTTTGGATCTGCACACTTTTTAATAGGTTTTTTTTTATTTTATTTTGATTCCTGGTGTGGCTATTGTTGGTTTGCCTTTGGGGGGGATGGGGTGGGGCAGGGGTGGTAGTTTGTTTGTTTATTTGTACTAAATAAAATAATGGACAGTTCCTGAGTTACATATTTTGCGATTCAATTTAACTTAATTTCTATTGTCATCGTGTGTCCAGGATGCACAGAGTTGCCTTTCTGTGTGTAAACACTCCTCATAACTGTAGTTGTAGCGAGATGGCAGGACAAAATCTGCAATGTACTTAAGACTTTTCAGCTTGAAACATCTGAATCTGATGGTAAATTTAACTCTTAAAATGTTCTATAAGTCAATCCCTTCACAGAAGAAAAAAAAAGATAGTAAGAGTGAAGAGAATATGTTTAATTATTATAATAATTACAACACTAGGTATATTTATGCACGTAGTATCTGGTATTTATGCACCTGGTAGCCTGAATAATTATACAGATGATGAGAAAAAAAAAATGCCTGAGGAATTGTCAGATTCAGCAAATAAGAGAGGAGGGTCAAAGAACTAAAACTTAATGGCCAAGGTGTTTATGGAGGTAGGCAGTTTTGCTTGGCTGTTTAAACTGATATTGGGCAGCGACTTGGAAAGCAACAGCTCACTGTTGTCCCATTCCTCTTCACGTAATTACCTCCTTTGTCACTGCACTATGTTATCATCTTCCTAGATAGCAGTATTTGGGACCGAAGGATACATTGCTCTGCAGTATGTGTATTTATCCTACATTTATTGTATTGTTGCCTTCTAGGGCACTTCCTGCTCAGCCTTGTTTGCAGGTGGAGTTTTGAGCAGTGGTCTTTGCTACTCACAGCTATCATCCAACTTTGAATTGATTCCTCAGCTAGAGGGAAATGACAGCCTGACATTTTTTCTATAGGATATACTCTGTTGGGTGATATATGTGGACAGTCGGCCAGGTGGATTTCTGGACTACAGCAATGCCGTGTGATAGAGGATAATAAAGCTGAGGATTTACTTCTGCTGGGAAATGATGTGGCACTGGTTGTGTGCTTAGCACGTGTGTGTCTCGAGCTGCTACTGAAGTTTTGGGGTGAAGGGAATGAACTCAGGATGGAAAAGACTAGGATTTTAGATCTCCCGAAAGAGAAGTGGCATGGGAGACTGAACTAAGCAGTTAGTAGCCATCATTGCTCTACTTCTTGGTGCTGGACAGTACTAATCAGATAATTAAGAGTGGAGGGTGTTTCTTGACTTCTACTGCAGTGATGTGCTCTGCCTCAAGTCACAGAGCTGGGCAGCACAGGGAAGAGGATAGACAGATCTATCCTGCCAAGCTTTGGGCTCTAAGTTATAGTGAAGCAGTCATGTCTTGGTTCTTGTACCTGGCTGCAAAGTTCAAAGGGAGGAAGAGTCAAAAGCCATAAAGCCAGCAGGAAATGGAGATGGGAGGTTGGCATGGTTGGCTGATGTGTGTAAGATTTGTTATATAGAAACAAGCTTTGGGATGCCATATCTTTTACAGGAGCATGGCAGGATTGGAGAAGTGTCACCAGAGGCAGAGAGGGAGGTCTCTACTTCAACTTTCTGGCCAGGACTACAAAGAAAGCAGAGTTGCAAGAAGATGGCAAGTGTGTGCTCACAAGACCAAACAGAAATAGCATCAGTCATAGGGGAGACAGGTTCTTAGTAAAACTCAAATTACTGGAGCTAGAAAGGAAGCCCACCCCAGGGTAATTCACCTCCTAACTGTGTTGAATAAAATGATTGCAAGACCTTAAACCGTCTCTGACACAGAACAGCGATGAGGTCAATCAACTTTATTCATCCCGCTGCCACTATGATGCCAGCTCTGTGTAAGAGCAGGGAGGAGACTAAGCCCCTAGAGAGAAAAACTGTCTGTAAGTTCCTGCTGAGGGCAAAGGGTCTTTAATTTCTTTTTCTCATTCCCTCTCAGATCCTTACAAATATGAGGTTGAAACATGTGCCCTCAAGCAGAGATTGCTCCTAAGAGAGTCAGTGACTCTCCAGTAGCACAAGAGAGGCACATATGATAATTTGGTCCCAGATATCTACTTGCTGGTGATGAGGAGGGCATATCTTTATACTAATTCAGCTTGGGGAGATGTAAGGGTTCACACCCCTTTCCACTTATACCTTGTTTCTATGGATACAGTTGCTGTTCTGAAAGTCCTGTTTGTTTTCCTCTGTGGTCCACTGTGTTCTGATCCTTTCCCTACCTCCTTTCTGTGCAGCACTATTTCATACTCTTTTTCCAATTCATTTCCCCACCTGTCTCTCCTGCCCTAATTTCTCTCTCCTCTCAGTCTCCTCTCATTTTCTATCTGCCTTTTGTCTCTTGCCCTGGTTTGTTGTCCTCCTCCCTCCATCTTCTCATTTAGTCTTTGATTTTCCATCACTCTTGATCAACTTTGTTTTCCACACAGTCCCCATCACTGCTTCTTTTCTTGTTCAATGTCCCCAGCCTTCCCTGGTGCAGATCACTTTCTGTTGATGTGGCTTCTCTTGTGGCTTGAAACACAGCTGACCTCTCCACACCGGAATCAGAGAGTGAAGTTTGATGAGACACACCTTAAGACTTATATGTTATCACTTGTGATAGCAGACATTTAATTGCCTCTAGAGACTTAACTCTGGGTCATTTAGGCTGTGACCAGAGGTACCCATTTAACTACTGCAGTTCTCTTTATCTGATCTGTAGCTTCACATTTTTTTAGCCTGATCTCTCTTGGACCATTGCCCTGTGAGTTGTGGGTGGGAGCTGCCTACTTCCTTCCACAACTGCATCATCAGGAGGAGAAGGAGACATCTGAAGGGGATTTTAGTCCACCTGGCTCTCAGGGGAGACACTCACTGGAAAGGGACATATTGCAGCACGTATCCTAGGAAATAACTATTTTCATAGTGTGGCCTTTTCTGAAGGGCATGCATTGGAAGGGAGCTCTGGGGAAAAGTCTCCAAAGGCGACCAAGTGTTACAACGTCTGTGGAAAGTCACTGTGGTGATGCATTTATTAGATGGGAGGAAAACTGATGAAATTACAACTGCTTCATGTCTCTCAGACATCCCCTGGCCCTCTGCCTTTCCAGGTGAGCCTCATCTGCCTATTCAGATAGAATCACAGAATGGTTTGGGTTGGAAGGAACTTTAAAGATCATCTGCTTCCAACTCCCCTGCCATGGGCAGGGGTACTGTCCACTACACCAGGTTGCTCAGAGTCCCATCCAACCTGGATTTAAACACTTCCAGGGATGCCTAATTCTCTGGGCAACCTGGTCCAGTGTCTCACCACCCTCACAGTAAACGATTTCCTCCTAAAATCTAATCAAAATTTCCGTTCTTTTTGTTTAAAACTGTTTCCCCTTCTCCTATCACTATCTGTCCATGTAAAGAGTTTCCCTCCATCTCTTTTATAAGCTTTCTTTAGGTACTGGAAGTCTGTCATAAGGTCTACCTGGAACCTTTTCTTCTCCAGGCTTAATACCCTCAGCTCTCTCAGACTGTCTTCATAGGAGGGGTGCTCCAGCCCTCCTCTGGACCTGCTCTAACAGGTCTATGTCTTGTGCTGAGAAGTACAGTAGAGGAATAGAAGCATCTCCCTTGACCTGCTGCCCATGCTGCTTCTGATGCAGCCCAGGTGGTCTTCTGGACTGCCAGCACACATCGCCAGGTCATATCTGCAGCTTTTCGTCCATGAGGAACCCCAAGTTCTTTCCATAGGACTGCTCTCAATGAGTTCTTCTTCCAGTCTGTACTCATGTCTGGGATTGCCCCAACAAAGGTGCAGCACCTTGCACTTGGACATGTTGAATTTCATGAGGTTCTTGTGGGCTCTCTTCTCAGGTTTGTCCGGGTCCCTCTGCATGGCATCCAGTCCTTCTGTTATGTCCACTGCACCACTCAGCTTTGTGTCATCTGCAAACTTGCTGAGGGCACACTCAGTCTCCCTCTCTGTGTCATTGATGAAGATATTGAAGAGCACTGGTTCCAGGACAGAGCCCCGAGGGACACCACTCATCACTGGCCTCCACCTGGACAGAGAACCATTGACCACAACTCTCTGGCTGTGTCCATCCAGCCAATTCCTTATCCACATCAAATCCATGTCTCCCCAATGTGGAGATAAGGATGTCTTAAGACATCCTGGGACTGTGTCAGAGGCCTTACAGAAGTTTAGGTAGACATCAGTCAGTCTTCCCTTGTTGACTGTTGCAGTCACTCCATCATAGCAGGTCACTAGATTGGTCAAGCACAATTTGCCCTTAGTGAAGAGATTTAGATCTTTTTAGCCCTTCAGACCTATGGACCAAGACACAGGATGTTCTTCCAAAGCCTCATTAGTCTTCAGCTTTCACCTTCTTCATAGCATAGCTTGACACCGAAAAATTCGTATCCTCATTTTTCAGTGCACCTCTAAAGATGAAGGGACATGTGGCAGTAGGGTGTCTGGGGATGCTCTGCTTTTGGAAAGCAGGAGGAACTCTCACTCTTCTCAAAAGGTTATGTCAAGATAGCAGGCAATTAAACATAGTTATGAATTAATTTCTTTTAGTCTTAATAAAAGCAGAGGAATTCTCTGGGGAAAATGCCTGAGTTCTTCTTACTGACAATATATGTGTCCAATATAAACCACACCACACTCAGAAGACATCATTTATTGTGTAAAAGTTTGTAGTTAAAGAAAACTGAATGTCCTATATTTATAACTGGGTCTGTGCTCTTTTTCCTCTCTGTGCCTTGACTCCATTTAACATTCCCAGAGAATGTACTGAGACTAATGGGAAATGTTCTGAACTGAACTAAAATGACATTTCTACTCCCAGAAGATGCAGGACATTCAGCAAGATAAAGCAAAGGGTTGGTAGCCCAGATTACTGCAATATTGCTCTAACACATACACAGCACAATAAAATATGATATAAACTCATCTGTCAACACAGAATGAATAAGTACTGGAAAAGTTGAAACTTCTTTCAATTTTCCTCACATTAAAAATGCTTTCACAATTGATGATTTGTTAAACTGATGACCACTTGTGAAATATTTTAATTGAAAAAGCAATGCCTCTTTTGTCAGGAAAGTTGTACTGTCAAAGCTCCTCCAGGATCAGCATCAAGGGGAACTCTCCCGACCAGAAATAGTCATGGCAGAAATCATGGCTCTCCCCGGATTTCTCCATCTGCTTATGCCTCCTGCACACAGATGAACACACTCTCTGCACTCCCCAGAGTTTGGTATGCTGGCTGAAAATCCCAGCAAGTAGTGGAAGGGTGCTCAACAACTTTTGTCATGTTCAAGTCTTTTGGCATGGAGCAAACCTCATGTCATTAATTATGAGTGTGCAGTCTGGCTGCAGCTGTAACCCAGCAGACTTCACAGGTCCCAGGCAGAGCAGGGAACAGGAAATAACTCTTCTTTCCTCTGTGCTCCTCACTCTCCCATTATGGACTTCTGTCCTCAGGGATGCTCCGTTTATTCCTATATTTTGGCATTTCACTGTGACTCTTATTGAGTTTCTTCTCTACTTGAAATTCATTTAACGGACTTATTTCTAAAAGATGGAGTCAGTTGTTTTGCAAAAGGAAGCACAAACTTCTGTGTCTTGGGAGGAACAACTTCACACACCAATGCGTGGTGGAAAACACCATAGAAATCGCAGATGGAAATCACTTGTGCAGTACAGAGGGGTGCTGGTGGGCACCAAGTTTAACATGAGCCAGCAACATATGCTTGAATCAGAGGCCAGTGTTGTCCTGGGCCATGTCAGGCACTGTCAGCAGAATGAGGGAGGTGATCCTTCTCTTCTGCTCAGCTCTGGTGAGACACATCTGGAGTATTGTATCCAGTGCTGGGCTGTCAGATGCAAGAGAGACACGAACATACTGGGGAGAGTCCAACAAAAGGCCATGAAGATGATTAAGGCAATGGAGTGTTTCTGATATGGGGAAAGGCTGAGAGAGCTGAGACTGCTCAGCCTGGAGAAGAGAATGTTCAATGGGGTTCCATCAATGTATATAAACACCTGAAGGGAGGGTACAAAGTATATGAAGCCAAATTCTTTTCCATGATGCCCAGTGCCAGGAGCAGAGGCAATGGGCAAAGACTGAAACAGAGAAGGTTCCCTCTGAACATCAGAAAATATTTTCTTACTGTGAGGCTGACTGAATGGTGGCACAGCTTGCCCAGGCAGGTTGTGGAATTTCCCTCCTTGTAGATACTCAGAAGCCATCTGGACATGGTCCTGAGCAATTGGCTCTAGATGGCCCTGCTTGAGCAGGGGTTTTGGACTGGATGACCTCCTGAAGTCCCCTGCAACATCAAGCCTTCTGTGGTTCTGTATTTTAGACTGTAGAGATGCATATACTGCTCTGTACTCTTTCTTTCACCAAAAAAGAAAAGAAAATTTAAAAAAGTCTTTATGAACAGGTAACCGCCTGAGATTCCCAGCGATAGAGGCCTTCTTCCCCATACCATGCCTTTGAGGGACACCTCCATGCTTCAGGGATGATGGAGCAATTCAATTTTCATGACCAGTCAGGCCTTGGCTTCTGTGCTGAGTCACAGCTTTTGCAGTGCTGGTTCTGCAGTGTGGCCAGCTCTGTGTGCTCAGCAGTGCTGGGTTGACAGCAGAGAGCTGCCTGCTGGAAACAGAAGCACGAAAATTGATTGCACGTGTAGTGAAGGGAGTAGAGGTTCCTTCACTACAGGGAGAGAGATTCTTCAACAGGAATCACAAATTTCTGAGGCAAAGCACCCTCTCAGCCCTTCCAGAGATATTACTAGAAGGTCAAATCAAGCCTCACTCTACCTGACAGCTCTTTTGGTGTGCTGGATACAGCAGAGCAACAGATTTTGATGGAGGCAGATGCAGCACAGCTGTGGTGGCAACAGGCACTGATTTGGGACATTCACATCTGCCCAGAGGAGAGATCATGTGTTGGTCTGTCTCAAAGGGCTCTCCCCACAGTGAAAAATCAGGGCAGCTGGTTACAACAAAAGAGGCTTTTACAGCTCAATTTTCCAGGAATGAATAACACAAAGTAAAAATGTTGTTAAGACCACATGGCGTGTCAAGAAAAGCTTTTGGATTGGTAATGCTGTGAGAGAGCATTATAAACATCTGCTCTGAACAAGTCAGCATGCCTGGGCAGCTTTGCGTCCTTCAGAGAAGGGTTCCTCAGACCCTGGTCCCTGCCTTGTGCAGGAAGCTTCCTTAAATCACTTGAATTTCTAGGCTAATGCTCAAGCTGAAGCAACAGAGCATCACAGTGTTCCTAGGATTTACAGCCTAGAGTCAATCACCTGTGGTTAGTCCTCCTGCTTTTCTCGGGAAGTCCATTTCCCTGCTCCCTAAGGCAGCTGGGGCAAAGGAGAAGATGTGGGCTTCAGCACAGGAGACTTTGTGGGAGTCTTCTCTGCCACCAACACACTTCCCTCAGTGCCCTGACTGATGCTCCCACCTGTGCAGCCCCTGCTCAGCAGGTCCAGGCTGTGCCGACATCCCTTATTGCACAACTCACCCCTTTCACGCGGAGATTTTTGCTTTTTCATTCTAGAAGTGACATTTGTTTATCAGCAAGGCATCAAACATTCATTCATTTTCCTAATCAGGGGACATGAAGTTACATGAACAATACATTTGACTATTATCTGAGTCTAGGAGGTGAACTTTTGAGCTAATTACATTTTGTCTAATTATTAATTTGCACTGAATTTTCCACAATTATTAATCTGTCATCACTCGGTAGGCTTATGCAGCCTTTAAGAAATACTCTAAAGGAGCACATCCAATTTTTTTTCCAAAGCCATTAATGAAAAATATCAAAAATTCCCAGCAGCTGTTTTCAGGTGCCAGGATTTAAAACCAATTCCTTTCTTTTGACTACTGTCTGAGATGTTTGTTAGCAAGCCTGAGTGACCACAGACATTTGTGGTTTTGCAAAAATTGACTTTTGTTTCAGTAAAAAACACTGACCATTAAAAGAAATATTTTAAATCCATGGCGTGTTTTCAAAACCCACAGAGGTCTCCGGATAAAGGAAATTGTTTTTAAAATACCATATTTCAACTGGGGGAGGGCAATTTCAAGAAGTTATAAGGTTGAATATTTCTGGATCAGGAAGCTTCTTTATGAGCTATGGAGAAATGATCTCCAACTGGCATAAACACACAGCAGAGCCAGCTGAGACCTTTGGAATTTATATATCCACTGCTTGCCACGGGGGAAGGCTCAACTCTGCCTGGGATTTATTGTGAGGTTGGAGGAAAGGTTGTCCAATCCTTGATGGGAGCAGGGACAGGTGCACAGGCCAGATAGGGTGGGCTTTGCTTGTGCCCTGGAGCTGGAAGCCTTGCCAGTGCTCAGAAGTTGCTTCACACTCTGTGGGAGGCCAAAAACAACAGCTCTGCCTGCTTGGAGATGGTTCTCTAATATCCTTGCAGAGAAACCTGAGTCTTGCTCTTTTGCCCCATTTTGGAAGACTTAGGGTGATGTTCTTTTTTTATGTTATTATTTGAAAGAAACTAAAAATTGTTACTTAAAGAGGGGAAGGAATGGCATTTCTGTGTTTTCTTCTCTTCCCTTCATTTACCCCTCCCTTATGGCTTGATTTCCACTACACCAACTTAATGGCACATTTTGCTCTTAATGCACACTGTGCACAGTCACACTATCTTTGCCAAGGCTGCATCTGCTATGGGGAAAGGTGGAATTTTACCTGACAGTTTCCAGTTTCCTCTCCTCCACTTCTGAGAAGGGAAGTACTTGATTTTATTATTTTTATTTCTTTTCCCCCTTTTTTTTTCTTTCTTTCTTTTTTTTTTCTTTTTTCTTTTCCCTTTCATTTTCATCTTAGCCATTTAGTGGGTTAAATTCCATGGCCACACCTACATCAGTGAGATTAGGATGTTCCACCAGCGTCACTGCAATCCAGTCACGTGCTACAAGCCAGTGTGCATATGTGTCTGTTTCCCTCTCTCTCACTCCCAGGACTCATAATGGCTCATAACAATTTTGATATTAGATTAAATGCCAAATGGGTCACCTTTTACACAGGAGAATCTAAAATTGGTACAAAACCTGGACTTCCCTAGCAATACCAATGACGAGCATGAAGTTATCCTTAAGATATAGTTTCAATTAGATACTATTAACATTTTAAAGAGAAGAGGAATTTACATGAAAGGGAAAGGAAACACCACACATGTAGACAAGTATTCCCAAGAATTCTGTATTCTCCACTTGGATTGTCAGTTTTTAACTAGAGTGTAAGAATGCAGGATAAAACTGCATGGGCAGCAAAAATATGACAGCTGGTTGCAATACAGCTGTCTGAAGAAAAAGTATGTTCAAGCCCCTTCTTGTTCCCCTGCTTTGCCCAAGAATGCGTAGGTGCAACCCTCATAGATGCTGCAAAACCCTGTTTAACAAGCCACACCATCACTATATTGAGTGTGATGCCAGTAAGTTATCCACAGACAGCATGTAACTCTCAAACCTTGTCATCTTGGCCATGTTTTAAAAATATTTGTCTTCCCCTCTGGTAAAGTCTCATTTGTGTATCCTTTCCATGTGCTGGGCAGCAGTGTTTCATGGAAGGATTTCCTCTGGAGTTCAATGGGGCTATTCATTCCTTATATGTTCATTGCTTCCATGGTTGCACAGACTAAACCAGGATCCAAATTTTTAAAAGATGCCTTAAAGGATATCTCTATCCCACCACATACATTGGAATTTAAGTTCTTAATTTACTTTTTCAAAAAACATGAATGATGAAAAAAACGACATGATTTTTCAGGATGAGAAATAAATGTTTTTCTAAAAGGAGGCAGCAATGGTAGACTTAAAAATGGAGCCTTTTTAGGGATTAATATGCACATTTCTATTCCAAGTCTTCAAAGCTTCATTAGTAATTCTGAGTACACAACTTCTTGTATCAGACACACTTGAGAGAGCACTGAGCATGGTGAATCCTTAAAACCCAGGTACCTCCAAGGTCTCTCAAGACGCCTATCAAAAAACACAGTCAATTTGGATCACGAGTCACTCTACAGATCTTTTATTGCTTCTAAATAGCTGCTGTCATCCTGTACCAAATCAATACAGAAATTCCACATCTGCTATCCCAAATAACTGCCTTTTAGGTGGAACTATTTGGTAGCAAGCAATGCTGTATGCCCTACAAAACCCTTAAAGTGTAATAACGAAAACGATGAATTATTTGTGAACTGTTGTTTCTGATTTATATCAAATGACAAATTTCCTTTCAGTCTTCCTAATTACCAGTAATTTTTATTCCCTTTTTTTTAAATAATATTTACTGCATGTCAAATACCTTATTTATGTTATTCCACATAATTTTCATTTTGGGAGATTAGATCATTGGTAGTTCTGGAGATGTTACTTTGAATTATTTGGAAGGTATAAATCTATAACATTTAATGAATTTCGGGAGGTTTTTTTCATTAAAAATGTATCACAGGGGTTCAGTGTGTGATTCTAGAGCCACACTAGGCATTTTTAATTAATTTTTGAACCTGTCAAAGTACTTTTTCTCCAGTATGAATAAGTTGTCTACCAAAGGGAGTTTTGTGATGCTCTGAAATGTAAGATAGGCTGTCTAGATTGTGCTCTGACTTATAAGAAGAAAAAAATGGATGGGGGACACACAGTAAATGCCATCATTTCTCTGTGAGACTCTGGTGCACTGTATTACTCATTATGAAAATATATTTTTTTTAACAGTGCCCACTTCATGATTCCTAAAATACTAAACCAAATCTTAAATGAGCTATGACATGGTCCTCAGTTTCTACATAATAGGACATCACACATTCTATATGTTAAGATGAGTAAAATCTCATTTTAATGTAAATTAAATCACTCACTCCAGCCTTTTTTTTTTTTGATAGAGTTGTTTAAGAAACTTCTGATGGAAATGGTCAAATGAAATTTTTTTTCCTTTGAAAAACATCAGTTTTTCCAAGTCATTTTGATATTTCACCAGGAAAAGCTGTTTTACAATCTCCCAGCAGTCAGAAGAGGACAGCAAAACTATTACGAACATTTCAGCTAAGGGAACTGAAGACAGACTGGGATTAAAGAAGGGACGGTGAATCTCCTTCCTTTGCTCTCCTTCCCTTCCAGCAACAGGAGAAGGTGTGAGAAAGCAGTATTCTCACCCTCAGGCTGCCTGGATGATTTGGTGGGGTTAGTTTCATTAGTAAGGTCTGAGATCCACAGAACTACAATTTCATCTCTCCTAGAATTTAATTCTGGAGAAATACTATCCCTTAAAGAGTGTTGAGGATTTGTTGCTGTTGGCCTTTTTTATTTCTCCTGTCCAGGACGGTTTCTACTGCACAGAAAATCCATTTTCAGACTTCACCTGTTACTTCACGCTATATGGGACATAGAACAAGATGCTAGATGGGGATGGCCGGGAAATAGAGCAGGAGTTCTTGCCTGTGTCACTTGAAGCAATCTACAGGCATTGGACATTACCCATCAGACATCCCACCACACTCGGATCCTTATGCCATCAAGCCAGATGTGGAGAGTATCAAGCTTCCAGTTCCCAAATCTCTGCCCCGGATATAGGGAAGAGGATGCAGCCTCCCTGCTTAACCCTGCAGAATCTGCTAGCAAACATCTAGATCCATCAGGAAACACAAGTGCTCAGTTAAAAGAGGAGGTGTACATATATCTCTTTGTACTGTTACCTGCAGCTCCTGGAAGACGTCAAAATCTTGTGGAGGAAGTATTTGCTGATCTCTATCAACAGTGTAACGAGATGGGTGATTCAATGTTGTTCTAATTAACACAAGGAAAGTCCTTTTCTAAAATACATCTGGTATGTTTTCCCCTGGAGACAGGAGATATTTGCAGCAAGCACATCCTCCCACACCTTTCCTGGGAACTTGAACTTATTAGTGAATCCCCTAACGACATTCTTTTACTAGGGCAGGTACTGCTGTAACAACTGTCATGGGAAATGTAGTGTAGGCAAAGCTCAGGAATTCTGGCAATGGTTTTTAATTTCATCTTGTATCATCTAACCATGAATCCTAATAGCATGTGCTGAAGGTTGGCCACTGTACCTAGTCTGTAAATAAAACACTTCTGTGTGAAGGAGAGTGGGTAGCCAGAAATTATAATATATGTTATTGTTTATATATTATTTATATTATAAATAACAATTTATTTCTGTTATATATAAAATAACATCATTTCCAGACAGAAATGATAATATAAACCTCCATCTTTCTGGCATCAGCTGTGAAGAGTATGGTGTATCTCTGGGGTATCCTTCCTCCAGGAAGTTGCCATTATGAAGGTTTCCTAATGTTTTCACAGGCTTACTTGCACAAGCAAGTTCTTAGCTCATTGGGGAAAAAAATCCTACCCAAACATGCTGCAAACAAAGAAGGAGATTACTTGAGTGAAATGAGAACCCAGCAGTGCCATGGCAAAGCTTTTTGAAGCATTTACACATTAAGGTTAGACTCATGCATGTTTTTCTCACTGAAAGGATTGACAGGATTAATTTGTTTTCATAAAGTGGTAGAACTCCACTGCACTGACATCTGTCAATACCTTTGGCCAGCAGGTTCAGAGGTTATTAGTATGAAGCACATGGACACACAGAGAGCCTAATCATAAAAAGTGAATTGCATTTATGACAGTAGGTGTTAAATAGAGGTGGAGACAGGCAAAAAAGTGTTCAGCTGGAAACTGAGGCTGAAAGAGAGGAGTGGTATTACTCAGGGGGTGCGAGGTAATTTCCCAGGTCTTCTCATCACTCCTCAAAAGTTTGTATGGTCGTTGCTGGGATCCTTTGGCAAGGGCTACTAGCATGGGGCAGAACAGAGAAATCTGATCTGGGTCCATGTCCTGGAGCCAGGCAGTGGGACCACCAAGCAGGCAGAGCAGGGTTCTCATGCTGGCAAGGGGAAGACAACAACGGGATGTCTCTATTAGCCTGCCTGTTTGCGACACCCCAATCAGCAATTACCCAGGAGACCACAAAGTCTCCATTAATGGCTTTGCTAGTGATGAGTTAGAGGTGATTCTGCCTTCCCTAGTCTTTCCTTCTTCTTGTGTAGTGATTTTTTGGTTCTTTGCTGGGTTCATTTACCACTGGCCATCTCACTTTGGGTTTTACAGCCTTCTTCCATGTGTAGAATTGTAGAGATGGCACCACTGCTTGACACCATCTTCTGTGTGGGTTGATCTTGGCCAGCTGTTAAGTGCCCACTCAACTCCTCTACATGAGGACAGAGTGAGAAAATAGGCTGAAAAACTCTTTGGTCAAGATAAATGCAGTTTAATGAAAGAAAGCAAAGGCCACGTACGAAAGCAAAGGCCATTAAAAACAAAAAACAAAAAAAAAAAAAAGAAAAAGAGAAGAAAAAATATTTATTCTCTACTTCCCATCAGCAGGTGATGTTCAGATATTTTCTGCAAAGTATGTCTTAATATGCGTAGTGGTTGCTTTGGAAGACAAATACCTTCATAACATATCCTCCACCCTGCCCCTTTTTGTCAGCTTTTATTGCTGAGCATGATATCCCATGGTATGGGATATCCTTCTGGTCAGCTTGGTTGGCTGTCCCGGCTGTGTCCCTGCCCAGGCTCTTGCTCACACCTGGCCTACTGGTCTTTGACGGGGGAATTGAAAGAAAGCCTTGATGCTGTGAGAGTAGTGCTCAGCAGCAGCCAAAACATTGGTGTGTTATCAACTCTGTGCCAGCTACACTCAACACAGCAGTAGCAGAGCTGCTCTGGGGAAAGTTAACTCCAGCCCAGACAGACACAGTGCAGCCTTGCAGAAAAGACAGACTGCAGGTGCCACTACACTGAGCTGGCCTGGGGAAATCAGTCTGTTCCTCAGATTTAACCCAGCTACCATCTCTGCCAAGGCTTTGAGAAGCATCAGTTCCCTACTGTGACGTTCAAGACAGGTCTTAGTGCGAACTCTGCCTTGGGTTTTGCAAGAGTGTGACCTCAAGGCAGCCTGGAACAACCTGTCTGGGCTATGTGGAAAACATAAGTATCCTAGAGAGAGTCCTCAAGAGTGCTCTTCACCTTCAGTGCATGACCTATCAAAAAATACTTGCATATGCATGGGCTTAAAGATAACAGCGGCTGCACCTAGAGTGGAAACCTGTTTGTCTTGTCTCTCTGGGAGCAGATTCCTGTGTGACTTTCCTGTGCATTTCTCCATACCTCTGTGAAAACTTAGGCTGTGAACCCACTCAGGCCGGCCTCTCTTTAGAGAAAGTGACTGTCAGGTCTCAGATCTTTGTGGAAACACCAAAACTATTGAAGTTTATTGTTTTCCACTTCCTTTAAGGCTAATAAGAAGGAACTAGGCACTGGGAAAATGTGGTTCTTCTCAGTGATTTTTGGGTATTGCAGGATTAGATGAGCTGCGTCCTGCTCCCCTTGTCACTAGCTACACATCCTTTGAATAAAGTGTGCTGAGGAGGACTTCCTAAGATGTAACTTTCTGTATGGTACAGATCCATAGGTTGTCTTAGGACAGGCTAGCAGCATGTGGAGGTGTCTTTATGGCTTCCTGGCCATGCTGGACCAGGTGAAGTGCAGTTATTCATAGCTGATAAATTCTACCAGACTCTGCCTGGGTCTCCCTATGCCATTAAGTAGTTTATCCACAAAACCACAGGTATTTCTCCTACTCCTTAGCCAGATACTTGTGCTCCTTGAGTTATCTCACACTCAGGAAGAAGAGTTGAGCGAATAACTGAGAAGACCTTTTTTAAGTCATCACATAACAAATCTAAGTTTTCTTGCTGATTTAGCAATATCTTCTGTTGTGTCAACAGGAGGCCAACCAGGCCATTTCTGTGAGATATTTTTGGTCATTGACAAACACTTTGATCCAGCAAATTTATAGTGGTCTGGCAAAAGTCCTAAGCTGGTATTTATCATGCTGATTTACACTGGCTGAATCCCTGCCCTTCTGTGCCTCCCAAATCAAGGCAGATTTTTAGTGTGCAGTTGCTTTTTTGCTTTAGGAGAGAAAAACCAAAAATATACCCCACATCATATCCTATAAAATAAAAATGAGCACAGGACACACAAAATAAGCTCACAAAAGGGCGACATTGTCTCTTGGAAGAAAACTGAAACTCTTCTGAGTGAGAACATTATAGCCCATGGCACCATCATGTAGCTGCACTTCTGTAATGGACACAATATAATGAGTGCTGTTCATGAAAGCTGGTTATTATATCCTAGCTGGAGGTCATACTCTGGCATATATAGAGCTGGTAATTTGTACACAGTGGGAGTTCTGCTGCTCTTCTGGTTTTCTTAGGTTAAGTGTATATCATAAGGTATCTGCATATTCAAGACCATACTGCTTCCCAAGCCACACTATCACGCTCAATTCAGAGATGAGCATTTGAAGCTCAGTTTCAGCTCAAGCCCTTAAGCTCTACTGATGTGAAGGCTCTTTCCCTGATCAGTTTGTAGAGTGTTTTTAGTGTGTCTCTGAGAGGATTGTTGCTGCGCTCGACTGCAAGTAGCCCCTCCTCTGGTCCCTCATTGGTCCCAGATTTTTGGACTCTTCTGCTCCTGCTCTGTGTGACACTGGGCATCAGGTTTTCCTTATGCACATTCTTTTCCATGTACTGGAGTTTAAGAAAATGCTGTCATTGAGCTATTCAGGACTTTGTAAGTGGCAGGGTTTAGTTTATCCTGACAAGAGTGTCGGTACAGGAGTTGTAGGATGGCTGCAGGAAGGAAACATTTTTGGCTGGTAGTGTCTTGTGTGGTCTCATCCAAGGTAATCATCAGTCTCCATGGGCAAGGTAGACACCATTCATTTTTATTCTGCCTCTCCTAAGGTGCTTCCTGGAGGAGACAGAGCCAGTCAGATGCTGGTTTTGAGTTTGTCATGCAACAAGAATTCTATTTGGTGGAGTGATCATTGAAATAAAACAACTTCTGCTGACAGGTCTGACTGTGCTTATCACTTTCCTATGTCTTTGGGAGCTCAGTAAAACCTCCAAGGTTTTTGTTTGAAAACTTTACACTGTTGTCTGTTCAACTGTGAGAAGGGAATACAGCAACTATGCCAGAAGTTTTATTGAAGTATAAAAAAAAATCAAATGAGCAATCTAAAGTGTCTAATAAAATGGTGCCCTGTGCCCCAAACTACGAGCAAGAAATGTTACATTGGAACTGGTACTTAATCTAGTGGATAAAGTAGCTCATGTCTGTACATAAAATTAATTAGGCACAAAATACTCTGTACAGGCAAGCAGTTCCCAATATCCCTATGGTTTTATTCTTTTTAAGTAAACTGAAACAGAATCAACATATTAAAAGTGTGGTCTTTTATGGTAGTGCATATTCTACAGTGTTTTGCTCTCCATCACATAGCAGACACCTTAGGTTACTCATTAAAATTTCTTATGTGTTATGGATGAGAGGACATCATGCACCTGTGTTCTCTCTAGTGTCTCCTGATTTGGAGCTTGTAATGGGAAGAGAGACATTTTCTGGCTGTGCCCATTAGTGTGCTGGGTCTGCTCCAGGAAAACCTGCTGACTGTTACCCTCACCAGTTGTCTCAGAAAACAAGAAGCTGCAAATCTCCACATAGCAGTAGAAATACTAGCACTCAAAATTGTTGCATCTATCTTCCCTCATATTATAGCCATATGGCAAACTAAGAGTAGAGTTTCAAGTGTAAATCACTGAATGGATCATTATGGTTTCGATTCATCAAAACTGTGCTACAATTTCCTTTCTTTCTATATACCTGCTTTTTCTTCAACCACAGTCTTAGTGTGTGTTTCTTCTGTGTTTCTCCTCCTCCCTTCTCCCCATCAGTGCTACTTCCTTCCGTCTCTAAGTCCCTAGGCTGGTCAAACAATATCTGCTGCATCTCTTCAAGGCTGGTGGGCTCGTCGTGTCACTTAACATGCCATGAACCATGTAGACCTCAAAATGAGAGCAAACACATTTGCAGCTGCCCTCTCCCTGACTGTGGTTTAATACCCTGGGTAAGGCAGGGCATTCATGGATTCCCCTGAAGCAGAGAGGGCAGCCAGAAGTAATTTGCAGTCAAGTTTTTACATAGAAATAACATTACAGACTGCATACAGTTGTAATAGAATCTCTACATGACAGGGTGTTCTATACCGTTGTGTGTACAGGTATCTCCACTAGCACTGTGACTTAGCTATGAAAATCTCATTCTCAGCAATTTTCCCTGCTAATAAGGAGGCCCACCAGACCCATGGGAGCAGGATCCTGGCTGTGCTTTCATGGTACATTTTGCACACAATATTTTGTCATCTACTTCTGGGGGAAAGCAATGGGACACAGCTTGAACATTGCATTGCTCATATCCAAAATATAAATCACTTTAAAGATATTGGTTATTTCTGACATATTCTGGCATATCTTGGGAAAACCTTCAAAACAGATGGAAAGAAAAACAGTAAGTAGGAGGTGGACCATCCAAAGGAGAAAAGAAATCATGGAGCAAAGAAGGTTTCAATTTGCCTTCAACCCAAAGGCTTTCATGTCAGGGCAAGTTTGTGTTGTTATTTTTTTGTTTCTCATGGCATCAGAAGAGCAAGGGACAAGGACCTGGAAAAGCAGGGAGATGTCCACTCTGGAGACTGGTCATGAAGGACAGCATGATCAGCAAGTCAATTTGCAAGTAGCTCTGGGTGCTGTTCTAGGACTCCAGCTATTTCCAGGGTGCCTTAAAAGAGCCTGGACTAGAGGGGAAATGAGAGTCAGCAAATGCAGCTTTGAAGTAGCCAGGTAGTTATGTCTACGTGTGTCCAGCAAATCTCCAGTTCACAGAGAAATAAAGATCCCAAACTTTATTGCTTTTTTTTCTCTAAGAAGATTGTTATTTAGAGATAGTGCAAACAAGCAATAATTTTCTCCTTGGAATTTTTACATTCCAAGAAATTCCCAAACAAACCCACACACAATACAGACAATTATAAAAGAAAACACTGCATTGCTTTGTGCAAAAAAACTCCACATCCCACTTCACTTCAAGGCCAGGCACAGTGACAAATCAGGCACAGAGGACTTTGTATTTCTGTGTGGTATGGGTACCACCTCCTAAAACAGCTTGAAGCCCTTGCAAGACAGGCTGTTCCCAGCAGAGAGGAGCAGGAGCAGCAGGTCTCAGCTGTGCTGCAAGCAGCATGCTCAGTGGCCTGGGGCAGAGGCAGACGGAAGCAGTCACAGCCTCTTTTTTATTTGCTTGTCTTCTTTTCTGACTCTGTAGATAAATCTTTGGGAATTGTGTTCAAAGGACAGTGTAAACACTCTAAAGCAGCTGTGGAAAGCTCTACCCCAGAGCAGAATTAAGGGGGCAGTGATGTGACCGACCTGGTGAGGTGTCAGGGTGTGTGCTGTGCTGACAGATATATATATATCACACTGTCCACCGACCTCCAGGAGGGCACAGCTGCTGTGTTAGTAGTACTCTTGGGCTGCACTTTTTTGTTGGATCATTTGACTACAATTGCCAACACTTTAATGAATGGATTGAAGCACAAGGAGGGTGCTCTGCTGACAGACAGGTGGGTGGTCAGGTAGAGGGTTCCATTTTGATCTGAATCTGGTGTCTGGAATTTTTTTGTCCTTAACGTGCTGGGATGGCTGAATTGAAAACACTTTTTCCAGGCAAAACTTATTTCAATTCCAAAGAAACAATCAATATAAAGGGGTTAAAAAATGTCTTGTTTCCAAAAATATGGAAACAATTTGTTCAGATTTTGCCATAAGGTTTCTTTCACTTTATGTTAGAATTTTTAAAAGAAAAGGAAAGATTGCATGCCTATGAGACTCTATTTTTTTCCTCCTGCATAATTCCATCTAATAAAAGGCATTACTTCTCCCTACAAATCATGCTTCTCGATAAAATGAAGTAAGTTTCAAAACAAAAAAACCCCACATTTCAACCCTGGTAGGATTTGTGCTGCCAAGATCAAACTGCTAAATTTTGTTATTTTTATTTGAAACATTTTTATTTTCTATATTCTAGTATAAAAAAAATTATCAAATTATTTCCTTTAATTTTTCTAGCTCTACAATGAGGCATGTTCCAGCACAGAAGTATTTTCAACTCAGCTCTTTTTAAAAACCCATTAATTATTATAATTGTCCCAATACATCCTAAGGACATTTAATCAGGGTAAACTGGAGAGAGGTTGAGCAATACAATTTAGTAGTCATCCAGATTTCTAGAGTCCTTTACTAAATGTTCTAAAGGATCTGTTTGTAGAAAATTAGAAAAACTCAACTGACCTTAAAGCAAAGGAGTAAGCAAGCTCATGGGACAAATGTAGCAGATGTTTGTAGAACAGTTCACATACCAAAGCACTATGGGCAGCAGACCCAGGAACTCCATGTTAGTAACTGGTAGTCTTACCAACAGCCTGAAGCAGGAAAGGAAAGATCTAAGAAGCTGGTCTGTACCTCATTAATGGTCTGGGTCAGGTTTTCAGTTACTGCTTCTGCAGCTTACCCAGATCTGCCCCTTCCAGTCACTGGAAGGTGGTAACAGGCACTGATGCCCTGCAGTCAAGGGGTTGCAGGAGAGCCTTGACATGCACTTCATGGTGTCCCCATGTTGTGCTTCTCTTTCTGTCATTGTCATTGATGTTAAAACAAAATATTCTCTATTTATTACAGGTGAAAATGGATTCAGGGCTAAACAAATACAAGAAAAAATAAATTCTATGTCTATCAAGATCTCATTACTGCAACAATAGGGTATTAATAATTTGTTTCCGCTGGAAAAAGCAGAAAGGGAATGTCAATAACATTTACCAGTATGAATACTCTCAGAATTGCTGCACATTTAATTACTGCTTTAGATTTAAAAGTCTCTTTTCTCTCTCTCTCCCTAAGCAAACACAGTTTATTCAACTATGAGCAGAGTTCCTCTCTCATCAGAAACAACACAAAATGTCTCAGATCTGCCCTCGTGGGAAGCCATTTCAAATATTTGTGAGATAAGAAATCATTCCTGGCTGATGTTTTAACTGGATTTTGAGCTGCTAGACTCTGTTTTCTGCCTGGCTATTTCAGCTTTCCCTACCTTGCTCCTGAGCCCTGCTCCCATGCCATCAACTTTAGATTGGCCACTTGACACTTCTTCTTCTGCCCTCTGCAGCCTGGGGAGGACATCCCTGCTCCTGGGAGCAACCACAGCAATGGCAAGGAAGCTTGGGGCATGGGCATTGCTCCCATCCTGGATCAAGGTCTTTCTGAGCTCTGGGTCAAAGTGCAGTGACAGGAAAAAGCAGATCAGCAGCCTGCTGTTTCAGTTGGCATGAAAGGAAAGTCTGGGTGTTGCACAGCTGGGGTTAATGACAGCACTGGCACAACCTTCTCCACTGAGACCCTTTGAATGTCAGTAGAGTCACCCCTGCACCTCCTTCTTGGGGTTCCTTTCTCATTTAGCTTCTCCACGTTCTCTCACTTTGCTTTCAGACACATATCCCGGGAAAACACACTGGTTTTCCTCTGAAACAGGATACTACTTGCGATACTGGCTAGGTTTGTGTGAGCTGAAGGACCAACACAAGAAGGACCAAAAGTGCAGCTTCAACTCCAGAAAGCCCCTGCAAACACCATATCTAATTGAATATGTCTGTCTATATATACACCTTGGGCTTAAACAGTGGAGGTGAAGCTGTGAGAAAACCCAGGGGAACGCTGCAGAGATACGCTTTTGTACTTTAATATAGGCCTGTAAAGCTTGAGGTAGCTATGTGCTAATTAAATGTTGTCAACACCAACTCTGAAATCACACCAGAAGCATCTTATAGCATGGCTAAGAATGATCCAGTTATTAGTGAAGATAATTAGGCCAACACCAGCTTGTCATTACTTCTTTTGAAGCTACAGAGGTTGCATTTTCCAGCCCATAGTCTCCAGGAGATTTCTATCTAGTTCTGTATGACTTTATCAGGCTTTTAAGTCATTAAGTGAGCTTTTTTTTATTATTTTAGTTTCCATACAACACAAACTGTGCAGAAAACTGTCTCATTTGCTAACCATTAATTTTTTCAAGCATTAAAATAGCACCTGATCAGCTTCTCTTGCAACACACAGTTACCTTGCCTAGTTAATGTTTCAACAGAAAATTTGTTTTGCTATGTAGAAAAATATACATGTATATAGTTCTTTCTGGCACCCGTCCCATGACAGTAAGTGGGATACAGGCCATATCTATAAATCATTAAATACCTATAGAAAGTGAGCAGGAACCAGTTTGTTCAGGTGGTTGTTGTTTTAGCAAAATCTGGATTACGTCAAATAACACATAAAAAGCTAACTACTATTCACACGCATATATCTATGCTGAGGAACTCCATTTTGTAGATGAATGCTACTGACATTAAGTTTGCACTGAATACAAGGTTCATCTACTTTTTTTTCTTCTTCTTTTGCCCAAATGAGACAAAGAAAAATTCCTCACCTCTGGGAAATTTTCACATTATCTCTTGATCCAAATACTATCTGCTCTTTCTTTTGTTACTAGATTGTGTTGCCAGGGCTGTAAGTTTTCCAAAATTCCCAGAAAGCAAGTAACACATCTAGTAAACTTTTGCCCAATTATCAGAAAGTAGAACTGGGGTTCTTTTTACCTTCTGTCTCAGGTATTTTCATCTATTATCTTTACCTTCAAAAGATCCATGTCCACTCAAAACATTTTTTAGACCTTTCATATTTACATTTAATCAGGAAAATTAGTCCACTTGTGGGGTTATGCAGTACATGGGGAGGCTCAGACTTCATCATTACTAGTTGAATGTTGCTTTTGTGCAGAACAGAGAGGCACTGCAACTTGGTCAGTTTCCTGCTTGAATGACAGAAAAGAAAAACTGAAACCCATCGAAAATGGGGACAAATTTCAAGTAGTGTCGTGAGTTGCACTTAAGTATATTTTATAGTAACACAAGGCAATCTCCTGGCCCCTGTAACATTATGGCCTACCTGACATGATCAGGACTAACTAGTTCCTTTTTCATTGCAAACAAACAAGGTCAATACAGTACCATTGTAGTGGGTTTCTGTGGTTGGGTTTTGGTAGCAGGGGGGCTACAGGTGCAGCTTCTGTTAAAAGCTGTTGGAAACTTCCTCTGTCCCATGGAGCCAATGCCAGCCGGCTCCAGAACGGTCTTCCTGCTGCTGGCCAAGGCCGAGCCAATCAGGAGTGATGGTAACACCTCTGTGATAACATATTTAAGAATAGAAAGGTGTTGTGCAATGAAGAATTCCAGCCGGGGAAGAGCAGAGTGAGAACATATGAACAACAACATAGACACCAAGGTCAGTGCAGAAGGAGGGGCAGGAGATGCTCCAGGCACCAGAGCTGTGGCCCTGCAGCCCATGGTGCAGACCATGGTGGGGCAGCTGTGCCTCTGCAGCCCATGGGGGACCATCGGGGTGCAGAGACCCACCTGCAGCCCATGGAGGAGCCCATGGTGGAGCAGGTGGATGCACGAAGGAGGCTGTGACCCCGTGGGAGGCCCAGGATGTGGCAGGGTCCTACTGGAGACTTGAGGCCCATGGAGAGGGAAGCCCACGCTGGAGCAGGTTTTTCCCGAGTAGGACTCGTGGCCCCTGTGGGGGACCCACATCAGTACAGCTCATTCATGAAGGACTGCACCCCATGGAGGAGTGACCCACGGGACAGCAGTTTGGGAAGAACTGCTGCCCAAGGGATGGACTCATGCTGGAGATGTCCATCAAGGACTGTCTCCTGTGGGAGGGACCCCATGTGAGCAGGGGAAGGGTTCCTCTCTCTGAGCAGCGGCAGAAACAACAACTGACTGCAACACCTGTTCCCCGTCCCCCTGCATCGCTGGGGGGGAGGAGGGAGAACATGGAAGGAAGAAGGGATAGAGGGAAGGTGGTTTTAAAATTATTTTACTTCTCACTATTTTGCTCTGACCCTGTTTGTAATAGATTCAGTTAATATCCCCACTTTGAGTCTGTTTTGCCTGTGAAGGTAATCAGTAAGTGATCCCTCCCAGCTCTTATCTCAGCTCATGAATCCTTTGCTGTTTTTTTCTCTCCTCTCTTCAATTGCAGAAGGGAGTGAGAGAGCAGCTGTAGTGAGTACCTGGAGTCCAACCAGGGTAAACCCACTACAACCATCCAGACTACATGTGTCTTGGAAAAGAAAACACTTGGATCCTGATGGGAAGGAACCTTATATGGATTGTCCACTCCTTGTTGGCCATACTACACCTCCATTAAGACAGTCTGCAAGAACAGAGGGAAAAGAAAGAGGCTCTGAGCGTCAGGATACACCCAGGAATACTCTGTGCTTTGAAGAACAGGGTGTTCTGGGGTACAGTAGGAAGGTTTGCCAAACTTTCTCTGAGAGCTTTCTAGAAGTTAAAATAGCTGAGCAACAAGCATGGTCCGGACTTCTCCTTAACGTTGTCTTTTAAAATCCTTTTGTAGACACAGTATGGCTGCCATATATCATGGGTTGGTAACTTTCAGGATACTTCAGCTATATATTCCTTATAGCAGCTTTCCAATACTTCAAGTGGCTACAAGAGAGCTGGAGAGGGACTTTTTACAAGGGCATTTAGTGATAGGACAAGGGGGAATGGCTTTTAAAAGGAAGAAGGCAGATTTGGATCAGAAATTAGGAAAAAATTCTTTACTTTGAGGGTGGTGAGGCAGTGGAATGGGTTGCCAGAGAAGTTGAGGATGCCTCAGCTCTGGAAGTGTTTAAGGCCAGGTTGGATGGGGTTCTGAACACCTTGGTCTAGTGGAAGGTGTCCCTGCCCATGGCAAGGGGATTTGAACTAGATGGTCTTCAAGATCTCTTCCAACCCAAACCATTTTGTGACTCTAAGTTTATAGTTCTAATGTCATCCCATGTGTTTGTGTGTGTGTGTGTGTGTGTGCAGCTGTGTAGACAGACAAACATCCTGGGGCTTAAGATCTTTAGAAGTCCTTTTATTTATTATGATTGGAAGTTGGTGAATGATTGGAAGTTGGCGAATGTCACGTCCATCCACAAAAAAGGCCAGAAAGAGGACCTGGGAAACTACAGGCCTGTCAGCCTGACCTCAGTGCCTGGCAAGGAGTAGATCATCCTAAGTGCAGTCACACGGCACCTACACGGATCAGACTCAGCCAGCACAGGTTTAGGAATGGCAGGTCCTGTCTGACTAACTTGGTCTCCTTTTATGATCAGGTGACCCTTCTGGTGGATGAGGGGAAGGCTGTGGATGTGTCTACCTGGACTTCAGCAAAGCCTTTGACACCATCTCCCGCAGCACACTCCTGAAAAAGCTTCAGCCCACGGCTTGGACAGGGGCACTCTGTGCTGGGTTGGGAACTGGCTGAAGGGTGGGCTCAGAGAGTGGTGGGGAACGGTGCTGCATCCAGTTGGCTGCCGGTCACTAGTGGTGTCCCCCAGGGATCAGTGTTGGGTCCAGTCCTGTTTAATATCTTTATGGATGACTTAGATGAGGGGATTGAGTCCATCACCAGCAAATTTGCAGATGACACCAAGCTGGGGGGGAGTGCCGATCAACCGGAAGGCAGGAGGGCTCTGCAGAGGGACCTGGACAGGCTGGAGAGTTGGGCTGATTCCAACGGGATGAGGTTCAACAAGGCCAAGTGCCCACTCCTGCACTTTGGCCACAACAACCCCCTGCAGCGCTACGGGGTGGGGACAGAGTGGCTGGAGAGCAGCCAGGCAGAAAGGGACCTGGGAGTTTGGATTGACAGGAAGCTGAACATGAGCCAGCAGTGTGCCCAGGTGGCCAAGAAGGCCAATGGCATCCTGGCCTGGATCAGGAACAGGTCCAGGGAAGTGATTCTTGCCCTGTACTCAGTGCTGGTGAGGCCACACCTTGAGTACTGTGTCCAGTTCTGGGTCCCTTAGTTCAGGAAGGATATTGAGGTGCTGGAGCAGGTCCAGAGAAGAGCAACGAGGCTGGTGAAGGGACTGGAGCACAAGTCCTATGAGGAGAGGCTGAGGGAGCTGGGGTTCTTTAGTCTGGAGAAGAGGAGGCTCAGGGTAGACCTCATCACTCTCTACAACTCTCTGCAAGGAGGTTGTAGCCAGGTGGGGGTTGGTCTCTTCTCCCAGGCAGCTATCAGTAAGACAAGAGGACATGGTCTTAAGCTGTGCCAGGGGAGGTTTAGGTTGGATATTAGGAATAAATTCTTTACAGAGAGGATAATCAGACATTGAAATGGGCTGCCCAGTGAAGTGGTGGATTCTCTGCCCCTGGAGGTTTTTAAGATGAGACTGGATGTGGCACTTAGTGCCATGGTCTGATAACCATGGAAGTAGTGGACCAAGGATGATCTCAGAGGTCCCTTCCAACTCGGCTGATTCTATGATTCTATGATTTTTGTGGTACCCCTCTCTTAAGCTGACAGGATTTTCTGAGGACCCAGTAGACACAATATGTGGCTGCCACAATTCATAGCACCTTGGCAGAAATGCACATG
Organism: Lepidothrix coronata; assembly: GCF_001604755.1. Taxonomy (NCBI): domain Eukaryota; kingdom Metazoa; phylum Chordata; class Aves; order Passeriformes; family Pipridae; genus Lepidothrix; species Lepidothrix coronata. The sequence continues at coordinate 3,633,499 of NW_016690247.1, read as the reverse complement.
TCCCTGTCATAATCCTAGTCACAGCTGAGTGCCTGTGTAGAGAGAGAAAGAGAGTGAGTAAATCTTCATTGCAGGAGACGATGGTCTGCCAGGCTCCATAAATCCTAGGACATCTCTATGCAACCTGTAGGTTCATCACCTGTTGATTCACTAAATTGAGAAAATGGTGCTGGGACACTTTATGCAATGGAAGTGCCTGGTGGAAGGTGGTTCACATTTAATAGAAAGAGTCATATAAAGCAACTGACTCTGCACAAGCCAGGTTAAAAATATCCATGTGCCGATGTCAGCTTCCTTTTTTTTCTTAGAATGGCAGTAATGACCTTGGCACAAAGTGCTGCCTAGAGACAAATGACCAGCTGGGATTAATGGTCCTTGACTTAATTTCTGCCCATCAGCGCCTCCCAGACAGTCATTAATCCTGCTGAAATGCTCTGTGCATTGATTATTATTGATTCATTCATTGATTGTGTCCAGAGTCTGAAGTCAGAAGCTGAAGTACTGATGGCACCCTGGAGACTCTTCTGATAAGATGAGTTTGCTTAATTCATAGACTATTTAAGGTGCTTGAGAAAGAAGTATCATAAAAAGAGGTAGAAAAGGAGAAGAGCACTTATAGGACAATGAAACTTAGATTCTTCAGGCTATTAGAGTTGATGGCATGTATCAAATTACTCTGAATGGACCTGGTATCTAAAGCAGCAGCATAGAGGAATTTGACATATTACACATGTCCCTTCCCAAGGGACAGTAAGATTCCAAGCAAGAAAGCTCAGCAGATAACCTAGTTCTAGGGCAAAGAAGACATTTGCAGGGTTAGTGTCTCACCTCTCTTACTGGAGACATCATTGTTCTGTTTGCCTTCAGAAACACATAGATCCTCATTTTTTCCTCCACATTACTTGGACATATTTAGTTCCTTTTCCTCGTGCACTTGTTTCTGTCTGACCTCACCTGTTCTTCAAAGAATTGCATCTGGCTAATTAACATAGTACTCCTCAGGAAATCAGATTGACTGTTTTTAATATCTGCTTTATGACAGGATTTGCAAATTATGAAAGGAAGGAAAAACAGTTTAAAAGATAATATGTTTTAATAACCTGACACATCTACATTTTATCTATAAGTTGCTCTTCTAGGATTCAATATAAAGGATAAATAAAAAGTAACAATATCATCTTTGGATGAGTTGTTTCATGTCTTTTGATGTTCCAAAATGCATCAAATGACAAGAATGTATATGACAGAGAAAACTTGTGGTTGAAAGAGTTCCCAAATATACGTTGCTGAGGGGCTTCCAAAGTGCTGATGGCTGCCAAGCACTCCATGGTGATGCAAACACTATTGGGCAAGTTGTCCTGCTGTTGAAGAATGTAGGTAGATCTTTCATAACAAAAAAGAGAGAGAGTAATGTTGGCTAAGGAATTGTTTCTGTGCTCCTGATTTGCAAAGCATTTAAAAGAACTCAATTACTATAATAAAAGCCCCTGATCTACTCAATCAACAGGAGGAAGTTTTTAGTTCATAAAGGCAAGAGAGTTCTAGTGCCTGCCTATCTCTGCCCATTCATTTATTGCTGACACTCTGTATTGGGTTTGAATGGCCAGGTTTTGGTAGAGAAGGGGGAATACAAGGGTGACTTTTGTGAGAAGCTGCCAGAAACTTCTTCCATGTCCAATAGAGCCAATTCCAGGCGGCTCCAAAACAGACCCAGTGCTGGCCAAGGGTGGGCCAATCAGAAATGGTGATAACACTTCTTTGACAACACCTTTAAGAAGGAGGAAAAAAAAAGTTATTACGCAGAAGTAATAGTGACCAGAGAAGAGCAGAATGAGAACATGTGAGAGGAAGAGCTCTGCAGACACCAAGGTCAAGTGAAGAAGGAGGGGCAGGAGGTGCTTCAGGCGCTGGAGCTGAGATTCCCCTGCAGCCTGTGGTGCAGATCATGGTGAGCCAGCTGTGCCCCTGAAGCCCATGGAGGTCCATGGGGGAGCAGAGATCCACCTGCAGCCCATGGAGGAGACCTTCGCTGGAGGAAGGGGATGCCTAAGAGAGGGCTGTGAACCACGGGAAACTTGTGCTTGAGAAGGGTCCTGGCAGGGACCTGCAGACATGTGAAGAAAGGAGCCCATGGTGGAGCAACCTGTTCCTGGTAGGACTTGTGACCCTGGGGGGGACCCACATTGGAGCAGACTGTGCCTGAAGGACTGCACCTCATGGAAAAGTGACCTGTGTGGCAGCAGCTCATGGAGAACTTTTGCCTGTGGGAAGGACTCACGGTGGAGAAGTTGGTGGAGAACTGTCTCCAGTGGGAGGGACCCCACACTGGAGCAGGGGAAGGACTTCTCTCCCTGAGCAGCAGCAGGAACAACCTGTGATGAACTTACCATGACACTCTTTCCTCATCTCTCTGCACTGCTGAGGGGGAGAGGTAGGGGTGTTTTTTACAATTTATTTTACTTATTATCCTGCTCTGATTTTGTTAGTAATAAATTTAATTAATATCCTCCAGCTGAGTTTGTTTTGCCCATGATGGTATTTGGTGAGCAATCTCTCCCACTCCTTATCTAAACCCATGAATCCTTGTGATATTTTCTCTTCCCTGTCCTGTTGCAGGGGGGAGTGACAAGAGTGGCTTTGTTGGGTGCTGGGCATCCAGCCAGGGTCAACCTACTACACGCTCTGGCCCTGTTTAAAACTTATAAATGTTTTTGGGTTCACACACTTTATCATTAAAATATGATTACTCTTCTGTTCTTCCAGAGGATAATATATGTGTTTTAAATGGTGTAGAGTGCACTGAGCCTTTTCATAGGAAAGTCTTTCACATGTTACTGTGAATGAGCAATGAAGGAGCTTGGCAAGAGTACCTGTCTCCAAAATATAAAACTGTGAACTATTTATTCAGAAACTATAAAATTCACACAACCAGTTCCTTAAAAACATACCTTCTTATGTGGAAGAACAGAAAATGGGCTTGAGAAAGTTGTGATCTTTACGAGTCTGAGGTCAGTTCTCTAGAACATTTCTCTTTTGAAACTATGGACCTACAATAAAAGCTGTGGTGTCTTAGAGGTATTGTGTGTACCCATATAAATACACCCACCAGAGCTCATCATTCTCATATATAATGTATGCCAAATGTGCCAAATGTATCAAATGTATCAGTGTACTGATGACATCCACAGCCTAGTGAGTGGGAGATGAATCAACATAACAGGGGTGCAAAGGCAGAGGCTGGGTCCAGATTGTCTTCTAGAGTGGAATACTATCAATTCAGGTTCTTATCCATCCATTTTCTTCATAGAACAATGACTGTACAACTAACCTGCTGGTTTTGAACACAGGTTTTCAGTCTCATGGATGATCTATTAGATAAAGGAAGATGAACTCCACGTTCTCCCGTATTTTAGGAAAAAGGTGGAGAGTGGCTGCAGAGGATTCTTGACAACGTTGGTCTCTGAGAGTCCCTCCCTGAAGTTTCAGGTTAAACACCTTGATTTGGAGAGATGTGACACATATGATCATATTCTCCTGGATAACTTAAGCAACCTTCCAGACAGATCTTGTGGATTCCACTCTAAGACATTTGCTTTTTCCTGACCTACAATGACAACCTATAATGGAGTCATGTGAATACCATGAGATGAAAGATACCTGAAAACTAAGTGCCATGATGGCAAGCTTCTGTGGTTTTAGTCTTGCTTGTTTATCTTTTGGTATAGCAACAAAGTCTTGCTATCTCCTTGCTGTGAACATTTTATCTCAGTGAGTTTGGTAAGACTCATTTTCAAAATGGCATGGTATTGAGGTCATCTGGAAAAATACCAAAAGGCAGGAGCTGTAAGTAGTGCTGTTGTTCTTTTAACATATGGAAACATCTATGCACAAATATTGATGAATCTAAACTGTGCTTTGTGACCACCTACTTTCTTCTCTTTGATCGAATCTACTGAACTGTGTCTGGTTGGTTTTGCTGCTTCATTTAGCCATGTTCTGGAATCTCCACATTCTACTCTCTCTCCTCAGCTAATCAGATAATTTGTTTTTCTCAGTCTTGCTTTCCTCTCCTTTTCATTTCTTAGAACTGCTGAAAGGCTTTTAGAATCTTCACAGTCCCATTCAAAGATAAGACACAAAGGCAAGTATTACTTGCTAATGCCACCCTGAGCAGTGAGCTGCTACGTCTTACCCTCATTTCCAGTGTCTGTAAATCCATAAAGCTATAAGATTTCCAAAGTAAACAAATGTAAAGTTTTTTGGAATATGGAATACATTGGCAGGTAAATCTTAATGATAATTACCTCTAATTAGCACTCCTACCAGATGACAAATCTTTTAGTCACAGCAGAGTGTCACTTGAAAATGTGCATATTCTTGTTTTGCCTTTGAAACATCAAAGGAAAATAATATGTATTTGTTTGACTCTATTGCCATAATTTTTCATTAGAAACAGGAGGAAGAAATGAGCAGTGAAAGGCAGAAATGGGTACGAAAAATGAAAAATGGCTTTGATAAAATGACTTTGAATGGAAGATTGTACTCTATTCTGCAGCCAGTTTCCTACTTCTAACAGGTACTATCTCACCTTCTTCCACTTACATCCAAATTTTATAAGCATTATAGAGAGGTTTAATTGTGAATTGCAATTAAAAGAAACACATATACATGTTTATTCAGATCTATTATCTCCATATGGAAATGTTAATTGGAATTCCAACATGAATTGGAATTTCAACATGAATTGGAATTTCCTGGAATAACTTCAGACTCAGTTGGTTTTATCAGGGAGAACATGTTCCCTTTTGAGAGCCTCAGAAGGGAAGTTGTTTCACCATATTCTCTTATGCCAAAACATACAGAAAGACAAACAAAACAAGAAAAAACAGAGAAAGGGATTACCATGGGGAACACAGAATAAGTCAACTTTCCCTCCTGCCCTCTGCCCCTGATTTCCAAAATCCTAAGTGCGCATCTCCTGTTTGCTTACATGGACACTGAGTAATTCAGGTCTGAGAACGCACCCAGATCTGTCTGAGTCTTTTTACCACGACCACAATCCAACCTTTGTTTTGGCACTGTAGAATGAAACAACTGACTGTAGTGGATTATGCATTCCAGCTTATATCATGGCCAAATTATGACATAGTAAAGTCCTCAACAGTAAGGGCCATTGTTTTACTGCAGAACATAAGAGTGTGAGGGCCTCTGAGAAGAAAAACAGAATTCTTGTTTCAAGACAAAAGTGGAAGAGGTTCATCCCAATTAGAAGCTGCCCTTAGGCCAATTTGCAGCCTCCCAGGGCACTGCACCCACAAATATGCCATTATTTATCTTGAGCACTCCTACGGCTACATGTCTAGTAAAAAGTTATACACACAGAGGTTGATTGCCAACACATTCTAGATATGTCAGACTTCCCATCTGACATGATCCAACATTCGGGGACCACACAGACTTTGCAGTAATCACAGAGAAGGAGCTTGCCTCCTCTTGCCCAAAGCTCAGATTTATCCATCCATGGTTTTAGTACTATTGTTGTTCCAAGCTACCCCTCTGGTGAATGAAAAGGGACAGGAATCTTCAGAGGACAACTGAGATCTTCAGGTTGTTGAATTGCCTTGACGAAATGCCACCTTCTTTCCCTTGTCTAGAGAAGGAACACAGGGTAGCTCCATTATTAACTTGTATTCCTTTGTTAAACTCATTTTTTTTCAGTTCAGTTGAATATGAGTCTATCCACAAGCGCTCTTCTATGATGGTCAAAAAACCTAAAAGCAGCCAGAAACCTCATATGATGTGTCCTCTATATCCTGAGGTGGGGCCAGGCCATTCCATTAATCTAAATATTGTTTTGTATCAATTTTTATTCTTTCTATCTCTAAATACAGCTGGTGGTAGAGGGAAAGCCCATTAGATCCCTTTAAATTCTAAATATTTAAATTCTACTGCTCACTGGACTGTTACTTTTTATTGTGTTGAGGAAGTTAGTAAAATAATTACATGATTTAACAATACTGGGATCTGAAAAATTTTGAGTGTATTTGTGAAATTATCTTTACTGCTAGTGATTCCTGATCACATATTAAGGGCTTCTCAGAGGTTGTCCTAGGGTCCTCCTAAACTATTCAAAATGAAAATTGGACACTTAGAATTTTTTTTTATTTGCATTTCACTCGTAATTATACAAACTGGGATTAGACAGTATATTACAGAAAATATATAGCCCCCTTCCCAGTCTAAACATGAGAATTCCATCAACTCCAGCTGCTAAACCTAAGGGGCTGCACAGGTGGTGCACAAGCTGAGCACACCACAACACCCACCCTCATTCCACAGAGCTGTTATTCCCTGGCACTGCAGTAAAAGCCACATTACCATATTGTCTGTACGTCACCACTGCACATATCTGAAAGGTAAAGTTAACCATGTGGTTCTGCTTCCTTTTCCATCTCAGTTTCATTTTCTGGTTCTCCTTATTTTTGCTAGCACAAGCCTCTATGTTTCTAACTCTCCATATGTGAACAGTTGCTTTTCTGTGAGATAGATCTCTTTAGTGAAAATATTTGAAACAAGAATTTTCCCCTCCATATTTTTATATCAGGTTTTTAATTTAAATATCAACTGACAGATGTCATTATATTCATACTTTCCTAGAGTTTTTTCCTAATTACAGCAAAACATTAGCTTAGAGTACCTGTTCTTTCTATCTAATGATAGAGCATGTTTCTGCTTCTTACTTAACTGCATTTTATTAATTGCTTTTCTGGTTCTTTTAATCTCAAAAATATGTTTTTTCTCCTCCCTCTGTTTCTTTTTTTCCCCTCTGTCTTTTCTTTTTTTTCTTTACCTATTTCATTCCTTCAATAACTTTGTTTTTAATTTCAGTTACTATGGTTTTGTTCTATTTTTTCATTGTTTCTGCTTTTTGCTCTCATTACTGGAGGTAAATCAAAGATTATTTTGTCATAGCTTTGAAATCTTTAATTTTCTTCTAGAAAACACATGAGTTAAAGTCAGTGAAACTTACTAAAAAAAGAAAACAGTGTAAGGTTTTATGGCTATATGTAGCAAAGAAATGTCAGCAGTTATGGTGAACTCAAGGCAAACTTGCCAGCTTCATACAGCTTATTCCAAAGTTTAATTTGATTTTATGATTTCTTGCTGGCATAATTAATGTTTTCTGAAAGTAGACAGGGTTTGCTTTTTCTGTTGTTTGTTTGTTTGTTTGTTTCTTGGGAAAATACAATTCCTAAAAGTTGCCAATATTTCAAAATACCTTGAAGAGTGACGGGATTATGGGAACATTAATCCTCTTGGTCTGGAGTGAGCCTTTATTGCTGCTTATGTGTTATACACAAGTTTTGCTTTTCCTAGTGCTTTGCTCAGAATAGATAACTTCAGGCTCCTGATAAATATTGCTGCCTCTTAAAACCTCTGGGTATTTTCTCATTCTCACTTGCATTTTACATGGCTGTGCCTTAGATTACCTCTGAAATCCCGACACAACTGCATTGTCTGATTCAGCTGCAGCTCAGCTGAGTTTTCCTGTGAGCAGACAGAGAATCAGATTGCTGTTCATGAACAGATGTGTCAAGCTGTTCAAAGACAGCATCTCTGGCAATGTAAATTCCTCTTTAGGCACTGACTGTAGCACTCGTTACCATAGTACCTGCGCCTCCAAAACATTAATAAAGTAGACATTGCTCTGAGACAGAGAAATATCACCACTTCAGCTTTCATGATGCAGGAAAGCGAGCTATGTTAAGCTGGAAAGAGTGGGAGCCTGAAAATAGTTGCCTGAGGTTTTTCCCAGATTAAAGGCTGAGGAAAGTCACCAGTGCAGCTCTGTTAAGTCCCTGCTCTGAAATTTGTCCTGGAGGAAGCTTCCACTGTTTACTGGTTAAGCACAGAGCCTAAGGAGGCAATCTAAATATATAACATAATACTGGTACCCTGAACAGAGCAGGAGTCAACAGAGAGTTTTTTTGTTACAGCAATTGAAGCTAACCTTCCCACTGAACTTAATGCCCAGGAGCAGCTCAGCCTCTCTGCTCACTCCTCCACCCCGGGAGAGCTTCTCTGTTCCATGTTACAGCATCTGCTAGTTTTGGGATTGTTCTTGCCTCCCTCTTCTATGTGCTCAGCCAAACAAACCCAGGTCAGCCTCCTGGGGGACCTCTGGCACCCTCATCTTGTATTTTGCTCTTCAGAGTAGTTCATCAATGCCTGGCACCCTGATGCTCCCATTCAACCCAAGAGAACAGTGGCGACATTTGCTCTTCTCATGCAGCCCATGCAAAAGGTGTCATTTATACCACTTGACTTTAACCAGGCCTGCAGCTGAGCTGTGCTGAGTGTGTTTGATGGCAGTATTAAAATCTTCCTGCATTACACTATAGACAAGATGTTACTTGTGTGAATGCAATGAAATTTAAATGTCATGAATACACGATGTCATTTAGAAATTGCTAAATGTTAGAACAGTCCAGATTCTCAAAGGCCTTTGAGTATGTAATTCCTTGAAACCAACAGCATCCATGAAGCTAAATCCCTTCTGGACAGATACAGTCTGTGTCATTATGGGATGTTGGAATGAATGCAGACCAGGGAACTTGCTGTGAGGCCTAAGAGAAAGTTTATGTTGCTGTTGACTCACATTTCCAAGTTTTCCCAAGTATTATCTTTCTGCTGATCACTCATGATGACAAGTCTGAGTGGTCCCAGTGAGTTTCCATCCCTCACAAAACCCAAAAATAAATCTTGAAAATAATACCAGACCACTTGAAAAAGAGGATACAGCTCCACAGGAAAGGATAAACCACTTTCCCATCTCATTAGTATTTCTGCCTTTACTGAAATAACGCTCACTGACAACCATTTGTTCTTGCAGTTCTCCCTTTTAGGGTCTTTGCCATCTGGGATGCCTAACTATTCCTTTTCTAGGAGATGACATTAACATCTGCTGACATTGGCCTTGACCTTCTTTACATTGTAATATTCTTGAAGCATTGCATTCTGCAATCACTTCACACACCAGATCAAAACAGTTGTACACTTAGGTTTCTACTCTTGGAAAGTCATGTTTTATGACTAGTCATGTCCTTAGGCTTCACTATTGAGGAGAACAAAAATAAATTATGTCTCTGTCACCAAACTACAGCCCTGATGTTTTGCAGGCAGTTCTGTGACTCCCTCATGCATTGTATTTCAGAGTTGTGTATAATATGAAATGAAGACTAGGTATATGAGAGCTCTCTTATTTAAAATGCTTACTAGAGGTGACTGTTCTTGCTGTGATTCTTCACAGCTTTTCTAGGATACAGCATCAAGATAAGCAGCTGCAATAGGCAAAATCTGTTTATTTTTAATTTACTTCTTATTGTAGCAGCATGAAACAGTACTTCATAAAGTTTAAGACAAAAACAGCAAGCACATCACTGCTAAGTAAACATAGAAACTAAACAAGCTTATAATTCGACAGGTCATATTCCACCATCAGTACATTGGCAAATGTGCCCTCAAACTGTTAGCTGACTGCTTCATCTCTCCACTTTTTTATTTCTTCTTTTTTCCTTCTCTGCCTTAGATAAGTCATATCTAGGCTTTGAAGTAAGTAATGCCTCTCCTTGTCACTTGTACAGTGCCCAGGAAACTCTTCCTTGCAATTTCTACCTCCAAAGGCAACAAAAATCAGGAATGGGGCTTCACTAATCCATAATGCCATAGCTGGCATTTTTCTCACCTGTCTTCAGACATATCTACTGTAGATATGTTCATTTGAGATCATAAACTTTGGCTCTCTTTACAGTCAGTATGGAGAAGCAAGTACTTTTGGAATATTGTTTACTCTGCCTTGGTTTGGCTATCAGATTTAGGAAATAAGGAATTGTACCTTAAACTGTCTGTATGATGGTAGGTGGATCTTCCATGGGCAGTGACTAGTTTCAGTTAAAACAAATGTCACAACTTTGGTGATCACCTTTTGTTTAGAGGTTCTCCTTCCATGTGGGTAAACCAGATTTCTGCCTACTTTGCACTCCGGCAAGAGCACAGAGGGAGTTCAGCCAAAATGTTTCCCAATTACTCTAAGCCCTACAGGAAATTTCACAGACATGTATGAAATCCATTCAACTGGAGTTTGCAATTTTGGAGGACATTGTGGGCAAAAGAAGCTGAACTTGAGGATGCCAGCATCTGATTTTATGTTTCTCTGCATGAACAATATAAATAGAAGGAGGGGCAGTTACAGCAGAAGGTCTTGTGTGAAAGTTGAGGTTGATAACTCTCAGTGCACAGTGAGGGCATTCCCATCACAATAAATCCTTCAGAAACTGTGATTCTTGCATTGCCGCAGAAGTCAAGAAGGATGGCAGTGAGGTACCTCACAATCTGTCACTCACTCTGGCTCCAATTGTCTGGGACCTGACCAAAAGATATAGAAACGTTTCTTTTTCTTTTTTTTTTTTTATTGAGACTTCTTTTTGGTTTATATGTGGAAGATATTAGAGACATGGAAGCTTTCATCAAACAGAGTCTTTTTAAGAATGGATGTTCAGCTGGTATTAACTGGTGTCACTCTTTTGAAACCATGAAAATATGCATCACATTCTACCACAGTGCCTCCTTTTATAAGCAAATAAATTTGCAGGTTAGAGGAAATAGCAGACAATGCCAACGGAATAAAAAATTATTCCAAATACCAGCATTTTTCATATTATCATCTCTATATTCCACAAAAGTAAACAACAGTAAGATAGGGCGTCATGATCATCATCATGGCTGGGCTTTGCAAACCAAGATTTGGGAAGGGCTCTACCCACATTTGTCACAAGCACGCTGGTGGCTAAAGAGGCCAATGAGAGATAGACAAGTCCAGTTGCAAAAGGCACAACAGAAAGATTCCTTGGATGGTATCGGCAAGACACGGTTCTTTCTGAGTTGTCTTTTCTCCTCGAGAGTGATCCTGCGTGTGTTCTCAAAAGAAGCAGCAGCGTTATAGATAGTAAGATAGGGTGTAACATTTAGATTAAAAAAAACCCACGTTTTGACAACCCCTGAATGAAATGTCATTTTTTTAGGGATAATTTTACTATTTTAAGCATGTGACTCAGTTTTGTTTATAGCTTGAAGAAGACAATATTGTACAATGAAATGATCTGCAGTGTACAAATAAGGCTCAGTGTTATTTTACAACTACTTATTTGTTCAAAGCTACCAAAGTAGAAACCATTTGCTAATAATCAATGCTGTGTGTTCACTACTCCACAGCAGGTGACTTCTTCTAATTTCATTTTAGCCTGAGTTTAATTTCCACTTCAATGTTTATTTGTAAACATCAAGATGATACAGACCAGATCTTTTAGAAGATACTGTTCCTGAAACAACAGCTATCTGCGATTACAAGATTGAATTAACTTCAACTTCATCATCATCTAACTCTGCTGAAATGTATGAATATATCTCTCTTAATAACAGCTTGCATCAATCATTTCCAGGCATTGTATCTTTATTTCTGAGCTAAGACAAAAAGTCTTCTAAAATCTGTATTTTTTTTCCCTCCACTGAAAGAATCAAGAGGAGAAAGAAATACTTCTCTAAACAGAAGTTCTATTCAGCTGTATACTGGTATTGGACAGGATAAAATTAATTTACTTAATAGTATGGGGGTATGTTTTAGATGTGTGACCAAAACAGTGTTGATACAGAGATGTTTTCATTGCTGCTGAGTGGTGCTTAACACAGAGCCAAGGCCTTTTCTGCTCCTCATCCCACCCCGCCAGTGAAGACTCTGGGGGTGCACAAGAATTAGGGAGGGGACACAGATGGGACAGCTGATCCCACCTGGCCCAAGGGACGTCCTATACCATATGGTGTCATGCTTAGAAACTGGGGAAGAAGAAGCAAGGGAGGGTATTTGGTGATGTTTGTCTTCCCAAGTCACCGTCACATGTGATGGAGCCCTGCTCTCCTGGGGATCGCTCAACACCTGCCTGCCCTTGGGAAGTATTGAGTGAATTCCTTGTTTTGCTTTGTTGGTGTGTGCAGCTTTTGCTTTACCTAATTAACTGTCTTTATTTCAACCCATAAGTTCTCTCCCATTTATGCTTCTGATTCTCTCCCCGTCCCACGAGGGCAGGCTGAGGAAGCGGCTGTGTGGGGCCAAGCTGCCTGCTGTGGTTAAACCACCACAAACTGATACCTCTGAGTTCACAGAAACAGAGAATACATCCTGCTTCCTTTAAGAAGAAATACTTCCTGCTCTAAACTGACAACTTGCATGCAGTCTACATATACATGAATACTGTCAGAACATTTTATAAATGTTTATAAGTGCTGAAAGTATCCCTGGCACACACAGGCATGGCAATGTCCATGACCTTACAGTAGGGCAAGATGAGTTCAAACTGAAAGAAAGAATGTTTTCACTGATGCATGCTCTCAGTCTTATGCTCAAGAGCAGCAGCATGTTTGTGATGACCAACATCAGCCCAGCAGCTGGGCATCACAGTGCTTCTGTTGAACTATTAGATTCAGGATCCGTAACACCAACTGTTAAGTCTATCTTGGGTCTCCCGAGATTCCTTCATGATATTTAGGTTTCCAATATGCATTTGTACTCTTTTGGGTCTGGCAGTGATCAGTGTCTCTGTTTTGTCCCACCTCTGTGAATCAAAGGTCACCACATTCTTTGTCTCCAGGTCTGGGTGCCTTGTGAAGCTGGAGGCAGATGTGCTGGGGTCTTGCTGACCTGCTCATCTGAGTGCCCTTAACACAGACCATTCTGAGAGCCCTGTCCCTCCTATATTCTCCTGCTGGTGCCTCTACACCCAGTTGTCCCCAGTAGCCTCTGCTACTTGAACCATTCTTAATCTTCCTATTACAATGCTGAACACCCTGATGAACAGATCTGTGTGATTAACATCGTTACACTGGCTGTCAAGGAGTCATTCTTTGCTTCTTGATAATCTTTCAGCTCACCTCACGCACTGCATTTAAATATGATACAACATGCAAAAGAGACATAAAATTTGATTTTCATGCATTTTTCTGCTTCTTTAAAACCCTTGAGAGTTTGTTTTGATTTTCAAGGTAAGGTTCATTTTAATTGTCTTCAGCTATCAAGAATTAAATTTGTACCTACTCTTTGCCAATTTGATATGGTCACTACAATACATCACATCTCCAATTAGCTGCCCCATCCTAAAATAGATGTTTGAGGTAGAAGTAATCATACTCTGATGACAAAATATGTTTTCTTGTCACTGACAGTAAAAAAAGATAGACTTGGTTTATTCTAGTCAGTTAAATATTGGTTGATTCAAGTAGCATAAGAGGAATTCCACTTTTACAGAAACACAGCTGGAACTACTTCCAGGTGCTTAGTGAACCATAAAGACCCACAACATAGTCTGACTATTCAGTATTTTTCAGACAGCCACCGCTGGCTTGAAAAGGTACAGAAAGCCAATGGAACTCAGGCATGTAAGGCTATAAATATTCTGTTTAATAAATTTGAATAGCTAGAGATTTAGAATGCTTGAAATGACTGATCTCAACAATAAGATCCTTCCTGCTCTGTTGCATCTCATCTAGTACCAGAGAAGAAAGACAGTCCACTCTCTTTCAACACTGTGGATGTACCTCCAAGACATGGGAGACCTCAGCCAGAACATACCCCTGCCTTTGGAGTGAAACAAACTGCTACTCTATCTCTTAAAACTCAGGAAGATGAAGGTCTGGGTGTGAAGTTTGTGCATCTGCATCTAATCAAAAATGAAAGTTTACCTGACAGCTTCCTTTTTTTTCAGGGAACACAGATAGCTGAATAACTAACCTAGGATATAAATTCTGCTTTTGCTTGTGGATGAGGGGAACAAACCACTACTTTACTTTGCCCCTTTTATCTTTCCTCGAATGCCCAGACCCCTTCTGCTTAAACTATGCACTGTAATGGCTTGCTGTATGTTTAGCATTGTCTAAGCATAGAAGTGAACATCAGGTATGCCACTGTTGGAATACTCTCTTTCTCTGACTTTTAACATTTCAGTACTACCAACTCCTGGAAATCAAGAGTGATTTGGGGTTTGGATAAATGATTCTAGTATTGCAGAGTGTATGAACTGTTGCAAATAGATGCTTAGGGATGGATCTCCTATGTGAAAATTAGGCTACAATTTGAAATATTACCTTCTAGAAGCACTAGTTGTTTTATGTTTCCTGATGTGATGGAAAGGAACCCCTTGGAAAGCTGTTGTTCCACTGTTTGGATGCATGGTAACAAGTAGTTTACAAAATTTATGGAAAAAAGACTCAGCCTTTCATTTACAGCAGCAAGGCAACACAAATGCCATGGAAAAGCAGTCTCCAAAACAGAGGCAAACAGCTTTTGCAGTGGTCACCACTGACTTGAAAGCCTTACGGAAGCAGCTGCTTCTGTATATCCTTTTAAGCCCATTGAGCCTTGATCCAGCTGTTAAAAATAACAATGTTTTTCATCCTCCATAATAATCGGATCTCACAGGGCAGTGCTGGAGGAGCAGTTGCATAAAAAATCTTTGGTTATATAACAAAAGTGCACCACACCTCCCGAGTCACAGAGATGCCAGGCGGGTCTGCGTGGCAGCCTCCAACCACCACAACTTCCTGTGCTGACATCGGCACCTGCCAGAGGGCTCTGGCACAGCCTCACACCTTTGCAAAGAGCTGTAGAGCTTTCTGCCATACACAGGTTTGGTGTTGTCTCTCCCTTCTACAAAGGAAAGTCATGGAAAGAGGATGAGCGTCTGCACCTCATGATGTGTGTATTAATTTAGTCCTCTGGTGACACTGGCTTTGTAAAGATGTTCTGGGCTTTGCAGTGGGGCACTTAAGTCCATTCTCTGCTCTCTGCTGCAGTGTCCCATGGGAGGCAGGATACAGAGCAGGGCACTCACATCTCCTGATGTCATGGATGCATTCACAGCATCACCTCTCAGAGCCCCTCTCTTGGCATCTGTACCTCTGCAGCTGAGTGCCATCAAACACCCTGAGATGATGCACCACTTTCCTTCCTTCTGCCTCCCCAGGAGACAAATTGGCATCCACCTGGGATACATTCCCGAGGTTTTTGGATCTAGAGATCAGAAGCTCCCCCACAACAAAGCACTTAAGTGCAATGCACAAACTGAAACGTTCAGGCAGTCCCTCTGGAAGCCTGTAGGATGTTTCACACTGTTAAGTGCTTCTCTGGATTCGTCTCAGCCTGAGCTTGAACTTTGCTATTTTGCCTACCATAAGATTAACTAAGGATGAACAAAAGTGGAAACAGCAAAAACTTTCCTTTTAAAGAAGCTGAAAATGAAGACAAATATTTCCCTGAAGATTTACCAGCAGTAAGATTGTTGTGGAAAAATGTGAGACCTATTTCCACAGAAGTCTCCTACCTATTTTTAACAGCAAAATTCAGCTGGTATGTCTTTGTATGCACAGAATTGCACTATGTGTTGCATTTGGGGTTTGCAGGATGCAAAAATCCAGGGGCAACTGGCAAAGTAATAACTGTCTTAATTAAGAGAAATTAATTTAGCTCAACTGAACATGCATAGGCAAGATGGGGTTTGTTCTATTATTATCTCATGCCAGGAAAACTCCAAGGAGTGGAGAGAGAAGAGAGTTATCCACTGAAACACCTGATAAATGCATTTGCACCTCAGGGCATTTTTTGGTCTTTGAAGTCACATCAGCCTGAAATGTAGTAGAGATGGGCATTGGTAGGCACTCAGAAAATATGTTTCACTCCTCAGAACAACTCTCCCAATGCTGACTGTGACTGAAGTCAGTCTGCTGCCTTGAAAGGGGAAATTGCTTCTGTGAGGGCCCTTTGACAGACACAGTGTGTATAAAGAACATCCAGGCATTTGGGGTACTTACCCTTATACCACAAGAATGTTGAAGAGTTTCCAGTTTACAAAGTACACACAAGGTCCACACCCTCTGAACATCTTGAAGAAGGATGTTAATGCTGGGCTGTTTATTTTCCTTGAAGACTGCCTGTCTCTGATCTTCAGCGGTACCCACCTTGGGCAGAGCATGGAGGAGGATTTCCAAAATCTGTGTTCATGAACGTGTAGCAGGCAGAAAGACTCTGCTTGCAGGAATGGTCAGTCTGAAGCTGCTTGTGAGATTGCTGCTTGTCACCTAAACCTTTAGAAGAAAGAACCGTTGGAAGTTATTCAGCTCCAAGAAATATCCAGGTGCAAGCAAGAGCATCTAGGACTTGATGAAAATGGTTGGTAAGTCTCCCCAGTAAATAGATGCATCTGGCAAGATCACCAGACACTTCTCTTTTCAGCTATGCATGGTGATCTGGCTCTGTCTGATACCATGGCTTCAAGTGAGGCTCCTGAGAAAGCAAACCCACCTCAAAAAAAAGCTCACGGGTTAAAATCTGTTAAAATCATGAAAACTTAAACTGGCATACTTCACATAGCCCTGATATTTCCCTTCCCCCTGCCTGTAGTTTTCTATCATGTAGGGTACCATTTGTTCAATCTATTACAATGTGCTCTTGATTTCAGTCCCCCACTTTGTGACCTTAGTGCATTTTCTTCCCATGAAGGATCACAATATAAATCACTAGGTCAAGGAATAATGAGTTCAGTATTTTTTAAAAGCCTCCCACAGTAAGGCAGGATATTGACTCATGATTCAGCAGGTGATGGGATGTAATAAGGGGATATTTTTTTCCTTTAATTGCTGTTGAAAATGGAAAAAGGAGCAAGAGAACAACTTAGTTTTCTGAGACAAGGATTTTAGCTTTACTGGGTTTGGTTCACTAGAATCACCTAATAGGCTTGAGTATAAGGAGCTGGACAAAGCTAAAAGGATAAATAAACTGATAAAAGACTCCAGCATGACTTTCTCTTTCCAGTCTGAAAATTGGATTAAATATGGTTCTACCATTATGTAAATTGACAGTGAGAAAAGGCTAACCTAATGGTCTGTGAGCTGAATGGGATGCAGGATCTCCTGGTTTCTAACCCTGTCTCTTCCAGACCTGTCTGTCCATGGCCACAGGGGTGACTGTTCAAAGAATCACAAACACAAAGGCCAGAAGGGACCATTAGAGTTACCTCACTGAACTATTGTAAAGCTGATTACCAGGCTTTTTTGCCCAGTGATTTCTGCACTGAGCTAGTTAGCTCATTGAGTGTGGTGAGGGTCATCAAGGACACACTTGTGGAAAGCATGGCTGGCAAGGGCAGTGGGTAAATCATGTTTTGTTTTGGGGGTTTATTTTGTTTTGTTTTCCCCCCTCCCCCAAATTAGAGGTTAAAGTGCTGGTGTATCTCTGTGGAAGGTAGTAAAATGGTGCAGACAACGTTCCTGTCAAGCAGCACCTGGTGTCTCCCTGAGAGGGCAACTCCCAGTTCCTGCCCAGCCCGTGGTGGGAACACAATGTCGCCTCTTAACAAGCTCATTCCTAACTGTGGCCGCTGCCAAGTCCATCCCTTACCCAACCCAACTGCATCATCCAGGGCCTGTGTGGATGCCCTCTGCCTGCTGACCCTACAGCAACCCAACAAGGTGTCAAGATTTGGCAAAGGATCTGGCAGGTAGATTTTGTAATAACTAATTCTTTTACTGTACTAGGCAGGAAAAACAAAGATTCAACCCGATTATTCATGAAGTTTCATAATGAAACTCTTTTTTCAATTGTTCTATTCCTTTAAATAAAAGTTGGTAGATATCATGCTGCCAAAAGGGCAGGAAAATTCATTGGGTAGAAGGTGGGATGATCTCAGACTTGAAAATGTTTTGATTGACAAAGAGTAAGATTTTAAAACATCCTATGCACAAATGATAAAGCATCTGGAGGAGCTGAGTAGCCATTTCTCCAGTGCAATTATGCTAATTTGTTGTAATCTACAGCAGCTTTATGTAACATGCTGTTTATTATATGTAAATTCAAGGAATTCTCCTTCTTCAAATAATTATTAGATACACTAAACCCCCTCTATTCACCTACCACTTTATAGAAGTGGCTTTATTCCTTGAAACAAACAAAAACACAACAAAACCCGTCCAAATCTAAATCTAAACCACACACAACAATCTTCATAGAAAAGTTCAACCAGGCATAAAGAAATTAAGGCTCAAGAACAAAGAGAGTATTTTCACTGTTTGATTCTACCCTGGCCCCTCACTCCCTCCTACCTGCAGGTTTCTTATCTGTAGCTCATTCTTTCTTTCTTCAATTTGACCTGAGGTCAAATGCATCACTTTTTTACATTATAATCTTCAGTATTTTGCATTTCCCTGTGAAGTCCTCATCCAGTTTGTTCTTTACTAAAGATTAAAGGATGTTGTTTTTCATGCTGTTTGGAGGGAGAAGAGCATGAATATCTGCAAAAGCCTCTGGTACATTTCCATGCCAGTCTTGCCCTCTATGCCCTCCTCACTTCCAGGAGGAGAAACTGCCTCTGGAGCTTCTGCGGTGCTGGATCTTTGTACGCTGAGGGAGATGAGCACTTTTGCAGAATTTATGGGTTGTCATGTCATCCCAGTGACCCTAAGAAAGTTACTGATATACTTAGAGACAACAGAGCAAGATGACAGATAACATACCTGAAATACCTGAATCCTGGTCTGGCACCTCCTGATCTACAGCAACACTCAAGTCAGCAGTAAACTCACATCAACCAGTTTACAACTTCCCTCCCAAGCTGAGCAGAAGGGGAAATCTGATACGAATATTGTGTCAGCTTCTATCAGCAGGTCAGTGTCTTCTGCATTTACAATGTATAGGGAATGACACAACTTGTGGATTCGGCTTTCAGGATGGAAAGGAGATCTTTCATGGATACTGCCTTATACTAGTGCAAATTGGTAAGAATAAAAGCCAGCTAGTTGCAGTGATGATATTGTTAGTTCAAATGGATGTGCACGATGAAAATATTGTGGAGAGGATTTCTGAAGTGTGCAGGGAGATGGAATTGAAAGAGAAAATAATACTGTCTGAACTGTTGGGGAGAATGAAAAAGTAAAGTTAGACAGGGAGATGGCAGGCATGGGGAGTTCTGCAGATGAGTATGTTGTCTGAAGCAATACCCTGCTTTGATTTGCTTTGCTTTGGACCTGCCAGCTGGTTTATTTGATAGCCCCTGGTTGTCAACTGGCAGGGACTGGGAATAATTTGTCTCTTATCACCGACTCACTGGGACTCATAATTTTATAGGTCTCACACAGTTCCCCTTTAACTGTTTCTTCTATACTTGCAACTTGATGAGCACTAATCTCCTTAGTTGCTGTTCATTTCCTCAAATCACATTTGCCTTCCCCTTGAACATTTTCCACTTTCTAACAAAGTTTTGCAGAGTCTCTGCTCAAATGTGCACGTGGATCTGTGTTTTACCATAACAAAGTTCTTTGCTCTTTTCCCTCTCTTCTCTAAAAATTCAAATTTTTTTCTGTTTGTTTTTTTTTTTTTCTGTTTTCTTACCTCTATTTTCGTTTTTTTAAGAGGAGTGGATGGAAGAAAAGGTTAACTCCTTAGCATTGACCTGCTTTTTCCACACAAATATGTATGATCTAGGGCATGAAAAAGTGAATAAGGCTCCACTGAGACATGAAAAGCAGGGGACAGAATATGACACCCAAGTCACCCAGTGTGGATGTCGGGAACAACCTGCTCTGCTCTCCTTCCTTTCCACATTTCTCTGTTGTTTTTTTCCAGCACCTCCTTTTCCCCTCTTCCTTCCTTTATCTCAAGGAAGCTAAAGAAGCATGACAGCCCATCAGTGATGGAAGGCTTATGGGAAGGACTAATTGCTTTCCCTGCTTTGTTCAGATGTACAAACAGAGCATTGCTTAAAATCATTACCCAGTCATCATCTATCATACACACTAGTTCTATTTTCCATGCACTAAATATGTCACAGGCCCTAAATTTGTCACTAATTGTACAATAGGCTATACAGGCCTTTGTTAGGAGCTAGTAATTTGTTAATATAAGACATGGGACTTTGGCTTTATCTCAAATTTCCAAATGTTACTGAGGCAGTTAAATTTTTTATATGTTTAAGAGGCACCAGGAGCCTCAACTTTCTGTCACTTTTATGAAACCATATATGAATCACAGCAATTCCCATGTTACAACATTGCATTCTGTTATAATAATGATAAAATTACTAAGTGCAATTTTGAAAAAGATGGCCATTTCTTCCACACATATTCAAGTTTTTTCTCTTTACTTTTCCTTGTCTATTTGGTTTCCAACCAATTTAATCTGCATTCAGAGTTGTTAATTTTCTCTTTCCTCAGTACATGATGATGCTTTGTGGCAGCAGAAGCACAAAAAAAACTGAAAAAGGGGTTTGGAGGTCCTACTCTTATCCTCAGTTACATTTAGGCAACTACAACAAAATCCAGTGGAGCTGCAGGGACAGTCTAGGGGCAGGAATTGGCCTCAGATTAATATTTGCAGCTAGAATATCTGTAACTGTTTAATTTATTAATTTTCAGCCCGTAGTAACACATAGAGCCAAAATGTGTGCTTCAGTCCCTTCCCTGCTTTGGGTATTGTGCAGGCTTGGGGGTATGTTCCAGCTAGAAAAATGCCTTAAAAGGCATGATTCAAACTAGTTATCCTTATTTTCCCGTATGGAAGGTGTTAGCTATACAGTCAGCTACACTGGTTAACCACTGGCTAATGTGAAAATGAGACAACTTGACACAATCTCTTTGCTTTAGGGACATTTTACACGTTGTCTGTAAGGTTTGGAAAGCACAGGTGTGTTTTTGTAACACACTACTTGAATCTGAAAGCTTTCTGTGTCTAGTTGAAATGCTAATTAGAATATATACATACCGACTACCAACATATATTCACACACGAGAGAAAACTGACTGTCAGCATCAGAGAAGTGCTTGATCCTTGAGCTCCTCTTACCTGGTCTGGGTATAGCCAACCACTGCACAAAGCTCTTTCTGGACCAGCATATTCCCTCCCTGATTATATAGTTTCCTGCAAGTTACTTTAGGGTTGGGGACTTAATGATCTTAAAAGTCTTTTCCAGCCTAAGTGATTCTATGATTCTATGAGACTCCTTGGGGATCATACCCTACTTTTTCACAAAGCTGAACAGGAAACCAATGGGAAGAGTTCTGAGACAGCACCAAGCAGACTGGGACACCCCCACAGTGCCTGCAGCACCATGCAGAATCCAGCTGTGATATGGAGAGTGGTGTAACCTCTGAGGATTCTTGGGCTCATAATCAGCAAGTCTAATTTGTGGGGGTAGAGATCTGCCGAAGTGATTACTAAGTGTCCTGCTCCAGTAACATCTTGGGTGTATGGTGAGCTTGGGTATCTCTGCAAGTAGCTCCCCAATGTAAACATGACCTGTAAACATAGTTAACCAGGCACATGAGGAGAGGATGAAAAGATGCCTCAGACAAGGAAACCATGATTTATCTTCCATACTCATTGCAAAATCTGTGCGCTGCCAGTGAACTTTAAGCACTGTTCTACAGCCAAAGCAGGTAGTGAGATGGGTGACACTGAACCTCCAGCCACCTCAGTCTCTGTGTAATATAGTCTGCCATTCCCAGAGGTCTTCTTGTCAATAAACTCGGTAATATATCTTCAGTTTCCTGTGGGACATCTGGAGAGGGTTACCCACCAGTTAAATATATATTCATATAGGTTAAATAATCACTTTTCATGCTGAAGCTGTACACACCCACCCTGTCAGCCTGGTAATGACTTCAAGTCAACTGAAGCCAGAGCTGTCCCTCAGCTCTCCAGGTTGGTGTGACAGTGATCTGGGTTGGCCAGCACAGAGCTCAGAGCCTGACCTAATTTACCCGGCTTTTCAAATAGGATTTTCTACCAGTGCCAAATCCAAGCTATTGCAGTCAGACTGCTATTATTACCTAGGCTAATGTATTTAAAAGTACATTATGCTGTGGTCAATGATGGAGGTACTCAGTTTTGCCATGGCAAAAAGGATTAAAAAGTAAAAAAGTTAGGGGTACCAGGAGAAGAGGCTTTCCTTTTATCTTGTCATATTTTTGGAAGAATTGAATTTTTTGGGGGGTTCATAATACTGATTTTAATCCTTCATTGTTGTAAATATTGAAAGTACTACTTAGGAAGGGTGGAAGCCACTCATCGCTTGTCCTTGGTAAAATCCACCTTGATCCCACCGAGGTAAGATATAGACACCAAGATTTGTACGCTCAGCACAGACCCTGCTCTCTGAGTTGGTAAGAGCAGCACAATAACAGTTTCTAGCACCTAAATTCTGAAGGGGGAATAATTTACATCCTTCTCTACCCCTTGCTTGCTCGATTATGCTGATCTTTTTTCATCGTGTTTGCTTGAGTCTATGTATCTATAAGTCACGTATATGCTGCCAGTTACCTTTCAGAGCCATGTGTAATGTGGCAGAGATTTGCTGGCTGAGTGAGTGCTGTCAGAGTCGACAAAATCAAACCTCCATCTCCTGGCCTTCAGCAGCATCACTGTGATGGATGGGAGACATCTCCTTCTTCACTTTGCAGATTGATCTCTTCCATTTAGCAGTGTTTGGATAATGGTTACTTTGTGCTCCAGGCAAGTAGTTTTCCACCATGTCCTTCAAGCTAGGAGCAAAAATTATATATTTATATATATCCTCAGATGAACCCCACAAAAATAATCTAAAAAATTCCAATCTTCATCAGTGACAACAATGTAAGAGAAGTTGAAGAGAGACCACAAAAGGAACTTTATTATGGAATTTACTCCTGAAATCTGAGACCCCCTACTGCCTCCACTGTCACCAATCACACAGAAACTCAAGTTTTGAAAGCTAGGAGATGCTACTCCTTGAGAGCCCTGCTCTGTGTCACAAGTTCTCTTGAATGTGCTCACTTGCTTCCTGATCTGAAGTGTACACCCTCCATAGAGAAAATAATTTTATTTCAAATGCCAGTACAGCTCTGAATATAGAACATACTTTTTAGCTGAGAGCTGTGTTCTTGCCTTATACCTCCATGTCTGGCAACTTTCAGAGAATGTCTGCTAGGGAAGGTCCATCCTGAGCCAGTCAAGGTGTGATTGCAAGGACAGCACAAGGTTGGTAGGACCTGAAATCTCTCCTTGCTTGGTTCAGATGTCTAGACAAATGTAATTTGGCTTCCTCACATAACTCATCTGCCTTTCAGCTGCCCCTCCAGGATTGCGCAGCTTTTCCATGGGTCCTGGGTGTCACTGGAGGTACCTTGGAAATGTTGACACAGATGCACAGACCACTCACCTGCCTCCCCCAGTACAGGACTGCTCTGAAAGTGCAGGGGGTTTCTGCTCACCAAGTGCAGCACCGTGGGGATAGTTCCTTTGTGTGATATGTCATGGCAATTCCTCATTAACTTCTATGTTGTCCTTTCACTATCCTGCATGGGAAGCAGAATAGCTCTGCTCTTTCTTTTCCCAGCACAGAGTCGTCTGCTTTTCTCCAGCTCTTTTTTTTTCATTTGTGCTTTAAGGCAAGTTGAGTTGATTAGAGCCATATTTTCTAATTGACATTTGCATTGTCCTTGTTAGTCATCATTTGTAATATGCTATTGTCTTTGAGTGATCATAATTATAAAAAAAAAAATAATTGGTTACACACTTCCAGGAGTTTGCCAAGCCATTACCACTAATTAAGAACATTGTTTAGTGTAAGCTCGACAGCTGGCACACACCTAAAGGAGCATTCATTTCCCAGTCTATTGCTGGTGTTCCCAGTGTAAACTGGTGTTCCCATACGAAACACACACAGCTTTTATTCGTCTTTTAAAACAAGTTTGTTTCTGGAAATTCTCTTGTCACTGGTTCAACAAATCAGGCAAAGGGAACAGCAGGCAAACAGGATGCAGAAAAGCAAGATGATGTTGCAGTTAATGCAGCATCCATGTAACATTTGCTTTTCCTTCTTTTACAGACATATTTTTTCTCCCACAGATTTTTAACAGCTGCTTTTTAAGAAATTCAGGTTCTGTTGCACTAAACTGCCTTGGCTAAACTCAGGTAAATGAAGCTTTCATTTCCTCAGCTGTTTTTCTGTTTGAATGGGGAGGGGCTTTTCCAGAGCAGATGTAGCAAACATGATTTTTTCAAAGAAAAGTGCTCATTTCCTGGAGAAGTAAAGTGTAGTTTGCACTCCCAGCTAATGCAGTCATTTGACATTCTTGCTGAAGATTTCTGCCTTCTGCATATCATGTGCGTGAGGAAGATTTAATTAACTCAAAGCACAAGGAGCTCATCAGATAAAGGATGCTATTTAATTGCAAAGCCATAATATATTATGATTTCTTGTTGTTACTGTTTTAATACTGTAATTATAATAGTTTGTGGTTCACTCCTTTCTGCTGTTGGTGTGTTGAAGAAAGCTCAGTTTACTGCTGGTTTTGCCTTGATTTCTGCCTGTTGCTCATCTTCCCCCATCCCCCCTCCCCAACTAGTAACTGTATTTAGAAAGACAAGCAGATATATAGAGGGGAAATATCTCTGAACCAAATAATTCAAAGTCCAAAAAAGATGAAAGAAAATAAAAGAGTCAAGGTAGGGAAATTCAAATATTGTTCTGATGGGTTGAAAGCAGAAGCTTTGCTCAATTTGCTTCACCTGTGCTGCTGCAGTTCAAGGGCTTGGATCAATAGAAAATCATTCACTGGCTCCACTGGGCTTTTGCTCAGGTCCTATGTACAATTCCACTGCCTAATGAGCTCTCAGGAAGGGCAGCAAGCCGTGCAGGCAGGATACAGGGACAGGCTCTTGTAGCTCTCTCAGATGAACACAATGAACAAAACTTTGCAGGTTTGAATAGCCACTGGGTTCATATGAGGACATGTTCCACACATCAAAGGCACGGGCACCCCATAGTTTAAAAGGACCTCTATTTTTAACGAATTATCAAGGAAAACAAGTCTCACAGTAACAGATCTAACAGACCTTGAGTTAGGAGTGGCTCAGACTCTGGTAGGGCAGTGCACCTTATTTAAACACTTGCTTCTACTGCCTTCCAGAAGGCAGCACAGGAAGAGCTGAGGTGCAAGAGCTGTGCTTGTAGCAGGATTTGTAGATCTCTTCACATGACAAGCGAAAACAAGTGAGGAAGAGCACCTCTTTGAAATCTCCCCACCCATCCTGTCTCTCAGCAATAGATTGCATGGAGACATAGAGAGGAGAGGACCAAATGCAATTACTTTTACCATCTGGAAGAAGAGAAAAGGCATGTCAGTACAAGGGCACATTTCATCACCAACTTGTCTCTACCATGGCTCAGGTATGCAGTCCTGTGCAGTAAGAGCTGGGGCAGGCTTGCAATCTCAAGCAAGGCTGTAGGCATACCAGGGACTTGAGATTCATGTGGCTGCAAGCAGTTTGCAAGGGCTTCAAAATGCTACCAAGTCAACCATGGATCACTTTTGGGGTCATCTTGATTACAGAAAAACTAAATGCTGCGTCACTTGTCAGAGCAGCAAGGGCAGCAGCTGTGCCAAAGGCTTTGCTGAGCTAGTGCAAACCTGGATACAGCTTCAGTGCAAAGAAAGGGTGCAAGAGAAAAAAGTCAGTGATGTGGCCATGAGCAGACAGCAGCTGGGGCCTTCTTCATGGAAAAAAATTTTTGTCCAATTCTTCTTTTGTTTCATAAATTGCTCTCAACTTTAAATACTATAACTCCATTAAAGTTCTTAGTATATTGTTAGCTTAATCTGAAAGCTTTCTTGTGATTTAGGATTCACCCTGAATTTACATGAAAACTCAGAGTCTGGCTTTCAATTGACTTCCTCTTTTATTGACATACTCTCAGAATGGTTGGGGCCTTTGCTAACCAGGACAGTGGGGACTTAGGGCCCTAGCATGGCTGGTAAGAAATGATCAGTGGAGGGTTGACCTTGCCTTGGGCAAAATATGCTGTCATCTCTGCAAAGCTCTTTGGAAGTGGAGTAACCTGGTGAAACAGAATCTCTCTCATTTGGGTCAGCCTTGACCATTTTTTGTTGCCCAGCTCATGTACATGTGTGCATAGGATTTGGTTGGGATAAAGTTGATTTTCTTCACGGTAGCTAGTATGGGGCTGTGTTTTAGATATGTGACCAAAACAGTGTTGGTAACAGAGTGGTTTTGGTTGCTGCTGAGCAGGGCTTACACAGAGCCAAGGGCTTTTCTGCTGCTCACCCCACCCTTCCAGCGAGGACACTGGGGATGCACAAGGAGTTGAGAGGGAACACAGACAGGATAGCTGACCCCAACTGACCCAAGGGATATCCCAGACCATATGGCGTCATGCTCAGCTTGTAACATTGGGGTAGAAGAGAAAAGGGAGGGATGTTTGAAGTGATGGTGTTTGTCTTCTCAAGTCACCACTATATGTGATGGAGCACTACCCTCCTGGGGATGGCTGAACACCTGCCTGCCCATGGGAAGTGATGAATAAATTGCTTGTTTTGCTTTGCCTGTGTGTGCAGCTTTTGTTTTATCTATTAAACTGTCTTTATCTCAACCCGCAAGTTTTCTCACTTTTCCGATTCTCTCCCCCATCCCACCTGGGAGGAATGAGCGAGTAGCTGTGTGAAGCTGAGCTGCCAGCTGAGGTTAAACCATGGCACCTTAGGGAGTTTTCTGTTGCTCGGTTCTTGCACATGCACATGCTGCTTCAGGGAGTGGAGCTCAGGAAAGTGCCAGTGCTGGTCAGGAGCTCAGAGCCCTGTAGGCAGTATGGATGCCAGTTACTGGATGATGAAATTGCACAGATCATCGCTATAATTTGTGTACTCAAGAGTTCACATGGCAGTCAGATGTGATTGAACACAGCTGTTCAGATCACTGAAACACAAAATGGGCAAATCAGGCTCTGCACACAAATCCTGACAGCGGGTGCTCGCTTCCAGAGTGAGCCAGTCTTTGAGACAGTACAAGGGAGCAGCTCTGAGCTCTGCCATCTGATGAGTTCACACAGTACTTTATCTGGCTGTTGGAATCCATGCAGGCTTGAATCATACCTCTCGACAGTACCTGAGTAATGCTGTGTAAGCTGCACTGGGAAGACTGAGACAGGCAGTTGGTACCAGGTCCAGAGCTGGGAATAATGGCAGTGCTCTCCCTGTCCTTCCTGGTAGCCAAAGAGAGCTGTTACTTGCTGGCAGGAATGTGGTGCTGATGAAGGACAGCTCTTCTGACTGTTTCCATGTCACAATGCCAGCTACACTGGGGACTGCAGATGAGGTGTGTACATGTGTGTGCATTGAAATATAACATGTAATTTGCTCAGTTCTCTTGCCTTGTATTGCTTTAGTCTCCAGTCATGAAAAGATACAGATGCAGCTTCCCTGGACTTAGGAGGGTCTTGAAAGGTGAATTTTCTTCCTGAACTCCTGTCAATTCCTCCATCATCTTATTCTTCTCTAAGGCATTTAGGGAAGATCTGAAGATCTGGTTTGCAGTGTCACCCAGGCTGTGATTACTGAGCTGCCTACATGTCAGGAGATGAGATGACTTTGCTTGTGATTAAGTCTTTATGTTGTCTACAGAAAAGCTGAGCTTTCAGAAGGTTCTTGATCTGTTTCTAATGCAACCAAGCCAGGTGGGCTTCCCATTTGTTTGTATCCAGACTCTGAGATAAAGATCAAAGACATGAACAATAGTTTTAACTATGGTATATGAAGTTATTCCTCCTGACTAACCTCAACAACTCTCTTAAATACTGGATAAAACTGGAGCTTAAAGGACAGCTGTATGATGCTGATGTACAATGGGAAAACTTGCCAGGTCAGGGGCTTCCCACTTTCTGCTCCTCCATGTCATCTGCAGTGGCACATAATGGAGATGTCAGTAGATCCTTAGCAAGACAAACATCTGCACATGGAGTTGAGCTCTGGTCCTACTATGGACACCAGACCTGTGATCCTGACCAGTTTTCATCCCTTTCTCTCTTCCTGGTGTTTCCTTCTGCTGTCGTGGCTTTAAAGTGGCAACATCTGTGAGCTATAACAATAACTGCGGTCAGGGATGCATCTGGTTCAAAGAAAATTGAAAATCATATCCAGAAACCACTTTCTGGGAAAGCATTATGGGTTACAAAGTAAATATTCAATTTTCATTGCAATGATAGTTTAAATAAGATAGTATTATGGTGTCCTTATGTTCTAATGGTGCACATTTCATACACTTACTTGAGAGTTCATCTCCCCTTTCTCCACTCTCAGTTTCACAATGCAACCCCTGGCAGAATGTGACTGACTGAAAATCAAGTAGGATGTTGTGCTCTTTAATGCCCACATGGCTCAAACTGACACTAGAAAGCCCTTTGCACAGCATCCAACTGATGTGCCTTGGAGCTGATTTGGAAGGACTCCTGTTGGATGGGAAAGAAGCCTAAATCCGAAGGGCTTTGAAATCAAAGAGGATCTTAGAGTGGCTTTAATGGATTTGAATCAAGCCTCTGCTAGAGGGAGACTGTCATCACTGCTAAGTCATGTTGCAGGGTGTTGTGGAGGTGGTCACACATCCCTTCAACTGGGACTGGGATGGTGGTCTCATGTCATACCTCTTCTAGCCCAGGAAAGGCTTGGTGAGAGAGGAGAAAGGTGGGATCCTGGGAGAAATAATGAGAATACTCTTCCCTAACTCCCAGAGGGAAACCCAGGTTTGAGAAGAGGAGGTGCTCAGCTGGAGTTCCCAAGGGGCTTCTGTGCTAGGATCAACTAAAGTCAAGGCCAAGCACTGAATGGGTCAAATCAAGAACAAGCCCAAAGCCCATGTGCATGCTTGTATGCAGGCATCAGCTATCTTTAAAAGAACATCCACCTGAAAATATGATTACAAGGTAAGCAAATTATTTGATACATATTCAGCTGTTCTGCAATAATTGCCTGTAAGTCTGCACTTACGGGCTTTACTAATACATGAATGGTGATCCTCTGCAATAAATGATATCTGGGTGTCTGAGATGGGAGACATTCACTAAGAACATGCTTCAGTGCTGCATTTTTCCTCACCCCAATGTAGCACGTTCTTACACATGCAGTTTGTGACGAATATGTGAACTGCTCCTGAGTCTTTTTGCTGCTCTGTGTCCACATGGTAATAATTGGTATATCTTCCTCTCTGAGGGTACACAGGCAGGGTGAAATGTCTAGATATGTGTTGGTTTGGTATATAAACATGTCTTAATGCATGCACAGTAATTATTCAAAATCTATCCCCTTAGAAATTTTCAATATTTTCAGCATCTCCATGATTTTTCAGCTTGGAACCTGAATGTTTTTTCCCTTTCTTTAGGTTGCTAAAAAAAAGGTTTATTTCTTTGCCCTTCTTCTTTCTGTCTTCACTTTATTTCTTCATCAGAAGAGGTGAGGAAGGCCCACAACCTTGCAATGAGCAGCCTCAGGCATCCCAGCTGGCCCCAGCAAGGAGCTGTTTCAAGGGCTGGGAGCTGCTCCGAGCACCAGGCACATTCCATCAAGTTCCTCGTCCGAATGAAAAGCTGAAGTGGCTTTTCCATGTAGGGAGGATTGAAACCAGATCCTGTTATTAAATTTGCTAAATGGAAATATAATGATTTATGAGTGAGGTAGTGAACCCTCAGAAAGAATTCAGTAATAATAATCCTGGGCGAATGGCAGTGTGGAACAGACTTCAGAAGTAAATGTTCTGTTAAAAGAAAAACAAAAAACCCAAAACATTCAAGAAAACCCCCAGCTAAACAAAGCTACTAGATGTAAAACAGATAAAAACTTTAATTATTCCTAATGAGATCAACAACGCAACCAAAGGACTGAAACAGGACTCATCTGATATAACCAGTAAGAAGCACAGGCAATATCCTTTTACAGTCACGCTTGAGAAGTTCAAAGCCATGCAGTGCTTTTAACCACACACCAGTACTGCTGGCAGATGTGGAACTAAGTCCTAGGGATTTCTTTGGGAAAAAAAATATTCAAATATCTCCATAATTTTTTATTTTTCTGCAACGCATGGCAAAATTCAAAGGGTACTGAGTGTTTTAGGTGAGCACTGTATTGAATGCTGCAGGGCATTAACACCATTAAAAAAGATTGGGTTGTTGACACAAATTTTAGGGAGTTTGGAAAAGTAATGCTCTGACTAGAGTTTATCTTGTAAGAAAGGGGGTGAGGATGTCAGTTCATGGCTTTGTATGTGTTTAAAACTTATTCCAGAGTGATATCTCTTCACTTAAAAAAAAAAAAACAAACCAAAACCGAAATTAAAGAAAATAGAAGGAAGACATTGTGGCTTTCCACATTTCTCTTCTCTGTGTCCATGACATGGTGGGATCACAGCAGTGAATGCTGCAAACCAAGACATGGCTTGATGAAATTAAAGACTCAGAGTTGCAAATGAGTTGCTTGCATGAACCTTTCCAGTCCCAATCCATCCTCTGACTTCCCTGGGACAACAGGTAGCTCATGGGGTCACTTCTGTCAGTCCTCAGCCAGGAAAGGAAATCCAGACCCTGAGAAAAGAAGTAATAAAAGAAAGCAATAGGTCTGAGACAGTAACCACATATTGCTCTCAGCTATAATAACACACAGCAACATGTATAAAGATCTGGCACTGGGCTCTGTCTGACTCAGGGAGAATTGCTGTGATTAGCCAGACTCATGGAAAATATTGATGGGCCACTGCAAATGGAAGGAAACTTTTCTATGGGTTTTATTGCTTTTTTAAGGAAGGCAGGATACCTCCCCTTGCATTCCTTTGCTTCTGTGGCTTTTTCATCATTGGATTTTTAATAGTGCAACTACATCACTTCCCACACACAGACTTTTTTTTCCTCCTCTTGGTTGATTTTATTTCTCCAGCTACTTCACACTGTGCCACAATGTGAATAAAAAGGAATATTTACTTTTGCAACACTACCTGCCCTGAGAGCAATACGGTATCCCATGTAACAGCTGTGGCCACTAATTCACTGCAACTGCAGTCTGTCTTCTCAGCATCAGCTACATTTCTTTTCCATATGCTAACTCCCTTTCAGCTTAATTTTCCCATTACCCAGCAGTAACATTGAGTAACTGTGTTGGGCTGTATTCAAATGCAAATTAATATCCCCTTCTGCCCATTAACTCTGCTGTTTCTTGTCTAGCCAAAGCAACTGGAAACAAGCACGTATCTTGGTTCAGTGGTCTGACAGAGGGGCCCTATCTGGGCTGGGATTGCTGTTCATCTCCAAGGGCAGACACAAAACAGCAGACTTCAGAAAGGAGAGGTTCTTCATCAAGATGTTTCCTGTCAAATAACCTCTGAACTCCAACCATTCAGCATACACTGTAGCTCTCTTGAACTTCAGTGTTTGACGTATGTAATTCACACAATGCCTATGCTGTGCTCTAGATTGGAAACATCCGGTGGATTGACATCCAGAAATCTTCAGAGGAGGCATGGGGGAAGGGAGCTGAGGGGAAGAGATATGTCACTGAGCAAGGGGTATGGCTCAATTCTTAAACACCATTAATGAGCCAGGCTGTTAAGCTAAAGAAACCTCAGAGCAGCCTAGCAGAAAGAAAGTCCCCTAAAAGAGGGGATATAGGTGTGAATGATGAGAGCATGATGGGAGGGGAGAGGGGGAAAGAGAAGAAAATATGTAGAAGGTTAACTTTCTTTTACATTCTTTAGAAAATTGGGCTATCTTTCTTTCACAACTCTTTGTTTTTCAGGATCACTTGGGACTAGAAATA
Organism: Lepidothrix coronata; assembly: GCF_001604755.1. Classification (NCBI taxonomy): domain Eukaryota; kingdom Metazoa; phylum Chordata; class Aves; order Passeriformes; family Pipridae; genus Lepidothrix; species Lepidothrix coronata. The sequence goes on along the minus strand of NW_016690247.1, from coordinate 3,601,783 downwards.
CTAGCGTATCTGGAGGAAAAAAGTGGTGTAATTCCTCTGTACCCCAACCCAGAAAATTAAGCTCCACACGTGTGAGTAACCAACCCCAAGAAATCTTATGAATTTCTTCATACTTATGCAACTCTGAGCTTCATTTGATTTTGTTTTCCACTCTGGTGCTTAATCTTCAGCCACCTATGGTCCCCCCTTTCCCTTTCCGGTGTAGGCATGGGCAGCGCGTGCAAATAGCATTACTCCATGCTAAGCAAATCTCCTGTTTTGCAAAGAATATTTTTATAATTTTCTACCTTTTCCTGCATGCTATCTGGAAAAAAATTTTAGTTAAAGTTGATTACTTCCCTTTGAAAATCCCAAAAGCAAAAGAGATACAAGAACAGGAACAGCATCCATCACTTAGAAGCCTTCAATACATGATAAGAAACAAAGTCAGGAGGCAAATCAATGGTACTTGAACCCATACTGAGACTAGTCAAAGTTCAGTTGCTGGAAGGCCTGTTGATGTGGACAGAGTGCATTGGTTAAAAAAGGATACACACCACTTTTCTGACCACAGGTCCAGCTGGCTGAGTTAGTAACAACAATCATTCAGTCAAGAGGCATAAAAGAGAGCATTCCCCTCTCAGAGTAGTCCCTGCAACACTGATGAGAAGTCTCAGATTTTTGCAAAACACTTGCAAAAAGTTGTGTGCAAAATGGCTTGCACACCAAAATCAGATGGGTAAAGGTATTTAGCTAGTGCATGAATAACGAATAAGTAAGAAATATTTATGATCAGTTCACAAAGAAGAAGATAAGAAAATAGTCCTGGAATAAATTAATTGCCATAAAAAAAGTCACTGCTCCTTGGGAAACTCCCACTTTTGAGTTCATGATTGGTAAAGTGTTGTTTAAATTTTCCATTTCTGAGTTGTTCAGAACATTACTTATGTTCATATATATGATCACTTCATGCGTAAGAAGCTTGTTCTTCCAGTGCAGAATAATGAACGTGTCAGCCCAGATAACTGCTGAAATTCAGCCATCTGCAAGATGTTGCCATGGAAAGAGCCTATTGCACAGGAATTTTTGGCTGTGGATATTGTTCTGGAGATCGTACTTTTTGTACAGGACCTTGTGTTTTTGGTCCCCTTTGGAGAGAGTGAATTCCATGGCAAATCATCGTTGTCGTTTAACCTTAGACACTCAAAAGGCAAAAGACAGCACTTATTCAATACCAATGTGTGATATCAGAGAAGGAGGTTTTGTGATGAAAACATTTTCTGGACAAAGATGTGAGAAGCTAATCCAACAGTGACTGAAAGAAATCAGACAAATGTTACATGAAACAGATTACCTTTCATCTCTGACCTACCCAAAAAGGACACGTACAAACTAAAGGCAGGCAAAACAACCCTTGTCCTGCTGGCCTTTCTTATCTTTTAAGAGAGGCAGCAACTGGGTTCTCAGCTTTGAAGTCAATCAAATGATGAGCCTGCTAAAACTGATTAGCACATGCCTGCATGTTGGGACATCAGTGAAAAGAGAGCTGGGAGCACAGCTCTCTGAAGTGGAAACGGCTGGAAACCTCTGAGCCTGTGAGATCACAGAGGGACATGTAGATCCCCCTGTCAGCTGCAGCAATGAGAGTGAGCAAAATGCAGGAATAGTATTTCATGCTGCTGAATGTGCATATTGCATTGCTCTTGCTTTGGCATCTGCAGCATTCCACATCCTCCAGATCTAAGCTCTCAGTGCATCCTGAACCCCTGAAGTCCCTCTGGTCCAGAGACTCATATCTGAGAGAGTCTGGCATCAAATGTGTCAGATTAAGTGAAAAAAAACCCTCATAATGAACAATAATGGAATAAGAGGCCAGAGGGAAAGTTTCTCCCTAATAGCCAGTGATTGGTTCAATAAAAGCAGAGCACAAAACAACAAAAACAGAGAGAAAATTGGCAGCAGAATTAGCCCTGCTATGACTGCAGAGTCTCAGCTATCAAGAGCCAGAGAGCAGCAGCAATACCAGGGTGCTAGTCTCCCACTGCAGGATACAAATAACTCCCATTGAAATCAATGACATTTATTCATGTTCTGTGGCAATTAAATGGAGCCTCCTGTCTACTTTTCTCAGTGGTGCTGTTGCAGTGAGATCAGCGAGGGTGAAGCATGTGTGCGTGTGTAATTTGTGCTCTCTGTTCGAGAACACTTGACTGTCATGACAAACTGCGAAAACATTGTCAGAATATAAAAGAGTCTGCAGGTCCCTGTCAGAGGTAAAGCCAGAGCCACATGGCTTTGTGCAAGCGTTGGGATTGTTTGCTTGACTCTGTTCCCATTTTTTTCTCTTGCTGGCAGGTCAGTTCGTTCAATAAGGACTCTCAAGTGCTCTTCCTTGGTCTCCCTTGCATTTTGGGGTAGAAAAAAACCCTATTCATTCAAGTTTCCTCTCTTGCCCTACATACCCAGCTATCAGCACCACATTAGGGAATGTCAGGCAGGCAGCCAGAGTCTGGGCTAAGGAAACCACATGTTGCCTCTAAAAAGGCTGAGAACTTCACTGTAGAGCTGAGGCACAGGTCTCCATGAGTTTGCTTTCACCTGGGAGGTGGATTTTCTTGGGCTTAACCTGTGGAATTGAGATTTTAGGGCACATGCTGGAGGGCAGGATCTGAATTCAAAGCCCTCTTGGCAGTGGAGGAAATGGTGGGAGAAAAAGGGTCTTGAATCCAGGGAATCACATGTGTCAGGGATATTCTGTGGTGGAATTATAGCAGGGGAAATGATTGCCTAGGTAGTTCTTGGGAAAGGCTGCTGTCTGGTTTTGAACAGTTCACAGGACTCAGTTAAAAATCAGATCAAGATTTGACTGAAAACTTCAAAATAGGGGGGATAAAATGTGATATGTGAAAAACCTCAAGTTCTTTGCTGCAGCATCTGCCTATATCAAAATACCATTGCTGGTGTTTTTTTTATTCTGGTCAGTGAAGCATATGTTTCACTGGAGATACAGTTTATACCAGTTACAAGTTAATTTGTCAGTACCAGAGAGGCTTAGGCTGAACAAGATCAAAGCTCTCATTCCAGAAGAACTGCACCCATACATGGATATAGTTATTCTGGTTGAAATAAATATTTAAAGGAAGAGAGCTGCTACCTCATATCCAGACTTACTCCAAAGTAGATATGCTGCAACACAGAGAAAGTGGAATTTCTCTTCCTGTACTGAATCAAAAAGGCTTCCCCACCCCCACCCTGCCTCTCTTCCTTTTTCCCCCTCTCTGAAAATCCCATTAATTCACCAGATAGGAACTCTGTGAGAACTGCTAAATTCCAAGGGCATTAGATGATGGGGAGGGAGGAAGGGAAGGAGTTGCTGAAGGATCTTGGCAAAAATCAAAATCAAAAGCCCCACACCATTTTCCCAGTCTCTCATCTGCCTTGCTCTTTCCTGGTATGGAAATGCATCAGAAATAATAAAAGTCTTGAATTCAAGCAGACACAGTTGCAGACATTTTCTGCAAATCCCTGTATGGCCATATCTATTGCAGAATTCATAGCAGTGCCTTGAATCTATTTAGTCAATATCAGCTGGAGACTTTCAGGGTTTTTAAGGTAGACCAAAAAACCTTATGTAGAAACCTCGAAATTACTATAACACTTTTTTATTAATTCAGCTTCACTGCACTGAAAAAAAGTAAAATAAAAACCCCAACAATTGAAAAATAAAATGAAGGCTCAGACACTATGAAATTGTAATAGTTTAGCTGGAAGTGTGAATTTAAACCAATAGAAATCATCTTGTTAATATTATTAGTCATCTAGAACACTGACTGATGGAGGACATTTCATTGCAAAAACCCTACTTAGCTTCCATATAATGTGACTCTGAACTGAAATAAATTTTTCATAATCTAGAAGATTTTAAACTGCATGAAAATTATCTCTCTTCAGTCAAGAGAATTTCTGCTAAGGGTGTTACCTGTGAATAATTTCCTTTGGAGTTTTGTCCTTTATATTGGGAAAAATCTGTTACTGGAGCCGTAGATTAACAATTATTGTAATTTTGCTTAAAAGGAAGGAACAGTGTCCCCATGGCAGTTTGCTTGGGTTTAGCTGATGTCCTTGGTACCACACGAAGCTTTATCCATGTTAAAATGGAAGATCTGTCTGCAGTGATGTGAGCACAGCAGACAGGAGAGGATACCTCAGTGATCTAAAAGGAGCCCAGTGTAACTATAGCTTTGTCAGAAGTGCCTTCAAGACCAGCTGTTGACATCCTCATCCTCCACCAAATCCGCACCCCGTCGAGGTGGAGTGGGAAAAAACTTCAGTGTGGTTGGGCGCCTGGAGGCACCTGGAATGTCACCTGGTCTAGCCAGATATGTCCTGTCTGGCTGTGCACCACTCCTTCAATTACATGTCCTGATAGGTGGAGATGATCTTTGCATTGAACGAGGGACTTATTTTACTGATTTTACATCAGCAACACCGAGGTAAATCCACTTTAATTGCAACATTTTTGAAAAAGATTTTTGAAGTACAAATGAAGATAAGGACCAGGCTTCTACTAAGAAGAAATCCCAGCAGGTCTACTTTAAATTTTACTAAATAAATCATGACTCTAAGGACAAATCTACTTCGTAATATAGGGGTGAATGGATGACAGAAGCACAATCTTTCTTATTTTAACAAACTATAATAATACAGTTTGATATATGAGGTACTTTTTCCAAACACCTACTCACCCCATAAACAAGTAGAATTAATCCTCATTTTATTTTTGTAGAGCATTACAAGGTTACTGGAGAATTTCCGACAGTTTAATTTGGGAGGAGAAGTTGTTGCTTTTTCTTCAAAATACTTGTACAGTTATTTCCAGAAGAAAGAAGAGAGCATTCAATGAACCTAGAGTGTAGTCAGGACTAAAGATATGCTAGTATGATATATCTTATGAGTTCTCCATGCATTCATGTTCAAGCAATCCATCATCAGACTGAAGGAAGAGACAAGTGGTCAGCTGGTGGCTGTAAATCTGTCCAGTTCTGTAACTCACTCTAGTCAGATGCATTTGCAGAAAGCCCAGGAGCAAACTCTGTCCTGTTTTAAATAGCAACAGAGTGTTGTTCATGTGTGCCTTATCAATCACACTGTCTTAAAGCAAAGGCATCCATGCTACAAATGGAAATAAATAAATGACCAGGCACTACTGGGACTAGTGTTTAAGCAGACAAGCAAGTGAAGTATTGGGACTTTTTTATTCTGAAGAGCACAGAGTACCAAAAAAGTCAAACTCATTTTACTTCTACCTTTAAAGGTCAGTGCCTGATTCTTGTCTAAATGCTCCCAAGCAATTTTGCTATCTGAAGGTAAATGCTCAAGATCTTGACAAGACCTGGGGCTTTATCTCACCTATCTTCAGCCTCCTGTAAAGCAGGCACCTTCTGTAAACTAATCACTTCATTTTCTTCTGTAATTAGCAGTTCAGCAAAGTTGACACCTTTTCTCTGTGTTGGCGGTGGAGGGAACCCATATTATGAGTATAAACAACCTGCCTAACTTTTAGATGCTCAGTGGTATCCAGTACCTGCTTTGCTGGGTTTCAGCTACCTCAAACCTACTTTTCTGACCCCTAGGGAGCCTTTGCATAACCAGCATCTGCCTCACTGCAGCTGTGGCAGCTGCAAAGAGGGGCTGTAATTAGGGCACTGTCACTCTGACTGAACATGCAGGAAGCAGGCAGAGGATGAAGTGCCTCAGCGCACTTGCGTCCTACTTAACTTTCATCTGAGACACTGGATCTTCTCTATCTCCTTTTTCACTGAAAAATAAGCAGTTTTCAAAAGGAGCTTCCTCCTTAATTGTCCACATCACAGTGAGATGCCAAGTCAAGATGTTACTGAGGATTCTTTCTGATGTCACATGTACCACTCACTCCCTTTTGCTCTGCAAGATATCTCCATCTCTTTATGCTTCTAGAAGGTTCTGGAATGTTCAAGGGACAGAAGAAATACATAAATCTATATCTGACAAGTTACCTCTATATGTCCAGTTATGAGCTTGGGCAATTTCCATCATATGTGTGGTACCATTCAAGTGTTTAATATTTATATTCTGCCTCATAGGCCTATCAAAATACATCCCCTCTACCAGCACTCACAAGGAGAAGATGCTGTAATGAAACTGCCTTTTTTAAGTTCTCTAGGAATATAGGCCAAGAGAGATTTCTGCTCTTCACATGGTAGAAAGGAGTCTGGAGGGCTGAGGAGGAGAGAAATGCTGTACACCACTACTCATCTCATAGAGCCTTACTACCTTGCCAAATTTAGTCTGTGATGCAGTCAGATTCAAGATCCATCCTGCATCCCATCCTCATTTATTTTACTCAGCACCAAATTGTGGTATTCCACCACATTTACTTGTTTTTCATATTCCCACCCCTGAACCTTCCCTCATGCTCCAATTCCATGCGTGCTTGTCCAGCCATTAATCCTTCACAATCCGTATTCACACACTTCTACCCACTTGCTATCTCCACCTGGGCCACAGTCATGGCCTGACCAGTCAATTCTCACTATGCCCTGCACTTTCAATGGAAACATGAAGCCCAAGTTAATAGTGCCCTCTTTCTCTATATATTTGTGTTTTGCACATTGAACCACAAAACATGGTTTTCAAACTGCAGACAACCAGTGACTGCATTTTGCATTTCTGAGTTTAACAAATTTCATGGATGAAGAGCCTGCATGTCGAATTTGAATAAGTGGGGAATTCAGATGCAGCCATCTTGTATCTTTACGAACTCCATGAAGTGCCAGATGACCAGTCACTCTAATCGGTACATGGGTTTGGGAGCATTTGCTTTCAGAAGAGTGATTATGCCTGAAACAGATTGAGCCCAAAGAAAAATGATCTGCATGAAAATGCACTCAATTATAAAATGCCACAGCAGAAATGGAACCTGACAGCCCAGCTGCCCCACAGGACTTCTGCATACATCACTGAGCAGAAGAAATAGTGCTAAGGACCAAGCTCATATAATCCACTGTCAGGTACCACAACAAACTCTGATTTTCAGAAACAGTTGGTTCCCAAGTATCTTTCATAAGAACAAGGAGAAGTATTGGATATGCAGGACACTGGAGAGAAGAATTTGGTGGAATCAACTGTTTACAACCATTCAGAATCACAGGTCTGATGCACTTAGAACTATATGTGCATATGTTGAACAATTCTGTTATAGAGAATGAGAATATACCAAACAACACCACACATCTTCTACCATGTGTCAGGGGGTTTACACCTTTCTCTTATTAATTCTTTTATGCAGTGATAGAAGCATCTAGATATTGAGATCCTTGTCCTTTCCTTAAGGAATAAGATACCCGATACTATGAATGCGTGGCACCACATCATGCACAGCCAGGGACAGATTGAGGAAGGCATTTTCTTCTGCTACAAGATCTGTGATGTGAAAGGTGGTTGAATATCATAAGGCAGCTACACTTGGTAGCAAAGTACCACCTAAAAGTACAGCAAACAGATACTGTGAAAGGATCCTGATCACCAGGATTCATCAGTTTCCAGAGAAAAACGACTGTGGTAATAAGGATGGAAAGTCTACAGGAATGATCATGGTTAATAAAAGGGGAAAAAGCAGAGCTAAAGCTTTATTGTATCCACCAAAGAAAAATAAATGTCAAGAAATAAGTCATGAAGGAATATTTTCCAAGCTTCTGGCATGATAAATACTGTGCATGCAGATGGAGCAAAGCTATTGGGATGTACTACTTTATTTGGAAAAAAAAGCAAAACAAAATAATTAGCAAAAGGAATAGATGGATTATGTTAAAGAGTAAAAAATACTGAAGTAGATATGTGTTTGAACAGAACTAAACCCTAGAAAAATACCAGGAAATAATAAGTACAATAGACATCTGTGTGGAAGACATCAACACAAGCAGAGCTATTGTGCAGAATAAGAATACAAGTACTGAACTAAAGCAATGGGACACACATGACAAACAAATTGACTGAGGATGATCCAGTGAGTACATTAACAATGGCATCATGAAAGGCAGAAAGAGATTCCAGGCAGCCATGCGGGTCCATGGAGGCTGTGGGAACTTTGGGTGCAGTACAGTTCTCAGCAGCACTATCTACCCTAAGTAGACAACTAGTGCTGTACTAACATAGTTTTACCATTTTTGACACCCAGTCTGATCTGTTCAGAGATGAATAAAGACTCATTACATGGAAAAATGCGGCGTCACATAAACATCTCTTACATCCCAGCACCCAAGTACTCCAGGCAGGAAAACCAGAGAATCCTATAGACTAGCTGAAAACATAGGGATGTTGTTCTAGAGAGTCAGAAAAAATCAGTGGTATGATTATTTCAGTGCACAGACTTTGCTGAAGGATGCCAACCCTTCTCTTGGTACATGAACACCCAAACCAGCTTGATCCCAGACAGACTATGAATCAATCATAATAAAGAGCAAAATTCTGTTGGAGACACCCAGACAAGACCTGAGGATCACAGCTAAGAGCCAAAGTGAAAGTGCAGACTGTCACAAAAAAAAAAAAAAAAAAAAAAGCTCGGGAAATAAGACATGTTGTAGCTGGTCATTTATTCTAGCTAATATGCAGAACTACTGTGGGACACCAGGCAGCATGACCAGAAATATCCTCTATGCTAGAATGTTGTCTGTCTATAAACATATTTCTCAAAGCAATGGGCATCTACAGGTCAAATTTGAGCTAGAAATAGTGCAATCTGAGCCTAGTGAAATGGCTGGATCCATTTGATCTGCTGGTGTTAACAGAAGAGCAGCTGTCAGGACCACAAAGGCAAGGTAGCACTGCAGTGTAAGAAACCAGGTCAGCAAATCTGAGTTGGCTGAAAGCTGCTGTAGACAGCAGTGTTCATACAACTAGTAAATTTTACCAGGCTCTAAGAACATACCCAGTGTCATCAGCATGCTCTGCTGGATGACAGTGTTTCACTGTTATATGCCCAAAGAGGCAGGTACGCGGTAAGCCCTGTGATCAGACCAACAGTTGTGTTTCCTGGACCTCTCAAACGCAAAGATTGTAACTGATAACTTTTGTGTTATTCAGAGAAGTAAAGTCCAGGAAATGCAAAAAATCATTAAAAAACTCTATAAACACTTTAAGGGGTGATAAAGGTAAGAGGTTTTGAAAGAATAAGTCCTCCTGGACATTTCCAGCTCTATTAATTCGGCAGGATCGGGGAATGTTCTTGAACACCAGGACATACTTGTCTATGTTGTTAAATTGTCAGACTGATGTCTGGCTTGGTTTTGTCCAAGCAACCTTATACTCTACTGAATAACTTCCATGCAGAGTTGGAAAGTTAGTACTGGCCAGGACTAGCCCCAGTAGGCAGTTTGGATGTGGTCACCCTATTTCAAGACTAAGAGTGTTCAGTGGCATAGGGGTGGGTTGTTCTGTGCCTGCTGGTCTTCACTGCAGGAACTTTCTCCTGAAAAGTTACACTGCCATGGATACAACCCTGGGACTCTCTAGGCAATCTGTTGGATTCCAAAATTTGGACATGAGAAAAAGAAAACTGCTAGGTTTAAACAAAGCCTTGGGCTCACAGAGACTGGGAAAAAACCTCCATCTAGAGTCCAGACAAGGATCCATTGATGTCACGGGTTTGAAATGTCCTGTCCAAGCCCAGAGAAACCATGCCCTGCTCTCATCAACCCAGTGCAGAAGACTTATTGTGTTTTATCTCTCCCTTTGTGTTACCTGTTCCCCCCATGTAATCCCCCTAAGTTAAGATGGGTTTTCCCCTATGATGTAAGTGCTAAGACCCAAAGGTTTGTAATTTAGGGTTTCCCCTTTACCTCATCCCTGTAAAGTCCCCAGTTGTACTAGTTCTGTCCCCCAACGATTATGTAAACCCCCTGTTGAATATATAGACCCTAAACCCTTTAAATATGAACTTGTGAGTTCAATAAAGCATTCCAGCTTCTTGACTCCCTGGGATCATCTTATCTTTATTGACCTCCGCAGCAATCCAATGAAGATAGAGTGCTACAGACAGAAAAAATCCTCTCCAGAAACAAGGAGGCCATGCCCTACTGCCAAGGGAATAGGGATACTTCAGGAGTAACCTGAGATGGAGACATATCTCATCCCAAGGAGTAAAGGCACTTCTCCTACTAGCCAGAGACCTTTTACACGAGTGAGGTTCAGTTTAAAGATACTTTGTAGAAAACAAGTGTGTGAAAGGGTCATGCTGCAGAGCTGAATACGTCTGAGTCCAGCAGCAAAGACCTCACAATTTGATGGGAAAATGCACAAGTTAGGTTGGCTGAGTGTGTGAACTATGGACTCAAGGCAGCATGAAACAGAACTTAAGAGGGACAGTGAACAGAAAGCATGTTGTGAAGTGAAATGCATAGTCTAGATGTTAGGAAGGCCTAGAAAGAAAACAAGTGAGCTTGACACGGAAAGAGTAGGACAGGGAAACACATATCTGGAAAGTAAACAGAGCTGATTGTCATTCAACAGAATGAAGATAGCAACAAGGTTACATCAAGTTCATAATCAAGATACTGAGAACAGGAAGTGGGGGAACTGGTTTGAAAATCAACTCATTTGAAAGTATATGACTTCAAAACATTAAAAAGGGTTGTGGTTAAAGCCACATCTGTAGTTTGAGGAATATATAAATTTTCTACTTGCCTTAGTGGCAGTTGTTCTTGTAAAACACACTCAAGCTAAAATTGTTCAAAATATTGGTTTGTGTGTTCTTGTGTGGCTTACAAGGAGGAGTATATATTTCAGGAATTAATTTTTTGGAAGTATACTGGGGAGTCACTCTGTACATGGCTGCAAGCAGTTGCAGGTTCTCTGTAGAAATAATAAATATCTGTATTTTACTGCAAAAATCTCATGATGTTATCAAGGAGTGAAAACATGAAAGAGCTCTCAGTTTTTGACTTGCGGATTTCATTTTGCTCTGTGCAGACCCACACTTCTTCTGTAAGCAGTCTTTAACCAGGTAAATCAGGAAAGATACAACAGAAACTGTTTAGGAGTTGTAAAGCAGTGGTCATGCTTTGGATGACTTGAACCCTTTCTATCTATTTCAGAAGAAAGCAAGACCTGTAAGGAGGGAAGTAGCAAAGGATGGTAAAAAAGGATGGATCCTGTCACAGATCTCTCAAGTTTATTTAGGATGGAGGGGATTTCATGGTGAATAAGAAAGCCATGAATTCCCTGATAAAATATGTGACTAAAAAGAAAACATTAGTGTGGAGGGAATACAAACAGAATGGAAAACAAATACTTGATTTCTGTTCTGGGATATTTGAATGGTGTTAAGCTTCAGCTAGGATCCTTGAATACAATTTGGAAGAAGGCAAAGCAATGTCCTAACCTCTTAATCATGCCAGGTGTGCATGCCAGACCATACCCAAACTGTTTCCTGCTCTGTGGCACCACCTCCTGGCACGAGTGACAACACAAATCCAAAAAGAAGATGGAAAAAAACCTTTTCATGTTTTGTTTGATCTAAGTTACTGTTAGAACTGCTTGTATGAAGGAAGCAAAAGATGATACCATATTTTGATCAGAGGTGTAAATACATATAATTGAATATAATTACATTGTTAGCATTATAGAATTAAATCCCGAGTAAAAATAATGGTATAATAACACATCTTTACACTGTGTTGTATCAGTAATGAAATGATTTTTTGTATGTTCCATGCCCATCCACCCAAGGTTTCCCGTGTATTTCAAACTTACTGTATAAACATAAAAAAAGCAAGAAACTGCTCCAGGAAAAAGAAATCACAATGTTCTATTTTCATCCAGCAGGAGGTCTTGAAATAAGATCTCGTCTGCAGACTGTCCTGCCACTTCTGAAGCCAGCAGAAAGCCATGCTGCTGCACTGCAGGAAAAATTCCAGTTCCACAACAACTGAATCACCACTGGATGTTCAAGGTGAACTACACGAACAAACACAGATCACTACAAGCCATTAGACAGGAGAAGACTATTCAGAATGAAAACCTGGAGGCGTTCTTCAGAGACAGCTCTTGGTCTCTGACCATCATTCTACCTCCTCCCCAGAGGAGAGGTTTGCCTTCCTTCCGTATTTCGGTCAGGGATGATATGTGAAGTTGCGTTCAGGAAGGTGGATACATGGCTACAAGTAAAAACGTTGTTACTGTTTTTGCCAGATGTTGCTTTTTAATACATCTTCACCTTTAAATTGATGAAAAATCATCATTGGTGCTTTCAGCAGGTTGCAATGTCTGTTTTCAAGGCATAGACTGACCACCTCCCATCTTGCCCTCATTTCCATATTCAAAAATGTGTCACAGTAGACAAGCTAATGGGTTTGAGTGAAAAATCCACTGGAATATATTGGGTAACATTTATTAAAGATTTTGAAGCTGGTTGGCAAAAGCCTCTACTCAGAAAAGCAGAAAGAATTAGTTTAGGAAAAACTGAGACAGTAAACTCAGTAAATGGGTGGAAGGCAGAATTGTATTCTATTTAGATAAGACATTCCTGCGTTTAGGAGGATTAATCAAACAAGTAAGTGTAAATAAAATTTTCAACTGATATTTTAATATGATACTTTTAAAAAATTGCTTAAATGAGCACAAAAGAAGAGTGGCAAAAGTTGCTGATCCTGTCACTTTCAAGCTACAGAATTATGGATCTGGAACAACAAAGTAGAAACTCACAAAACTGTTACGTGACATGTTACTTGACATCTTTATTCCACGTAGTCAAGAAAAGGAAAGATGAAATGCTGTGGGGAAAATCTAAGAAGATTACCTTTCTTGATATTCTGTTAACCTTATGTTTACCACAGTAAAATTAGGCTCAATACTTTGTCTTGTTCCTCCCATTACTGTCTTTTTGTAAAACGTCAAAACCCTCTCTGCCTGATCTGTAGGAGGAAGATAATGGTTCTTCCTGCTGCTGTGACTGCAAAAAACATCGGGAGTGGCTGCCAATACCTTCTATACATACCTGTCAGAGCCCTTTGATAGATCTGTATCTGAATGCCATGACTGAATGGACTTCGCTCATTGCAGTTTCAGTGATCTTGTAGTCTAACAACGGTACCCTTTTACAGAATAGTGGAAGGGTTTGAATAAGGAATAAAAAAATTACACTTAAGAATATTGTAGAGGCAGCATATGGAACACAACTCTTGTTGCAATTATCACAATCTAATTACCCCAGGGGAGGGATGTGGAGTTGAACTAACCTGATAATTTCAGAACATCTCAGAAATTTACAAGATACTAAAGAGTTGAAATCTAGACACTGACTTGGATAAATGTTTCTGTATTGCTAATAAAACCAATTTTATGATCATGTGCTTCTTGCATCACCTCAGATAAACATGGCAACAAACAAAGCAGATTTTGGAGCACTAAAATGTCAGGCAGCTTGGTCAGCAGGTATTTATATCTTCTGTCCTAGTAATGGGAAAGGTGACATTGTCTTTGAGAGGATAAAATTAGGTGCTAACTATACATTCACTGAAAAAGTCCTGCAATAGTATATGCCAATACTCTTTGAAATAGAGTAACAACAGCAATACAGCAGGAACAGAGAGGGTGTGATCAAGACACAATTTTGACAAAATTGTTTAGTAGGACATACCGTCAATGCCAACAATGTGGAACTCTAAGAGTTTGGGGCTTTTTCCATCCACGGTGGAAGGAACTAAACCATTGTGGGTTTCAGGAAAGAAATTATGTCAGGCAGTACCACCGGGTCTCAAAAGCATTTAAGAAGTCATTAACTTGGTTTTCTTTCCCTTATGTAGTACATTCCCACCTTTTTTCTCAAAGGTGATTCAGTTTTTAAGCACACTTCCTCTTCTTTCAGGTTGAAGGAAAAAATTTTTGTACATTGTTTATAATTTTCTTTCTACAACCTTCTTCTCCCTTATGTACCTCCTTTACTTCAATAAAGAAATAATGTTATGCAGCTGTAAGAGGATTTCTGTACTTAATTAAGCAGTGTTTTCACATCTCATTCATTGACATAATGCTTTCACATTCAAGCACATTGCTCAGGACATTTGCATAGATACTGAAAAAGCTTAATTCTCACTTTTGTTTAAAAACAAGGCACCCTGTAACAAATAACATACCGAAGGAGGAGGCCATCCCAAATAGATAGAGATGTCCCTACAAGAACGTTAATAATGATGACCTTCTTGTAACAGCTTTCTGAAACTGAACTTTGGAGGAAGCTCTGAACAACCTGGTCTAGTGGAAGGTGTCCCTGTCCATGGCAGGAGAGTTGGAACTAGACGATTTTTAAGGTCTCTTCCAACCCAGGCCATTCTATGATTTCATGATTCTATGATCTCAAGCAGATAGAAACTTCTCTTCTCCAGGATTCTTTCTCTTATGAGCAGCAGCACTGAGAACAAAATCAAAACACACCTTAGAAGTTCAGGCTTCTCTCCAAGTTCCCAGTGCACCCCAATATTTCATGTTTGTAGTAAATAGTGAAAAAGAGCTTGAAGCAAGAGACATGATAAATCTCCTATCAGAACAGATGGAGTGTCTTACTTCACAAAAAAGACTGACTGCATTCAACCTGCTTTCTGGAAACCATCCCAGCTCCTGTTGTCCCACGTGCCGTGTCCAGGTCTTGTCTAGAAAAGGGGTAGAAGCTGTGCCAAGGAGCAACCTACCAGTTACACAGTCCAAACCAGACTTTAAATTGTGTAACCTGTTCAATAGGGTAAGTATAGCTGAAGTCTTCAGACATACCTCAACCAGTCCAAGGTGCTGCCTTCAAGCATGGAAAAACTGGAATCGCATTATGTATTTTATAATTTCACCAACTTGAAAATAAGATTTCTATTCCATGTGGCACTGGAGACACTTCCCTCCATCAGAAGCACAAGGACTGAGACAGATCTGTGGGTATTTGTTGTGTGAATGTAAAGGAGACTGTGGAACATGTTGACTAGTGAGGGTTGTGCCTCGGCACAGTAGCCTAACTATGGGACCTCTCTGAGCTCCTAATTCACACTGGAATCACTGAGAAGTTAATGATCTTGTGAACTTTGTTCAATCTTTGCCTATCTCTCTCATTGTTAATGTGCAGAACACGTTTAACAACAGCGATTTGCAGTTATGTGCATTCCAGAGGCATTTCCACTCCCAGTCAGCATAGTGGTATTTGAACAAGAGGCTTGCTCAACCTCCTCACCTCCAGAGACAAAGACTCAGGCTCAAATGCCAGAGATCATTCATTGCACAGAGCCTCACTGGTTCTTGCTGAGAGTTTATCTATCCCACTTTCCCACTTGAAGTATGAATGGAAAGACTGATCAGGAGGAAAAAGTAAGAAGAGGAAGTCTGGGTAGGGAGAAGAGATAAGAATCAGTACAGGACTGATGAGGAACAAAAGTCACACCAGGGCTGGCCAAAACCACGAGTTCTTCAACTCATCTTTAAAATGGGGTAATATGCCTAGAATTTAACAAGCACTCTTTCAGGCCCTTGAATATCATTGTGGCCATCACTGCAGAGCTACCTATAAATCACTGATGCTTGTAGAGGCTCTTGGTACTCACACTTTGGATTTACTAGTTTCAGCTACCTATTTCCTGTTGGCAGAAGGAATATGAGACACCTTTACCAAATGTTTGCTGTTTAGCAATTGTTTCATACTTGGCCTTTGGAACCCAAACCAACCAACCTTACCTAAGAAGTTGTGTAGTTCAACACTCTCTACCTCTGTGCTAATATTTTTTCAAACAGACAAGCTTTCTTACAATCTCCTTCTCTTTGGATACCTTTATTCAATTGTCTTGTTACAAGGTAAACAACGGATGCCTTCACACCCCATTCCACTGTTAATAAGTCAATTCATCAACTCTGAACCCTTTGGCACAAGCACTACCCTCTGTCTGTCCATAAAGTAAGTCTTCCCACAGTCAGATTGCAAAGCTGTGTCCTAAAGGCATTTTCATATAGTTCTCATAACTTCCTCTTCTTCAGGATGTGATATTGTCCCCATTCTCTTTTAGTCATAGAGGACGAAATACAACTCAAAAATTCACAACGTGGGCTCAGCTTTGGGCTGCAGTGGTTTTGTTCATCCTTATAATGGAGGTGTTCAGCCCATTAAGATGAATGGCATTAAGAATCATCACTTTTCATAAATTAGAGGACAGTTCTGTGGGAAACATGATCCCTGTCTCATACAGGCATTAACCACAAATAAAAAGGTGGTGGGTAACTATCAGACAGTGCCTTTCAGAGTGTTTCACATACCAGAACGAACAAATTCTCAATGACTGCTGTCCCATTTTCCAGTTCCAATCCCAAAGCCTTTTCATAGCAGCGACATTACTTGGTTTCCTGAAATAATACAGAGGGGAAAGATGATGGAATGGGATGGGTGCAGCTTACCCAGTTTAGTTACCACAGAAACTTAGCAGTGAATTTTCTTTATGCACTTCAGCCTTCAACTCTCCTTTGTGCTTCTATAAATTTCATCATGAATGAAAACACACCAAGTAAACACCCAAACACGTTAACTGACTTAATTTCCTTTGAAGAAACCCATACAGGCATAGGAAGAAAAACAAGCATTAGCAGGAGGTTCTGTAAGAAGACAGATGCAGATACAACTGAAAGCTTCTGATGTATTGAAAACTTCCTTCCTCTTGGCCTAACTGTAGAAGAAATTAGGTGCCACCTCAAAAGGTGGTCAGTGTCACAGCATGGGCCCCCAAGAAATATTTGTTAGGAAGGTTCTCCAGCCTAAAATACATCCATCTGTCTACTTGACATCATAAGTACTCTCGAATGAGTTAGCTGAGGTCATTTCTGCACTGAGACAGCTGATCAGTTAGACAAGGTATGAAGCAGACCTCAGTAGCAGCAGCCCTTTTTGGCTAAGAGTGATTTAAAATAGAACACATGGTTGGTACACGTAAGAAAATATTTACAGAGGAAAAAATTGGGTAACCAAATGCCTCCTGAAACACAAAACGCTCTGAAAATGTAGAGAACAACTGGAGAAAATGTGAGCAGGTAATCATTTTGTCTGCCTGAGCAGTATAGTCCAGTCAAATGGGACATGATCTGAGTGTGACTCAGCCGTCAGGTGCTCTTGACCACAAAACTGTTAGGTTTCTTTGAGGGAAAAAGACAAAAAATAAACACTCAGATAAGCATCTCTCCAAAACTTAAAGGTAGAAATAGGCAGCCCAGACACTTGAAACAACAATAATTTTGCTTTAGGGGTTGGAACAAAATAAGCTAGGAAAGGCATGAATAAGAAACTCTTTCCAGGGTGTTTTGGCCCTTCCCTCAAGGAACACATATTGAAATAAAAGTGCAATATCTAAGTGTAATATTTAAATAGATGTTATTTTTATCTTGTTATTCTGCATTTCCCATTTCTTTATCCAGTGTCATATGAGTTCAACTTCGGTAGGAGGTCCATCTGCTGGCATAAAGATATGCTATTTCCAGGATTCCCTGGATACCCTCTGATTAGCCCAGATGAATGGACACTGTTCTTACATTGGGTAGTGAGATGCCTTCATAGGAATTGTCCAACAAATCTACTGTTTTCCTCCAGCCGAAGCTCTTTTAGATCTGCTCAACAGTCTAAACTTGCCTGTTCACTTTCTCACTTCTGCATGCCATTTGAAAACAATCTACATGTGTTTCAGGTTTGTTTTCCACTTCAAATCTGACTTGATGTCTCAAAATGATCTTTATACAACATCTCAGCTTTTCTCACCACTTAGATGTTACCTTTGATCCCTCTTAGCTCTACTTGTCACTTGCTTTTGCCTTCAAATCTGCCTCTTTGTATTATTGTTTGAAGGAGGATTTATGGTACGTTGGATACCAATGGAGTCTTTGTAAAAGGGCACAGTCATGACACCTTTTTTTTTGTTTCCTTTGTAATACCCAGTTCCAGTTTTCTTACTGTTGGTACTGCTTTGCTGAGGACAGGTTTACCTCTCCCTAGGTACTTCTCATATGGTCTCATCATCCATTCAGTATGGCATCAAATGGTGACACATGATTGACATGAACATAATCCTTTTAGTTAGTTCTTGCTTTGGTAGATAAAGAATCTGGAAATATGCTGGAATTGTCCTTCTTTGTCCTCACATGCATGAACATTTTGTGATTTCCCTCAGAGTTTACAAGATTAGACTTGTTTCTCAGAGTAGATTGTTGGAGCAGATTGTTGATTTTTAAAGTTTTTATTTAACTTGGATGTAATCCATCGTGAGGCTATACAGAAGGAGAG
This sequence comes from Lepidothrix coronata, assembly GCF_001604755.1. Classification (NCBI taxonomy): domain Eukaryota; kingdom Metazoa; phylum Chordata; class Aves; order Passeriformes; family Pipridae; genus Lepidothrix; species Lepidothrix coronata. Next base: position 3,583,485 of record NW_016690247.1, on the reverse strand, counting down.
TGGGGAGTGAGGCATTTTACATCAGAAAGTAAGCCATAGTTATTAATTCTAAGCTGAATACTCAACCAAGTGAGGTCAAGTAACAGTAATGCCAGCAGGACTAACAGGACAAACAAAAGTAAATAGGTTAAGCTTAGATTATACAATAGTAAACTCATTTCCCATTTAGGGAGTTTGTACAGAAATCACGTAGACAAGAAATATACCAACTCCTTGTTTTCATCCTCTGTAAGGTCAAGGGAGCAACGTATGCACTGAAGAGCATCCTTGGGATAAGCAAGCCGTTGACAGTATGGAGCTCAACTGAAAGATCTCAGCCACCCTATCTGTTAAACTCGTTATCACAGTTCTTGTCCTGAGGCAGAGGCTGACAGAGGAGCTTAGCTGGTTTATTGCTCTAGGGCTTACAACAGTTGAAAAAAAATAAATTTGTAAAGCTGGTGAACTCACTGGCCATTTGAAAGCCTCTCCAAAAAAACAAGTGCAAAACATCCCATCGGTACAGACCCTAAAGAAATATACATGCTTATAACAAGGAGTCAGTTTCTCCTCTCTACCTGGGGAAAAATTCCTGAAGAGAAGGCTGAAGTCAAATATTTTTCTACACTTGATGCATCAGCAAAGGTCTAGCAGGTTCCCTAAGAAAAACAGAGCATACATTTGAGAACACTATGCAGGCCTTTTGGGAGACATTGTGAGTTGGACTGTGCTATGCACTTAAGGTGTTTCACAGGAACATATAACATATTCTTGACTCTAAAGCAGGTTCTGAGATTTTCTGGATGGAAGTTTGATGTGTGGAAAAATAGTGGAGATTATTAGCAAAGGCCCTGAGGAGATCAGGAGAGCCCCACTGCCCACTGGATACTGCAGATTCCTCATGTCAAATGTGACTTATCTGAGACTGTAAATAGCACTGCAAGCTCACAGGTAAATCACAGCAATGATGAAACCCTGGCAACATACCTGCTCCCCCGAGGAATGATGGGCTCAAAGATTAAAGTGAAGTTTTAAGGAGTTAAAATTTCATAGGAAAGTTAGTAGGTGAACTACTAGCATGAAACTGTGACTCTGCGAAGACATCCAAAAGACTGAGAGAAAATCCTCTGAGACGTGAGAACATTATGGAGTTAATCAGAGGCTCTCATTTGGAGATCCCTGATGTCAGGCACAAAGCTAAACTTATCCAGGGACACCTCTCAGGACGTACTGGCAAGGTGTTCTTTCAACACCTCGTTCATATGTGCTGGAAGTGCCAACAAAAACAATGTCCATACAGCTGGAATGGAGAAGGACATAAAAAGTTTCATTTATTTCCAGGATAGTAGTGTTGGATGCAACTGAACAGAAACCAATTTTTTCTTGCCATTGATAAAAGGGGTCTGGAAAATATCTCCTGGCAAACATAGACATAGTTTCACAGCTACAGTTCTGGAATTTGCAAACTGAAAACCTGGGAGAGATTTGGATTGCAGACACTCTCCAATGCCAGAATCCTTAACTATTTAATTCCTGTGATGGCTCCATGGCAAATCTCACTCCATGTGTGCAGTCTTTCCTTCCTGTCTGTTCTTTCCCAGCTAACCTTCCCTCAAATAGATGATCACATGATAATTCCTGAGCTTTGTGGTGTCACTCTTTAGCAGACTGATGCAGTTACGGAATCAGACATGTTAGTTCATGGTATTTAAATTGCCACAACACTACATCCAAAAAGAGGTTCATCTGTCTTAATAGTCTTTCATGGCAATGATAGGAAGTGCAGAGAAAAGAGTAAGACAAATATAAGAGCTTATCTCCAATATTCTAGTAATCAGCAGGGCCAGGAGTTCTGGAAGCATGTCTTTGTGTCTGATAACTTTTGTCTAATTTTTGTTTTGAATCTAGGTCAGCTTCAGTATCTGCAGGAATCACAGTCTATTAATGAACTTGTACAGTTAGTAAGCTACTGATTTTGAGTGAGTTCAATATTTCTTATTATGTTACTGTGGATTGTTAAATTATTTTCTTTTTTCTTTTTTTTTTTTTTTTTGGTGGGTAAGCAAACCTATCTGTCCTAAGTATAGCAGTTAGCAGCCAGGTATAAGCCACATGGACCATGGGCAGGCTCCTGGGATCTGTGTGAATGCTGAACAAGACAATCATTAACAAGAACCATATCTATGAAATCACTAATTGCAATCAAACTTACAAGATGCTCCTAGGTAGACAGATAATGTCATTGAAGCCCTTGGAGCCAGGCCAGCCACTTGCAATAGCTCTATTTTAAGTGCTAAGAGGATGGTAAGTTAATTATATTCTGATACATAACATAAAGACTAAGATTTTTACATAAGACTATATAAAAAAAAGAAAAAAAAGAAAAAGAAGACAAGAAAGAATAATGCTACAGATTAGGTATAAACACTGCTCTTCTTTCAAGGATTTTAAGATTTTATAAGGCTTTTTTATGGAGCTAGTTAGCAGCAGTGACAGCAGTTTTACTTCAAGCACAAGTGTAAAGCATTGGCCCAAACAAAGACATTGTAAAACATGCATGAACAGTGAGGATCAGTGCTCTATTTTTCAGTAAGGTTTTGAGGTCTCTGAGAAGCCAAAAGATGATACCACTGCAGAGAATAAGCCAGAAAGAAAGTATCAGATATGTGAAGAAAAACCTGTATGACTTAGAGACAACTTGGGTAAGACAGGGAGGGGTAGGACTGCTGGGGAGAACTTGGCAAAAGGAATTACTGCAATCACTGAAATTGTGCCATGCTTCTGTAAAATAAAAGAGGTTCCATTAATCAGCAGCTTTTTGTCTCTGTCAGCAGCTTTTCCTAACTGAAAAAATTACAGAAGACCCCACTGTTTTAGCTAACTGTGTCAAAAAGGGCAACAGGAAATGTTCTGGCATTGCAGGATGCCTGTGCTGGAGATATTTGACCATAAAGCATGGATGGGTAAGAAAGAAAGACCTACCTAGAGAAAACTAGCTTCTTCATGCTTATTTCTCAGCAATTATACCCCCAAATATTCTTTTTTCCAAGCTTTTCCTTTGCCACTTCTTCAGAAATCCCTGATCTGGCCCATCACCCAATTATCTTCACAGTGAAAACACTACTCGGTACATCTATTCTAAGCTGTTCCTGCCATAGTTTCAGTCTGTTAGCAATCTGGTCATTTTATTTTCATTTTGTATTTGTGTGCTGCCTGACACAAGACAAAACCTTGGAGAACGGTTTTCAATTCATATTGGCATCAATCGAACGTAGCTCTGCTGGCATCAGTAGCATAATGTTGACATTTTTTAACTGTGCAAAGCCCTCAGATGGAGGGGACCTTCTGTGGTGCTATCATTTTCCAAACGCTTTAGAAAAGCTCGCTCAAACCTACGGACTTGGGCTCAGTTAACCCTGGTGAAGGGCCAAACTCCCACTCAGATGCTTACTGACTCTACCTCAATAGGATAGGGGGAGAAAACAGGATGAGAGACCTCATGGGTTAAGATTTAGACAGGGAGATCACTCACTAGTTACCATCACGGGCAAATGCAGCCATTAAAGATTGCGCTCAGACCTTCTTATGGGTCTGGAGTAGAACTTTTACAGGTTGACAGTTGTGAGGATATTTCTGGATATAGAGTTATAGAATGGTTTGAGCTGGAAGAGACCTTAGGGATCCTCTAGTTGGAATTCCCCTGCCATGGGCAGGGAAACCTTCCCACAATAAACACATGCCCACACCTTTGAGGTGAGCTGGAAATTGCTGTTTCTCCTGCAATAAAGCCAAGCTGAGATGGAAATTGCAGCCAGCCCCAGGGCTGGGAGAGTCTAGATGATGTCACGCAGATTGGAGAGCCTGGAGCTGCCTTCCACCCACTTCCCACCCAGTTTCATTTCCTTCAACACCTTGCGCTCTCAGAAGCTGTCAGTTTTGGAGACACACCTCTCCAACCTGTCAAGTTGCTCAGGCGAACTGACAACTGAAAAATTGTCGAGCTGTCTCCGTGTCTCCTGGCTGAAGAGTCACTCAGGAAGAAGGAGGCAGGCACAAAACCCTCTTTCCTCTTCAGCTCCCACCCCCAGTGACCCTTTCAGAACAGGCAAAAAAAGTTTCTCCATGTTTCCCCTCATAGTGACCTCCTGTTTTCTGCTTTTCTTGTGCTCAAGCAGAGCAGTTCAGTCTGATATAATGGTTTTCAGTGGGATATCACAGTGTAAGTGGCAGGGGTGGAGTCACTCTCTAACAAACTGAGATTAGAATGAAAACTGTAATGTGATGGAGGAGGGCAGATAATCCCACATTTGACTGCTAGTTTTCTCCCAGAAAGTAAGACTCTCCACAGCTCAGCTAAGGGTACTTCCTGTTTGGTCCAGCTCCGCAGCCCTGCGTCTGGCAGCATTATAGCTAGTTCGTTGAGATGCTACATTTTTAGGGAAAGTTTTGCTTGCTTATTTGATTTGCTGCTCGTTGGTGTGTGGGAGGCAGTTTAACCACAACCCAGACTGCTTGGGAGTCACTTTCATGGTAAGAATCTGCCTCTTTCAGATTTCTCCTCCTGACTAAAGTAGGCTGATTGTAAACAGAACAGTAAAAAAGAGGGGAAGATAAAATCTCCCTGTTCTCCACGTTTTTACTGAGTAAAGCACATGATTTCAGTCACAGGAGGACACAGTTCCCCTCCTCCCTCTCCTGCTCTAAAATAAGGTGTGAAAAAGAAACGCAGTGGAGAAAACAGTTCAGAACATAGACTGAGACACTAGGACACAGTCACATTAGGGCATTAATAAATAGTTTCTGCTTATGATGACAACTAGGAACCTGATGAAAATGCCTCTTGTTGATGAGGCAAGTTCATATAGGTCTGCATTTAAAGAATTAAGGGCTGTTAAATGACATTAGGAGCTGTTCAAAACAAGTAGGTAGGCTTTGTTGACAACGAGTGGTAGATCCGTGATACTAATAGTTAAAGGGCTGTGTAGATGCAAAGAGCTTAGGTGGGTTTAAGGGGAGACAGGGCAATATCCTTTGGAGACTATGAGTAAAAAAAGCACATTAAGCTCAAACTCCCTGAAATAGTCAATGACTGGGAAAGTGCTTGAGGGAACTTATATATGCTTGCCCAATTTTCTTTTTCCCCTAGGCATCTTTTTATTATTTTTTTTTTTGCACTGTTTTGCCACGGTCCAAGGGTAAAAGGGATAGGGATGCAGCACCACACAAAAGGGTTCGGACTCGGTTGAAGGTTAAGGGTGCAATGCCAATTTATTGGGGGAAAAAGGGGACTTATATAGGGTATAGGTAAGGGGAGGTTCCATAACTGGGGTGGAGCATGGGATTGACAACCCAGGGTGAAACGGGATTGGGAGACAGGGGAAAGGTGGGTGTAATTTAGGGGTATCCAGGGGAAAGGACCAATGGGAGCTCGTTCTGCACTGCGGCATCCGTCAGCCAATCAGTGAGAGATGAGTGGGAAAACCAGGGGAGAACAAGGGAGTAAACAACTTTTGGTGGGAAACAACTGAGGGCAAGTCTGAACAAGCCCTGAACAGTACAAACCATAGGGAATAACATGGGGGTACATCAGAATATGATATAAAACTGGTAATAAACTGAGGAATAACAAGTCAATCCGTGGGTTTATAGTCCTTTCACGCTCCATATACTTTCCGCCAGGCCTTGTATCTTTCTCAGTCCAATGGGTGATCCTCCTCACTGTTTCCCGGTAGATATGGAATTAGGTTTGATCTGTAGGAGGATGTCTATCCTCTTATGAGGCTACTCCATGGTGCTGTATGACTGCAAAGTAAACTCACTGGAAATATTTAGATAAGACAAACTTTGGACAATCTCTAGTTTTTGGAGACAAAACTGACGTCCTCCAGTCTGTTTAGAACTTCATCCAGAAATTCATGCTGGAATAGGAAGGAGGACTCGAAAGACATAAGCATCTTCTTGTTTTGAGGTCATTATAATCCATTACCAGAGAAAGTTTTGTGGCTTTCTTGGAAACTCTAATGTCTATTAGTTAAAAAAAGTCGTTTGGCTTTCCTTGAGTGAATTTGTTCCTTGCAGCCTTTCAAAGGTCCTTCTGGCCCACATTTCATCGGTGCAAAGAAAGTCTGAGCAGTTGATCATCCCACATATACACTGGCTAGGGCTCCAGCTTCAAATTCCTCACACCACAGAGATAAAAGCGTGAGCGCCAAAATGAGATGATCATTGGTAATAGGTCTCTGTCATCATTGTAGCCTTCAACAGCAGGTGCCTTTACATCTCCTCAAATCTTATATTTAAACTCCATTTTAAAACCTAGTGCAGGAAGGAAATGTGAATTATTTTTTTCAGTAGCACTTTGGAGTGTGCCAGAAAGCTCAGACCAGGCACAGGGGGGAGTTTACTGTTTCAGTCATCTCCACAGTTTAATGTCCATTAGCACAAGTGCTTCAGGAGAGGGTGGGAGGTTGAAAGGTGATATCCCCTAAGAGTCAATGTGTTGTGTTTCTTCTGCAGCAGCATGGCAACTTACAGTCTAATAACAGCTCCTGGTCAACTTCTTGTCTCCTATCATCTTCACTTCCTACATTCCTGTGGTTTTACTTGAAAGGAATACATGACATAAATCTATACAAGTGCCAAACATGCTCCCAACTCCTGAGCTTAGTATTTCTGATTCAAAATAGCACAGGATAATTGCATGGAATAGGTTTGGAATAGCCTCAGAAGAGAAGGGGTAAAAAAAAGCGAAACTTTACCACATTCCCACTGAAAAGCCAGTAGATACAATGGTGACAATGACAAGAACTGACTTGTCTCTGACGCTGTCATCAAATTATTTTTGCTAGAGAGCAAAAAGTGATACATTTTTCTCAAAGGTAGCTGTCAACTCGGGCCCGATTCTGAGGGAGTCCAAGCACCTTCAGTAATAGATTGTGAGGTTTATGTCTGCTCCCCCACCTTTTCTTGGAAAGTGAGTGCATTTGAAAAACTCTCCTGCTGGACACAAACCATTCTTCCTTTTTATTATAATTACAAGACTGAGGCTCCATTGTTCAAGCTACCATACAGATAGTACTTTGATTTTGAATGTTACAGCGACATTAGAGATACTGGTCTGTTCTTTTACTGTCTGAAAAGTTTTAATTCATTTTGTAACAGATGTCCTTCTGGAGATCTCCTGAGCAGTCCCAGCACATTGCTCATGACACATACACACAGTTCAATGAAGATCTAAGTGACTTGCTAATGTCTGAGAAGCTGAAATGTTTTATTACCAATATATTTTCTGTACAGATTTTCTTATGTAATTTCCTGTGACTCACATTTTCTTTTAAGTTTTTGGGGGAAAAGAGACTGACAAATGACTTGTGGTCTAGATGTAAAGCTGCATTTGATGTCATTGGTTTAATGCTCGAGAATTTTTACATGCAAAATTGCACACTAAATGAACATTATGACTGCAAATTGAAATGCTCAGAATTTAGGGACTGTTCAGGTTTAATTTTCCTGTTCACTTTTCATTCACCCTTTTTGTTTGTACACATGTCCTCAATTAGAAATTAGCATGCTATTTTTAATTTGGAGCAAACCCCTTCAGTGACATTATAAAGCACTGAATAAGTTGACAAAAAGTTCTTTCCTTGGCATTTTTGGTTAGTGATTATGTGGCCAATATTCTTTCTGCTCTTCTATGGTATTTTTCACTATACTTGCACACATTTAAATAAAGAAGTAATCTGTTTTTTCAACACCTGTTTTCTTCTGTAGAGGACTAATACTAAAATCTGGTATATACATTCACTCTGAAAATCCCTTATGAAGTACTACACCCTTGCTTTTCTGAACATACCAGTGATACAGCTCCTGTGCCTGGAGCACAGCTTACTATTGGTATAAAATACAACTGGACATACTGAGCATTTCTGACAAGCAGATCTTCAGTGCCTGAGTTAGGTATGCAAAGGATGAGGAAAATACAATTATGAGGATTGTACTGAAGTTTAATTTTGAAACTTAATATTTTCAGCATGTTGGAAACCTTTAATTTTTGCCATCTCTTTTTACAGAAACAGTTTCCTTTGCATTAATGAGACATATGGGTAATGGAAAGACTGATGAAAAGAAAAGCCTATGAATTAAACCAAACGTGAAAAAGATGATGGATCTTCAGGTTCCTTCAGCTATTAGGTGAAAATATTTCTCTTTTTTGATTAATGGAAGTTCTTTCATTGACTGTAATGACAGGTAGATGAAATCTCATGGTACATAATGCCTCATTTCTGAGCAAAGTTCATGCTCATTCACTTTGATAGAGACTTATATTAGAAACCAAAACCTCTTACAAAGTTTTCTTAGGAGCCTCCCCATACCCCATCCCTGTCATTTCTTTAATGAAGCTTTTCAAATCTCCCTTTTCAGAATTTCTCAGACTGAACTGTCACTCTGCTTCCCGGTGATGAATCACATTTTGCTATAATGGTTGAACGGAAAGGCATCCAAACTGCAAGGCCTATAAACTCATGGATATAATCAGCCACCCACTATGGTGCTACTTTACTCTCTCACTTCCTCCAAATCTGTAACTTATCAGATGTCTTGGCCAAAAGCTAAGGGCTTTGCAAGTATTGTCTCTAATGCATGAAGGGAGATACTAGAGAAGGTCAAAGGCACTGGGGAGTGACTTGAAAGGAAAGAATGACCAGTGGCCCTGTGGAAGGGAGCAGGACCTTATGGCATCATACAGCATTTGTTTCATACCTGGGAAAACAGCCAGCACCTTCTCTCCCCTACTATTGCTGCATGGAATGAATACATACTTCTGAGACAATCTTTATCCCAGACATATTTAAGTCAAGGTTAAGTTTTAATAAAAAGAATTTACTTTGATCTGGGTGACTGTGACACACAGGATATGCGCGAAGTCATTCCATCTCCAAAGTTTTATTAATTTTAAAATGTTGACATATTAAAGCCGCGGTTGAGTATAAAATCTGCCACAAATAACAAAAGTAAAGTACTGAAAGAGTAAAATATAAGTATTATTTATCTTGTAGTTGCAGCAAGAAACATGATTGGGCTCAAAGCATCACTGTATGAGGTAGCATGCAAAAAAAAAGCTGGGAGGATTAAAACCAAATTTCAGAGAGGAAGGAAAAGGACACATAGGAGTGAGATAGCTGAAGTATTCCATGAAGGTTTTGGAGCTGAATAAAAAAAGCAGTCACCAATTTCTGCACATAGGTCTTTTTGGGAAGATAGTACCTGCTCTGTCAGCACCCACCACTGACTCCAGGCAGATTCTGGATCTAAAACAGAGATCAGTCATAAGAAGAAAAAGTCAAACATATGAAGCAACATTATAATAAACTGGAGATGACCAGTTTATTCTGGTTTTAATAGACAGATATTTGCAAACCTCTGAGTCAGCTGGCAGGACAGGCTTGTGAACCGGGAGCTTGGGAGTGAGATGAATGAGGTTGTACTGTGAGCCATGCTCTGTAGCTGGGGGCTATCCCAGCCCTTATGCTCTGTGGGCTGGCACAGATGGGACTGTGTGTAGCTCACCAGCGAGTTATACATTCTGTTAAATGAGCCATAGAAAATCACCGTTTGTCTGGAAGGGCATTGAAATGAACAGGAAATATGCACTAAAAATCCTTGATAGGGATACTGGCTTGAAGTGGTTTAATCTGGATATCAATGGTCCCCACACTCTTTCCTCAAGCTTACCTGACTATGTTTAACCCTAGCAGTATCCAGAGTCATAATAAATGTTGCATCGAAAAAAACAGCAGTGGGAATGATTTGTCCCATCTGGCACAATAAATCTGTATCAACCACGCACAACAAGGACTTTCAGGCACAGGTGCACTGTCTAACATAAACATTTAAATAAACACAAATGACACCAGGCTAGGAACACCTTCAGGTGTTGCATTTTGCCTTTTTTTCTCTCAGGATTGTCCCTGGGGTGGTTTTGTCCCATGTTATGTGGTCCTGGCACAAATCCTGGTGCAGGTGGGTGATTAGCGGGGCTGGAAACTGCTCCCAGGAATCACTGTTGTTGCAGACACCTTGTTCTGAAGGTGAAAGATGACCAAGACTTCAATCTGGGGCCAGTCTATGCCAGCTCACCTTGGACCAGAAGTTGGTCCCAGAAATATTCAATTTACTATGATATATAATTTAGACAGGACTATTACTCCAGATTCAATTTATTCTGTCATTGTGGTTCTAGGTCAAGCCAAAGCAGATAATCAGAGACACAAATGCACTATCGCAGAAATATCTGTATTAACTACAGATGGATAATATTCTCATGCCTATTCAATCCTCCTTAGAGTCAAGATTCACACATTTAAGTTAAGCCTGCCTTTGTATTTGTTTCCTTGTATCCATATTAGCCCTTATTTTATTATGCTTCTACAGAGGAAAAATTTAACAAAAAGTGTGCTAAGAAAGGAACTGAACAAAAGGTCCCTTGTTTCTGTAGGTATGGATTAGTCCTTGCAGAAAGCAGAGAGATGAAAGCTGTTATAAGTGTTAAGAGGATTTTTTGGGTAATACTTTAGAGATGCATGTACGTATGCCATGTGAAAAGGAATTTAGTTAAGAATTCAGAAACTGAATTCTTTCATTTGTACATAGATATGCTATTGAATAGGTTTCCCATACTGCTTCATCAGTGTGTCACAGTCCAGAAGGGGGTTAAAGGTCTGTCCACACTTTCATTCTATTCTTTTTAAAAGAAATAGATAAAATATATTGTACAGCTTTGTTTCCAAACTATGTTTGCAGAACATTTTTCTTCCTCTCTAAAAAACATAGTCAGTTCATGGAAAGATATTTTCAGAAAATAAAACCAGTCCCAAACCTATTTTTCAGATGTATAACGAAAGCCAGTTGCAGATAAAAACAAAAAGCAAAATAATTTTTGAAAAATAATTTAACTCTCCCAAGGAGAGATTAACATTTGGCAGTGGGCTCCCAGATGGACAGGTTGTGCTGTTGCACAGGTTATTTGTCCTTTGGTGTCAGTACTGAGCCTCTCTTTCTATTCGGTAGTGTACTGAAGATCTTGAAACCCTGGTATTCTCGGCAGCTTTTAAGAGAGAGTGAAGTCCCCAGTACATTTCTTGAAGCAGCCTGTAACTTTTAAGTTCAGACCCCAGCATTAGGTCTTAACAGCTTGTTTTATGACAGAAAAATAACCAGTGCTAGTTTGTGAGACAAGCCTGAAATGTAACCTTGTGACACACCATTTTTAAGGGGTTCAGGATGGACCCAGACTGGGTGTTGTAGCCTAAGATTTGAGAGTAAAAGTTCAGGGCAAGCATGGTAGTGTTCATACTGAGAGCTCTTAATAAACCTTGCAAATATATCCGCAGACAGAGGGACTCAGGGTACACTGCCTGGGTTTATCCCCATGCCGTTTTTTGCAAATCCTTTATATCACAATTGGGGTTTCACCTTTAATCTAGCTCTTTTGTCGTTTGCCCATGTCCTCTGGGATCTGACAGGAATTGTGTGCAAGCCGTATTGTCAAGAAAAAAGGATGTTCCCTCAGGGCAGGTGCTGGTTCAGAGGGCTTGTCTCTGCCAGTCCTCACTTTCTGAGACTTCTACTCTGTGCACACCAGCCAGAGTGTTCTAGCAGTACCTGGGCTCCTGGATTAAAATGACTCTTAAGCACTTGTTGACTGAATCAGACTTCAATCCCTGCCTGCTGCCCACCCAGGAACCCAGTTCAGTCATTCTGGGATGTGTCCTTCCAGCCCCATTGCTCCATTGTGGGTTTGTTTAATCTCGTGCCCTGGTTGTACCAAGAGGGAAGTAGGGCAGACACAGAACACTCCAGCCAGGTCCAGCCAGGATAGCAGGAATGCAGAGCATATGGTGGGGCATGCTAAAGCATGAACCTGTCCCCCAACCAGACATGCTCTGTGCCACCTAACAGGTAGTTGCTTCAGGGTGACTTAGAGAGCTGAAGACAGTGCTACTGACACCCAGGCTCTGAAGCCTCAATGCCCCATCCATAGCAGCTTGGGGATTTTCCTTACTTACAAAGTAGTGATTCAAGTCCTTGCATGAGAATCCTGGGTTAAGGGGAGCCCCATAAATGCTATATAACTAAATTACTTGCTTGTTAACTCTCATGCTGTAATGCACTTAGCCCCGAGAAGCAGAGAGAAGTTACTACAGCACAGAAAATGTCAGCTCCATCAATGCAGATGGATAATGGCCCTTCCTTTATTCAGCTGGCAGAGACCTATCTCATCTGAGCAAAAATGCTGGGATCCTATTTTGCAGAAAAGAAACATACCTAGGGTTGACTGTAAGAGGTGAGGTGCTTACTACACAAGAAAAGAGACTTCACAAAGAGATTCCTCAGAGACAGGAGATGCCCAATAGGCCTTTCTTATCTCCCCTTTACAGGATACTGAGATAGGTTCTGATCACAACAAAGTGATGCTGTAAAAGACTTTTGCCCCTTCTCTGGATGCCTCCTGCCACTCAGCAGTTCACATGTTTTGTCTTCAGTAATGGAAAGGCATTTTTCTCCAGTTGCTTATGGGAACATTTGAAATAACTGAAGAAGGTGAAAAGACATTTTTATAATTTTATTTCTTGCAGGTTGGGACCCCAATGTAAATTAGGTTAACTTGCAAATCTCTAGCTATTTTGATTTATGTGGAAAATCTTCTTCCAGCTTACTGCACCATATATCATAATAACACATGACTTTGATAGCTGTGTTCAGACAGCAGGTGACTGCAACAGCACAGGGAGGATGTGGTGTATTTGCAACAGTGATGAATAATGTGTGGGATTTTAGTCAAGAGAGTGCTTGAAAACTCAGTTTTACTGTTTATTATAAACCATATTGTTCTTGGATGTAAGCTCATCAAAATGATTGAATTAGCCCAAGCCTTACTGCCCTGTGATCATTCACCAGTTGAAATCAACTGAATTATCTTCCCTTGTTTTAAATGCTTTTTTTCTCAAAATGAGGATGCAAGGAATATTAGTGTATTCTGATAGGAATTTCTTTTGCATACAAAAGATGTGGTTCTGTAAATACTTATTTAAAAGGGCAATTCCTTAAGCATTCATGTCTGAATTAAAAACATGATCCTATTATAACATCACAGTTTAAAGTTTTCTATTAAATTTTCCTTTTTCAGTGGATTTTAAAAATAAAAATCTTTTATGAAGGTTTTCAGCCAAATAAAGCTTTTATGCTAGAAGAAAGTTTCCATTGTTCTTGGAGCAAGAAAGGACGAGAGGATATAATCTCACTAGTCCAGCAATTTGGTTACATTTTATTTTGGCTTAGTAAAGAGAAAGTATCTTGTTCCTCTATCTCAGTTAACAAATGTATTTCTATTCATAGCACACTGCAAGACTTCTTGAAATCTGTTCAAGTGCTATCAAAACTTTTTTGTTGTTTCTTCTGCATATAATATTGCAGAAGAAAAAAAGTTACAGCTTTTTCTGTATATGAGAAGTAACAGAAACCTTTTCAGCAGAAAAGCAAAAGGAACTGTCTTTTGAATAGACCCTTCATTCCTTTCTAGTAGTTCATTCATTTCTCCTATCTTTGTAATTTTACACTGTCAGTCCTTATAATCTTTCAGCTTGCAAGAATAAGGCAGAAACATCAATTTTGTGGATGAGCTTTTGAAATTGTGTTAGAGTAGGTTCTTCCTGTATATCTAAAACTAGTTTTCTTTCCCTCATGCAAGTTTTAATTTGCAATTTCAGATAAGTCACTGTGTTTATTCATACAGATTTGAACATTCCATCTGTAATTTGAAGCTTGAATAAACTATACTGAACTTGCAAGTTAAACTAAGTTTATCCCTGAAGTTATAATGCAATTAGTTATTAATTCAGCAAGGTACTTAAGCACCTTTTAATTCCTTTGAAGTCAATTAGACTATTCCCAAGCTTACAGCTATGCCTGCATTTAAAAGTTTCTCATTGAACAAAGTGTTATTGATTGAATTTTAAAAGTTAGAACAGCAAATCAAACGTAAGAAACTTTTTCCAGGGTTCGGAGATCTAAAGAATGATTAAATCATTGTATAAGTTGATATAAACTGCAGAAACTCAGCTATAACCTAAATAAAAAGGTGGCTGTATGCAAATTTTTCCATATCATTGCTGATTATTGTCTGTAGACCAGATACTGCACTACTGATGGTTTGCTGGGCTATTCTAAGGCTAATTGTTGCTATTTTATTACTTTCTCCACTGCCACTGGGAAAAGTTTTGCAAGTTATTTGACAGAATCCTTCCAGGAAATAAAATTATTGTCTAAGCATCCTGAAACATGGAGATGAACAAACTCACATTGCTGAAAATGCAATAAAATAAAAGTTAGGGTGCAACTGCTGTATCTATGGATCTTTCTTGCACATGGTGAAGGCCAAAGACCTGCTCTTTCTCATTGTAGGAATATCCTGTGATAGGTGAGAATCAGCCTGGTAAACTAAAGTTTCAGACAACCCAAGTTAAACAAAACACAGGAATCATGTCTCTGGGTCTGTGTGCCAACTCACATTTCAAACAGTAAAGTTCTCTGTATCCTCCTAACAGAGATCCAAAGTTCTCTCTTCCAACTGGATACAGAAAACTCTCCAAATGTAAATTTGTGTGTGTGTATTGCACAGCATGGTCATGGCTGGTCTCTTCACATCTATGTCAGGACTTCTCTCTTTTGTGTACATGCCTAACTGAAGAGTAAGGAGAAGTGTCAAAAACAAGTGTTTTGAGGTCAGTTAAAGAATCACTAGCAAAGGTATTGGCAAAAGCAGGTGAAAAAAAGAAAGGGGGTGGTGGTGGTTGTAATGAAAAGGATAAGGGTAGAAAAGGGTAAGGATACAAAGGAATAAGGAAGACCTTCCTATTGAGTCACAAGGTTCAGAGTAGGCCCTCTTGCTAATCTGAGATGTGGCCATCAGTTAATGCCTAAAGATTTAACAACACTTAAACTTAACAGCGCTCAATTGATACCTTAAATCAAAGAATTTGACGAAGGATTAATATAGAATTCACTATACCACAACAGCAACTCACAGGCTAACTTACTTGCAAATCTGCAGTACTTGAGAATCTAGGAGAGCAACATTCCATTCATAGTCCATTTGCTATAGCTTATCCACACTTTAATGAACAAAGACCAAAGTAGTATCTACAAGGTACCTGTGAAAAATTCCCTTTAAATTCAGTGAAGTTCTCACATGGGCTGTCTTTGCATCTTCTCAATGGGTGAAGGGTTGAGCCTGGAGGAATGGGAGTATCATCCCAGGATCCATTGTCGTAGTTTGGTGTTCCTCCATGTACAGCAAACTTGAGAGTTTGCTGGCTCTGAGAGGTGCCCACTGAGAGGGGAGATTACGTGTTGCAGTTTTCTGTAATCCAGGAGAGCTCCAAGGGTCTCACTTTAGACTGCAGTTTATAGGTCACAAGAGAGCTGGCTTTAGTCATAGTAATTTTCCATCCTGACCACAATTTGGGTCGGTAACTTTCTTTGAAGGTTCAATAACAAATATATTATTCTGCTTGGGTTGTTATTCAGGCAAGAAAAATAAGCTTCCAAGCCTTTTCATTAAAAAACAGGTGCTCATTAAACACAACTAGTTGCTGGGAACAGAGAGTGTTTCTGATAAGCTCAAGAGGAGCTTAACCCAGGTGCTGTTCATCAAGGCCGAGGCCTAACAAACATTTCTCACATCACAGTGCAGTGAGAGGGATGCACCACTACAAGTCATACATGAAACTGGAAAAAGGAAAAAGAAAAAAGGAAATTCAATACAAAATTACACACATCCTAGCTGGCAGCCAATGAAGTGAGTTATTAAGGTGAATTCTATACTGGATATTGCACAAGCCAGGCTCTTTCTGAGATTAACCAGAAAAAAACTGTGGTTGGGGCAGATCCCTGACCCTCTCAGAGTTACTCACATGGTTAACCACAGCACAGTGAAACGCTGGGGCAACTTCAGCTAGGGTGCTCTAAGTGTCTGGGAGGACATTCTACCTCCTTCCCTGTACAGCTCAAACCTGTTTTCCAGTTCTGATCAAAGTCCCTGACCAGTATAAATGTTAATTAGAAAGAATAGAATTTACATAACCATAATCCACATGTGCTAATCATAGTGCATGAATTTTGAATACAACAGTTTGTTATATTCGTTCCACAGGTTTTGACGTTTCATGCTTGCTGGTTTCTGGGAATACCCAAGAGGTACAGATTTTCAACAGGTGCTGGTAAATCCAATACAGTTTGAGGTATCAAAGCTGAGATATACCAGCAATGTGCACTGACTGCAGGTTCCTTGATGGAAACAGTGGCACACAATGAAACAAGTGGCATGAGGTCAGTGGCAGGAAGGAAAAGGATCCTCCAAAATGCTGGTAGGTGTGAGGTAGATGACCAGCAGAGGCTTTTCCAGGAGAATGATGTGTGAAATGAAAGCGGTGAGCTTTCTGTACCTGAACAAAGAAGATGATATAATCTACAATGATATAAATGTAGGCATATGCTAGACTAGCTGGCAGGAATTCTCTGTACCATCCAAGGGCTAAATTAGAGCTGTACAACCCCCTCTTGGTAATACAGGGAGGGGAATAGGAAATATTTCAACATACTATTTCAGGTTACACAGAATGAACCAAGCATGTTCCTGGTAAGCATCCGAGTTTGCCACCACGCTCAGTGTGTCTACAAAGTAATTAATCAGTTGAAGAGCTCTTGACAGGCACACAGTCAAAAGTGGTATCAGCAAGGGGATTGTGCACTACACAGTACAAAGGACTGGCTAAGTGCAGGTAATGAGTCTTCGTGAGGTTCCTGATATGTGCTGGGCTGTCTTTCACTACTGACATTAATCCAGTGGTCAATCCTCTGTCAAATGGAGTTGTGTGAATGGACAAGGTAGAGACAGTATGACTGCAGGAGGACTTGGGACCCTCCTGAAGCCCCTATGTGTGTAACTGCACCTTGAAGGGCTGGGAGAGAGGAGTCAGAGGATGTGTAAGGTCTCTGAGACTTCTGGAGAGGTGTCACTTCTTGGAGTGTGTCCATTGGATAGCACAGTTCATTGAAAGAGAAAGACCTGAGGAGGAAAACAACCTAATTCCCCAATCTGCCTTCTGTCATTTCCAACTATCACCTGCTTTGTAACCTTACAAGCGAAACTAGTCTCATCTTTGATGCAGAGGAAGAATTTCTGCTAATGTAGCTTTTCATGATGGTTATGAACCTGAACCAGGGGGAGTACACCACTGCTCAAAAAAACACTGTATTGGTGGCAGATTGGCATAATGATGATGTGGAGGAGCTCCCATTTACCTGAAGTGCTTATGCTGTATAAGCTGATGGAGATCAAGAGGTGATAGCTTTGCATGATACATGCTACACTACATGAAATAGTGAAATATTTGGTAAGCTGGGGTCTGACAGCCAGAGTAGTGTAAATATTTGTCCTCTTGAACTGGTGATGTTGATTCTCCATCACTGCTGAGGGTGACAAACAGAAAATTTTGAGATCACCGCAGCCTGTACGTAGTCTGGCTATTCACAGGACTAAGCCAGCAGAGTTAATGCTGGAGGGGCATGGAAAGGTTTATCAGAGCAGAAGGGAAGTGCAAGAGAGAAAAAAAAGCCTTGACTTCATAGAAATATCTGACAAGGCATCCAGAAGTTTACTGTAAATGATGCTAACCAGACTTCCCAGAGGAGAAAGGGACATTAATCAGTGGAGTAACAAGAGCTTCTGACAGCCCCAGCAGGAATGTCCCTGGGACTTCACAGGCGAAAGCAAAATAACATCTCTCCTTCCCTCCTCTAACATTCTCTTCTTTCTTCCCACATACTTGCTCTTTCCCATTGCTCTCACTCAGTGGTGGATGCATTTACACCCTGAATGCAAAGGAAAAGATTGATTTGTATGGTGCAGGAGTTTATACTATACTAGCTGACATTGTTAATGGGGAAAGAGTCCTTCTTTCTATATGGTGATTCTCATCCAGAGCACAAAACTGTCAGCCCCAATGGATCTCCTGTCAGTCACATGGGAGGACAGGATGGAGAAACAAACCTCTGTCCCCTGTATTTTCCCATGTGTTCACCACAACTCCCATTCTCCAAGATTTCTCAGCAAAATCAGCCAGTCTGTAGGCTGCTCTCAAAAACTGTTTTATATTTCCTGCACCCTTTGTATTCATAGTTAAAAATCCACTTCCTTATATTCTTTTTTATCCTAGCAATGAACTCTATTTTTTGGGGATATTAGCACTCTGGGAACCGATGACCTAGGCTGATGCTAAAAGAAAATGACATTTAGATTAATTCCTTCAGATGTATTGTTTATGAGCAGGAGATTTTTTCAAATTAAAATTCTTTGTGAAAGGTTATTGGAAACTTTTTGGGTACTTTTTTTTTTCTTTTTTTCCCCATATTCTTAACCACACACGAATCATTGCCTTAGAAAACAGAGATAAGGGCAAATACAAAGGCATTAAACCCTGTAAAGGAAAATATCCTAATCTTCTCCCTACTGAAGTCCCTTTCTTCATTGTTTTGCTTTTCATCTGGTTCTTCTAAATTTTGAAAAGCTTTTGGACCCTGAAGAGGCTCCATTCAGTTTCATAGGCCTCTACCCAAAGGTGCTAAGTGACTATATTTGAGTTTCATATATCCTAATCTCTCTTAGTCTCATCCTTGACCCCAAAGCTTGGCCCCAAAGCTTGGCCCCAAATAGTACATAACAGTCCACACTGGTGAGGACTAGGACTGCTAGAGGGGTTTGTCTATGGTGATACCACACAGCAATTGTCCCTACCTATTCTCTGAGTGCCGTATGGTGCTCCTCTGACCCTCTAACATTACTAAGACTTGATTTGTAGACTTCAGGAGTTCAATTATCTGTTCTGAACCCCATCAGAATACAATTAGTGTGATAAGAAAGTAATAATAAATGTTCTGAGCCCTGAGATGTAGTATGAGAACTCATGGAGCTGTCTAAAAACTTGTTGGAATAATGTTGGATATACAGGAGAGAGACCCAAAGCTGATCAGGATCCTACAAGGAATACAGAGTCAATTAGGCCCAGAACTGGTCAGAGAATGAATTTACATTGTCCATCCAGAGACATTCTCCACAATATTTCTTATAGGCCGCTGTCTTTCTGTACTTGCAAAGAAACATAGCAATGGAATGAAGAATTTAAAAACTCATTGAGTTTTAAGGGCAGTGGGCATCCAGGAAGAGGAGGCTGACTCCTAATCATGTGGTGCCTGTACAGGATGGGTCTCTGTATAACTGTCTGGACTAGTCCTAGCCACGGAAACAGAAGTACTGTAGAGGTCCAGATATTGTGCTATGAATCATGCAACATGCACACTGGCATGTGGGTGATCAGCTATCGGCAATGGACTTCTCTGTCCAGAGAGGCAGTTTTGTTTTGACAACAGGAAGTCATGGTTTTGCTGGTAGGAATCAGACATGATTGAAGAGACTTGGAGATCCTTGCTAACAAATAAACAATTTTTGCAGGTAGATCTTTTCAGAACATCTGAGAGTGCCCATGCTCTCCCTCCCACATCCCCTATTTAGTCAGTAAGCTCCTTTGTGCCTGCCTAATGTCAGGTAAAAAGAAGGACCCTATATGCTCATTAACACCACATTAATAAGCTTGATTAATGTGCATAATTATCTCAATTTACCTCACCTTAATGGAGTTCCTGAAGGTCCTCAAATAGCACTATTAAGGCTTAGGAAAAGTGGTGAGGACTTTTTCTCCCACTGCTCTGTGCCTCTGGATCGCAGCCAGCTCTGATCCAAAGTGGCTGCGCCCACAGAAAGAGCACAAACCTGCCTAATGGAGACAGAGAGCCCCTTGGGTAATCCTTCCCCATGTCCTGTCACCTTCAAACACAAGGGGAAGGAGTGTGGGTCTGTCTGCACTGGGCTGGGCAGATGCAGTACACTCCAAAAGAGAGATTATCAATTGGTGCCAGGCTGAGGAAATGGCTACACTGGTAAATTAGAAGGCAAAATTAAGAGAGTAAAAGCACATCTTCCTGTTAAGCAAATGCAGTATGTCTTCACTTCAGTGGGACTGAAGCCATGGAATCGAGCTACTACTTTCTCTGAGATATCCCACCTTCTGAGATCTAAGATGTGCCCCTCACAGAAGGTCATGACAGCCATCAGTGAGATCTGAGTCACATCCCCCCTCTAAGGAGGCCAGACATGAAGTCTGCTGTACTCTCTCTCATGATCCAATAGCTGAATATACATCCAGAAAGGAAATACTTGAGAAATTTTTCTAAATCTTTGCAACACATTACTTGTTTTTTCTGTGATTTTGAGAGGCTGGACAGGCGACCCTTCCCATCTCTCGCAGGGCTTTTAGAAACCTCCAAGGCTGAGATGCACTTTCCTTGATGCTAGGAGTGCTACCCATTTTCTCAGCCACTCCTGCTTCCTTAAATATTCAGTGTCTTTTCTGAACTTCCTAAGGAACTGCAAAATCATTCCAATAAACCAAAGAAGTGGGCAACACACGTGAAAAGGACCACAGAGGCAATACTGAAGAACTGGTGAGGTGTCTAACTGCTTCTTTTATGTCCCCTTGGCACTTACTGAGTTAACAGAGTTGTTAACCCTGACCACAGAGAGGAAGGTCATTCACTGACCTTGAACACTGAAGCCCTTGGGAAATGTCCATTCAGCCTAGGAGCACCAATCAGCAGCTCCTGGGCAGAAAAAGCTTCCTGGCCTGCATGTGTCCAGACCATCATCTTTCCTGACAGGCAGGAATTTTACCCTTACAGCTTTTAGCTCAACACTTGTTTTTCTAAGCTATCCATCTATGCCTCACCTATAAGGCTAAGGTGCTTTTTCTGGGAGAGCTGACTGACACAAGTGGATGCAAGCTGGACAACTCCTGGAGTAGGGGCTCTCTGTTGTGTACCCAGGCTCTGGTGTTTCTCATACAGCAAGGACAACTTCTGTGCTTGGCAAGTGGCTCCCACCACTTGAAGCCCAGCATTTTGAAGTAATTTGAAAACAATTTCATTCCTGCTCTTCCAATGGATTCACACTACTTTTTATTTAAGAGCAAAGACATGCCTTAATGCTAGCTCTTTGCTGGTGTGTATATTGTCTTCTCTTTCCTTAAATATTATACAATTGAAAGCTAAAAGACCAATACAGTAGAAGTTAAGTTGTCGTGGCCATGCAGTGATTACATGTAAATGTTGTCATTATGTAAAACTGTAGTCATTATGTATAATTACTAAGGAAGTTGTATAAATAAGGAAGAGGTCTGTCTTGCGGAAATAAAAATGTTATTTTGGAGATTGGTATTGACACACAGCCTTCTCAAACCTGTGACTAGACCATGCTTCTTTCCTCTCATTTGTCTAACTAGTTATTTCTCAGAAAGCCAAGATGTAAATTATAAACACTCTTCTTTAATTGAAGGCATTCAGCAACCCTAATGGGAAAAAAGCAGCATTTATATGCAAAATCAAAATCAGCTTATGGATTCCGTCCTTCCTACTCCCTCAGTTCCTCAGGTGCAATGGAGATGCCATTTTCTGTTCTACGTATTCCTATTCTTAGCACAATAAAAATGAAATTACAGTTATTTGCCACTGTTTTGTTAAAATGTTAAACTGTGTTTCAAACAAACTGATTTCAGTCCAGTTCAGTTGAGTTCAGCCCAGCAGCATGTGAGCCTTCTTCCTCCCTCTGATTCTTTGTAAAGCCACAGCAAGATTGAGGTGGAGTGCCAGACTCAATCCAATTAAAAATAATGCAGCCACAGACAGCACATTTAAATAGGAACCATGGAAAAAATACTTTAGTCAGAAGCGAAGCCACCAGCACCCAAACACAGACATGGAATCAGTAGTCAAAGTGCAACTGAAGCCAATGGGAATTTCTTCAGATCGAGCTGAAGTTCATATATTGAACCTAATTTCCATCCTGGATTCTGCAGAGAAAATTTTGGCTCACAAGGGCTGTGGTGGGGAAAATCTGCCTTGTTGGAGGGCAGAGCAAAACAACATCTAGCCTTGTTCTCTGGATGGAGAACTGTTTAATAAGACAGAGGATGTCAATAAAGACAGTGTTCAAATTCTCTCCAAAGAAGCCACTCTGCTTCTATCCTAAGGAGCCCCAAATATAACTCCTACAACAGCCTCAGACAACATTCATCTGCATCTGGCACAGTCACAGTTTAAATGGACTGTGAGGATAATGGAACACAGACCAGTACAAAACCAGAGAAGTAAATTGCTCGAGGTCGTGCTCTCTTTATGCTTCAATGTAAGCCAAAAGTGACAATCATGATGGATATGAAGAGTCCTTGATTTCTTTTAAAGTAGGCTTTGAAGTAATGTATGTCAACACCCAGTAACTACTTCAGCCTTGACACACGTGTGAAGATACTGTGTAGGCGCTGCATACAATCACAGAATCATAGAATTATTAAGGTTGGAAAAGACCTCTAAGATCATCAAGTCCAGCCATTGAGCCCCCAGTGTAAAAAAGACAAGCTCAAAACGAACAGGCTGCCTGAGGCTCGGCTGACGTGCTCGGTGCCTGCTTGCGTGACACAAGCTGTCATTATTCACTTGGGACTTGGTGTCAGTGCTGTGGCTCCAGGAAGCAAGTGCTAATTGGTGTGAACAAAAATTAAGGTTTCTGACTTTTTATGAACAGCAGACAAAGGGCTTTACAATGGCACATCAGACAGACAGTCCAGAACAGAGCTCTCTGTTATGAACTTTATATCATTAGAATGTTTTCGTCTGGGGAATTTTGGGGAGGAAATGGCAGGCTCTGGAGCTTTGAATGAAACCTTTATATTTGACCACTGTTGCAGATGGCTGTGTTCTCTGGTAAGTAGGGTCTCCCAAAGGACATTGGGAGGTGTGGGGTCCCAGCTTGGAACCCATGGAACAAGTCACTTCATGTTTATGCACATTTTGCGTATTTCTAACCCTTCTCCTTGTTACATTCCTATGACCCATGTTTTTTACTATATCTTTGCTGTGCTTGTAGCACTGCAGAGCACCCATTTCTGCTGGATCTTTTGAGATGATATTTTGATACAGAGCAGTATATTTGAGTATGCAGCATCTCCACCACCAGTCTGG
Organism: Lepidothrix coronata; assembly: GCF_001604755.1. Classification (NCBI taxonomy): domain Eukaryota; kingdom Metazoa; phylum Chordata; class Aves; order Passeriformes; family Pipridae; genus Lepidothrix; species Lepidothrix coronata. The sequence continues at coordinate 3,560,322 of NW_016690247.1, read as the reverse complement.
TAGCTGGTAGTGTAAGATTCACACGTTATTAATCATACATTTATTTTTTGGCAGAAAACACATTAACCAATTGAAGTCATCATTTTAAGAACAGTCTGTGGCTTTTCTCATGGCACAAATGTATGAACCTTGTTATTTCTTTTCTCTCTCAGGCTACTGTTGCCAGGACACTTATACCTTGACCTGAAAATCAATTGATGTATTTAGCTGGTGTTTATTTCTGCTCCAGCAGTAGTTGTGGAGAAAACAGATGAGGTACCAAAAGCAAACATTTTTATAAATCAACAGCTTAGAGCAATTTGTGTCTGAGTATTTAAAAGAAAAAATAAGACCCTGACTAGTAATTCCTGGAAAGCAACAGGAGGCTCATCCCCACCTGCAGCAGGCTGGATTCTGATCTCACTGATGTGAAGGCAGGTCAGGGATCTCCTCAGGTTATCCATTGTGTCACCGCAACAACAGGGGCCATCAACACTGAGCTTCCCTTCTCTGTGTCAGAGCTTGTCCTGAGCATTCACTTTGGCAGCAAAAAGCTGCTCTCCACCAATAAAGTCAATACAGTTATGGAAAAGAATGAAAAGGCAACTTGCATTTCCTAGATGATAGAGAAATAGAAAGCAAGATAAAGCAATAATTCCTTCTCTGACTTGCTCATCGAGGCAAAAAGATAATGTAATCTCTTTACAAAAAAAAAAAAAAAGAAAATATTATGAGAGGGTGTTGCAGAGCTTACAAGGGATTTGGCCTGAAACAAATTAGATCCGCTGCCATTTACCAATCAGGTAAAGGTAAACCCAGGATTAATCAGTACAGGGGAAAGAGAAAGAAAGGCTGTGGAGCTGTCTAGGATCTAAAAGAGAACAATGTCCCAGCTCTCAAGGTGATTAATGTATGAAATAGGCAGTGGAAGAAATTGAGCAATGAGCACCGTGGTGAAGGAAATCAAGTAGGTCTCCATTGTTTTAGGAGACAGAAACAGGCCATATAAGAAGTATTTACCTTGCTGATTTACAGTGAATAGAAAAGCATCACAAATGCTGTTTTCCTCTGACCTGATACACACCTGATCTGATTTGGTTTACAGAGATGGTGAACAGTTTTCTTTTTCAAGACAGGAAATTAGTCAAAATGTAGACAGTAAATTATATCCTGTTGGAGGAACAACTGATAATGGAAACTAGAGCAAACGAATTCTTAATGATTTGCAAAGGTTCCACACCAAATCCCTCTCTCTAACTTCATGGTAGTGCCATCATACGTGTTTTGACACTACCAAACCATTTGCTAGTGAGCTCTTCAGCTAAAATCTCTATCTAATTTTTTGCTTGTTGCAACCCTACAATGACTTCTCTTACAGCAGTTTCACTGTGTGTCTCAGTAATCCTCATTTGATTTTCCCCTCTGCCATGCACACATATCTGGGTACATATAACACTAAAATAAATTTGTTGCTACCTTTCTTTTTCACTTTTTGAGTCTGAATGAAACCCCTTCACCTGTGCAGTGTGGATATACCAAGAAGGACTTAAATGCATCTATCTGTATTAAGCTAGGGCCTTAATTCTGTAGTTCCTCAAGAAATGTTTCCCACTCTTGATCCCATCTGGGATGGGATCTGGTATTGCTTGATCCCATCTGGAATGAGCTCCACACATTACTGACAGCATTAAACTGTTTCAAATATTGTGAGTTCTTTCTGTTTGTTTACACTGTATCTGTTATTGTAATTCCATCTACATTAATTTACCTTGGTTTTAGATGATTAGGTTAGTGAGATATCTTGATTCAATCACTTCAGAAACAGAATTATTATTAAAACTGTTGATATCTGGGGACTTCATGGTAGGAAATCTTACTGTGCTTCCAGACTTTGCTTTCAGCCCCATCCTCACTAATTTTGCTTATATACATCTTTCTTAGAAGAGTATTGACTTTAGTGCAAAAGTTTTCCAGAGGTGAAGTGCAATGCTTTGGTGGGATTGAACCCAGTCATTTTTGTTGTGACTAAATGGGGGAAGTAACTACAGATGGTAATCTGGTTTTAAAATTATCCATGAATTTTGCAACACAATCCTACAGGGATCCTTGGTGTGTACCAAGATAACCAGGAATGCTTAGTGTTCATCTACTTCTGTTCCCACTGTAACCATTTTATCAAAATTACCAAGGCATTTTATCAAAATTAATTTAATATTGACTTTTTTGATATTAAAACAAGGTGAAACCAAAAATTGCACCCCTCGTGACTTTAGAATTCTCCAAGCTAATCTTGGACATGCACCTGACCTTTAGTAGGCTCAAAAGTAAATCAAGAGTCCAATATGCTCTAAGCAACAAGCTCAGCTGGAGTTTCTCTTTCCTAAAAGAAACATGGGCTCTTTCAAGGTTGAACATGTAAGCAGAAAAACTATGAAGGGAATATGACTCTCACTTAAACTAATTTCTTTCAGTCAGCAGGTGAAGGCAGCCAGTCTTGATGAAAGTCACAAGCTCCTCATGGCTAAGAGTAATCAAGAATTTCCTCACGCAGGACTTCAGTGGATTAACAAATACAGCTATATAAGCAGATACCACTGGCACAAAATATTTGAAGAATCAGTAGTAAGTGTTACATTAGCAATGCTTATCATGGGCTCAGAAGGTAGAGAAGACAAGTCTAGAGATAAGTCACTTTCTTAGAATAAAGTCACTTTGTTTTATTTGTCTACAGTGCATTCCTTTCCCCATTAGCACTGGGGGCATGGCATAAGTAACTATGAGGTTTAATTTGGGATTTATTACTGACTTCCTTTTAAGATTTGAATTTGCAATGAAAACTGGATAAAGCTACAGTATCTCATTTCAATATAAATGCATATTAAAAATGAATCTATAAAGCAGAAGCTGTCTGCTGATAATGAGCTACAGTCATGAAACCATTTGTAAGTACCTTAACTGGATAGCTTACACTTTAACAATAACAGGTCAATTCCCTTCACAGCATGTGTTGCACCAGCTGTGCAGGAAGGGATGGAGGGGTCATCTGCATGTTAATTTACAAATAAAACCACTTATATATCAACATTTCCACAAAAAATAGCTTTTCCCAAACAGTTCCTCCTCTTCAAATATGCTCATGCCACACTGTTTTGAAAGGTCATCTTGGACTCTCTCCACTGCCAGAATATCAAGCGGCCAGAGCTTACGCTGCATTAATTCACTTCCACACCATGCCCTGCCATATTTGGGCCATGTATTCCATGAGCTGCCTCATTCTCCATTCCTCACTCATGCAAAGTGCCCTGGAAGTGTCACAGAGGTGAAAAGTTGGTATGAGAAATAAGAGATTTTGACAATAATTTCTGTAAAGCTTTCCCTGTTGTTATTGTCTTTATTTGAAATAATTAACCAATTCAGAAGTTCTATCTTGCAGGCACAAATCTTGCACTCACACCTTAGGGTAAGTCTGGACCACGGGGCTCCTTACCAGGTTATTTCTCTGTTCAAATGTCTTGTAAAGCCTCTGGCATGGGGAGGAGAGATCCCTGTGCAGAAGAGGTGAGCTTTCCAGGATATTTCCATTCTTCCTCTGCTGTAGAATTTGCTCTGTGACTTTTAACAAGCCACATTCCTGGCCTTCCTGTACTGAAACTAACAGCTAGTTACCAAATCTAAATGTTTGCCAAAGCTTAATTTAGTCCTACTTTAGATGTTTGGGTGCAAAATATATGAGAAATGCAAAGTCTCTTGATGTACCATCCATAACGTTGTCCCCATGACTGGGACATTCACTTCTCTGTTTGAGGAGCAAATACAGTGGTGTAGGAGTAGTGCTGTGCTGAACTACCATCTTTCAGATGCCAAGCTGTCACTGCGTGTGGCGATTTAGGAAGGTATGACAAATGTTTAACAAGATTTTTAATGGCTGTTAAATCCAGAGTCCTGGATATGTTCCAGTTCAGGTAATTACATTCAGCCTGCTTAAAGACACTTTAACAGGATAGATCATTCTTCACAGAGCCTCCAGTATGGAAAGAATGAAAGAAACACACAGCACTGAAACAGGGAAGCAAGGAGAGTCATCAGTTTATATGTCTTTGTGTGGTGGCTGAGAATAAGGAGGCTTTGGTAAGAAAAATAAACCTACCCTTGACAAGCAAGAAAACAGTTTACTGTGTTTTTTTAAGAAGTGAATCAAAAGAGCAGACCGAAAGACGAGGAGCTGTGCTAAACTCAGGGGTTATTTGGTGCCAAATTCCTTATTTGTTGTTAAGTTATAAAGATGTAGTATTTTGAAAGTTACCATTTCAAACGTCAAGCTTCAGTCTAGGAAGCCTCGGGATGTTTTCTGAAGAAGTAAGAAATCAGGCTTGACAAAAGCTATCTTCTGTTTTTGAAGTCGATAGACATTTCTGGATTTTGCTTTCATAAAAGGAGATATCGTCTCACTTTTTTGTAGTGCCAGCCTTTTAAATTTGGTAAATGTGATAGCCCTAAAGGGCCCTTTACATAGCTCTCAGCTAGCTCTTTTCTTACAGCTGGTCCATCTCCTGACATGATTTCATTTTCTTTTCTTACTGAGGAAATTGAGATGCGCTTACAGATCCACAGCACCAAATTAATCTGCACATGCAGATTGATTTCAGTAAATTGGATAACACAGATTTGTTTGAAATAGGCAGACATTGCTGGCCCTTTAGGCAATTCTGTAGATAACATCTGTTTTGACAGAATTTTGAGAGGACTGAGGAGACGACAAGTTGGTGGGCGTTTTTAATGTTGCTGATTGTTTATAACTTTTATAAATGGTTAATTTTTAATAATTGTTTCCTTACTAGTGGTAGTCAGAGCAATCAGAGACAGAGCACATACACCAGTCAGTCATCCCTCCCTATTTCAGTGATTCCAGAGTAATTTTGTTTCTATCAGGTGTGATTACTGCTGCTGATTGCCTTGGAGTGGTGCCTACACCTGGGATACTCACATTTTTATGCCCATTTGCTTACTCTCTGTCTTCTTTTTCATTGTCCTTCTACTTTGCACACTGTTTACAGCCTGGGCTATTTCATACAATTAGCTATTTATTTTAGACTATAATCCACAGCCTTGGTTTGATTTGGAAGAGTACATCTAATTGTACTAGATAAATGATTTAAAGTAGCTTGGAGAAATGGGAATTAGGCTCTTACAATATTTTCCTCAGGTTAGCTTTACTTTGTGCACGTTGGGCATTTTTTGTTGTTCCAGGATCCAAGGAAAATTAAGAATCTCTTAGTGATACTACTTCTAGCTCTGAGAAGTCTCTCTGAACTAAACAAATGCTGGAGTTGCTGAAATCTCATAATGGCTCTTTTCCCAAGCTGTCACTCTGTCTAGTGGCAATTTCAGAGAGCTCCACACCTTTTTATTTAGATAAAAAGGAGGGCTAGGTGTGTTATATTACTTTTAATGGAAGGGCCTGTCTTATTTAAACAGAAGACAGATCAGGCAGGGCTATCAGCCCTATCACCTACTGAACACAAAATTATTTCCAGATAACACAGAGCCTCCTCACAGGCTTTTCCTCTAGTCTTCATAAGTGTATTTAGTGCTATTACTTACTATATGAAAAGTAATGTTCTCCCTGGCAACAGAGATGAAAATATTGTTTAAAAGTGATTATATTTTACCTTGATTTTTTATGTGGGAATGAATTTAGAAGTCAGGTTTATAGGACATTATTCAAGCTTATTACATCAATATCAGGCATGAGTGAAACCATGGCTTTATTCTATGTTAAACCCCAGGGCACAACATATCAGCTCTGTGCTGGAATTTTTTTTGTACTGCTTACTGGAGTAAAGTATCTAAGGGCATCAGTAGTGCCAAATATGTTAACTATATGTTTTGTCTCAGGTCTTGGTCCCTTGATCATGATGGTATGTTAGCTGGTTTATACACTTTCCTAACTGGCTAACAGACTATCCTCTGCAGAGAACTGACTATCTCTGCCTGAGGAGAAACCTAGGGATGGGGTAGCTCACTCCAAGGAGAACTGCTCTGAAGACGTGTTCATGGTTTTTCTCCCTCTGTGCTTGTGTTTCATCAAACACCGAGACCTCCAGTATCCTCTTAGCCTGATTCCTATTCTAGAAGATGTTCTTCCACTCCTACAGCCCTCCAAGTATTTTCAGTCAGAACACACCAATAGTAAATCCTTATCTCTGTTCCAATATATAATGTTGTTATTAAAAGATATGTAAGAGGATGTGGGGAGAGCTGTATATGGTTATCTTTTAAACTCTGAATAAAGAGTTTGAGGTGGACAAAATATTACTTTAGAGGTAAGGAGCTATCCAGGAGACAAGGGAGTAAGAGTTCATTTCCTCATGTTGCTTATTCTGTATCTAAATCCGCCTACCCAGTGTCCTATCCCAACCACTATCTCCCTCTAAAGCAAGGTATAACACTTCAGACCCTTCTGAGAAAGAGGATAAAGTGTGAGCAATAGTCATAGGAGTTCTGATACTGTAACGGTAAATACCTGGATGTTTTTGTCTGGTGATTCATATTCACATAGGTCACAAAGCAGTTAATGGAGGATTGGAATTAGCATTTCCTAGTAATTATTATAGAAAAGGATAGAATTGCAAAGATCCTTAAGAACAAGAGATGTCTTGGGGGTATCTTCCGTATAACCTCAGACTGAGTTTATGAAAAAAAAACCACAACAAAACAAAAAAAAAAAAACCCAACAGGCAGGATAGAATCAATTGTTGGCAGATGGGTTTTGCTTGTTTCTAGGTAGAAAGACAGAAGAATGTACAAGCTTAGAAAGTACATCCAAGACTGAAAAGATACTTTTGTCTGTTTTTTGCCCATGAGATGATGATGTTTCTTCTGCTTTGTGAGTCAAATATTGCTTGGGAGAAATGATGACCGATCTATTGTCTAGTGCTCTGCTAACAAAAATGTGAGCCTAATTACTTCCACTACTAAGAGAAAATAAGAAATTCAGGTCCCTGGCACTCTGTCCTTGAATTTTCATTTTGGTTTTTGTCCTAGAGTTTTGGTCTTCTCCTTATGACAACCTCTCCTAAATGCTGCCATGGTGAGGCAATGCCATCAGCTATTCATGACAGCTCTTCTTCTGGTGTCTCCTAGCTCAGGAATCACCTGAGGCAAGCAGTGATAGCTCGTTATCCCATAGTCTGAGCGTGAACAATAATGATCTGGCAGCTCAACTGAAATCCTATGTCCTGTAATATAAACACAGTGGATGACTTAGGGAATTTGAGAATCTCAGGGTTTAATTAGTATCATAAGAAATTCTAGGAGCAGTGACTAATACAGAACAGCATTGCAGCTTGGAATTAATATGTCTCATAAATTAAGATCAAGGTCTGAAATATGATGAATTACTTGTATGGCTGGCAGGTTAAAGAACAGGAATATAATCCTTTCTGCCAATTAATTTAGTACTTGGATTACTAGAGGCCTTCTACTCACTATTGTGCTCATGAAGAATGTCTTGTTATTTCTTCATACCCAATTGACATCTACATCCATCAGATCTCTCTTGTTTTGTCAACTGATGTAGGAGATGGAATTTGTTTCTATTTCTGTAAAACACCTAATGCATGGTTTGACCTCCTGGGTACTTGATGAAGGTAGATGATGAGATAGTCCTCAAAAAGCAATGTAGGGTTTAGTTTCTAGAATAATAGCAAAATTGTTAATGCTTTCCTAGAAGTTCTTCTTCTGGATTAATCCTTAGAGGATTTTGAGATAACTGGGTAGGGATGGAGGGCTCAGAAGAAGGTCCAATTGCTCAAAGGTGGCAAGAAGGAAGGAGTTGTTATTGTGATGATTTATTATGATCCTTAGAAGGTTAAGTTGTTTTTAGGAGAGGCAGGTGGATAAATGTGAAAGTATGCTGAAAAGATCAGGCTGTACCCAGTGGGATGAATTGTTTCTAGCAAAGACCAAATGAGGGAGCAAGCTGTCTGTTACATGGTATATTAACTTCTGGGTCAAAAAAAAACCCCAGGGAACTTTGCGCCACCTTGAGGCAGAACCACTTGCTACTGAAGGTTCATGGAATCGCTGATTCACAGAATGGGTCAGGTTGGAAGGGACCACCGTGGGCCATCTGGTCCAACCTCCCTGCTCAAGCAGGGTCATCCCAGAGCACATGGCACAGGATTGTGTCCAGTCAGCTCTTGAATATCTCCAGTGAAGGAGAGACTCCACAACCTCTCTGGACAACCTGTTCCAGTCCACAGTCACCCATACAGTAAAGAAGTTCTTCCTCATATTCAGGCGGAACTTCCTACACCTCAGTTTTTGCTCATCGCCTCTTGTATTATTGCTTGGCACCATCAAGGAGAGCCTGGCTCCGTCCTTTTGGCACCCCCTCTTCAGACACTTATAGACATTGATGAGGTTGAGGTTAATGTGTCACTAGCTTCTGCTACTCCATCTTGTCCCACCACAGAAATTGCTAGCTCCTCAAAAGCGTGCATGAACACCTCACCTCTCCTCAGCTGTTCCTGCCCAAAGGAAGTAGTGTAACAAACATATTTAAAAGTAGTATGTGTGGTTGTTTTGGTTCTGGTTTAGTTTTTGTCAGACTCTGGTGGTTTTGACAGAAATGGGCAATGAAATGGCTACAGGTACAGCCATACTTGATGGAGGGGACACCCACCTCCAGTGTAAGGGTGGAGGAGATTAGGGACATGGTTTAGTGATGAACCTGACAGTTTTAAGTTAATGGTTGAACTCAATTATCTTAGACATGTTTTTCAACATAAATGATTCTTTGATTCTGGGATTCTATGAGATGGATATGTGGAAAAAGGTGACCTCAGGTTCAGATTGTCAGCTGCCAGACTGTGGTGCCTGAACATGACTGAGTTTCTATAAGCAAATTGGTGATTTTTCTGCTCAACAGCTCTGTTTCACGCACTTTTGCCCATTCAGTCTGTTGTGTTTGGTCTAGGAGGTTTCAAGCTAACTCTCAGTTCCTCAAGACAAAACAGCTGAAGTCCTTCTTTCACTGAAACAACTTCATAGCAAAAATACCTCATGGATATAATTTGAAAAATGTTTTCTCTCCTAGAGGTTTTCCTAAACAGCAGACTTGTTTTGTTTTAGTTTTATGAAAAAAAAAAATAATTTGTCTGTTATTCTGTTCTTGGAAGTTTTTTTTCCGTTTTCTTTTAAGCACTACTTTTTGCTTTTTAGACCCTCTGGGGAATCAAAAAAAAAAAAAGAATGGTTGGAAAAGAATATGCATCAAATTTCACAAGACTGAAGGTTTGGGGTAACATGGCTCTGCCTGGAAGCAGGCTGTTCTGCTCTTCCTCTCTGGGAGAAATCTGTTCCTCCTCTAAGCAAGTCACTGGCATGAGGCTTGGGGAAAACAGGCTGCAATTCCGAACTCTATTACAGAAATGGAAGATGGGAATGAGTTAGTTCCTTCATGTGGCAAATTTGAAATGCCTTTCATCAGGTCTCCCAGAGACTGATAGAGCCTCTCTCCATCTCTCTCTGTTTCTCAGGTGGAGCTACAGGCAGAAAGCCAGGTAAAAGAGCTTCCCGCCTTCCTGACTCCTGCTGAGCATACTGCAGTTTTTCTCCCATCCACTGAGCCAACACAATTACTTCTGCAGACAAGAAATAAACCTGATTACCAGCGTGGCCAGCAGATCCCTGTAATTTGCAGCTGTTGCCTGAGTATTTCACACCAGCACCAAGGGAAGGTCTGCTCTCCTGTCAGTCACTAACAAACATCACAACTGGCTCTTCAGCCCCAGATCACTCACAAAGCCCCCTCTGCTCGCTCCATTTTTTTTTCACTCTGCAGAACACACTGTATTCATAAATTTTACTTTTATAGGGAGTGTTGCTCAAAAATGTAATGCATGTTTATATTTCTCCATCTCTAACTGAGGTAACTGAAAGCTATTAAATGCCCAAAGCAGCTACATAAAGCAGCTTCTAAGCATCTTCCTTTCCCAGGCACTGGCTGCTTGCAGATACACATGTATCATCATGAGTGTTCAAGTTTTCCTTGTCTGTGTTTTTTGCGTTCTCAAATCGTCAGTCTCTGAAATGGATTTTAACTGCCTTATTCTTCTTGGTAATATATTTTTTAATTTGATAGCCTGTGTTCAAGAAATAAGGACGCCTATCTCCAGAAAGCCCTCCTGGAGCCAAGGATATAATTGTTTCTTGTCCTGGGCATGGCCAGAGACCATTTTGGAGAACACTTTGGGGAGGTTTCTGAAGACAGAACGAGCCTTGTCCTGGAGGTGAGCAATTGCTAAACATCACAATCTGCTCTAAGCTAGAAATATTCTCCTTCAAAAAATAAGATTTATGATAGCAGAACTAGCTATAATAGTCCAAAACCATTAAGTTAAGTGTTGGTAGCCAGGGCTCAGTGCTTGAAATGTCTCCTTGACCCCTTTTTCAATTGGCAGTACAGGCATTCCTGATCCTTCTAGTGCTGCAGAATATGAGCCTTAAACAGCAATGCAACAGGCTGCAGATAGGTCTTCCCAATCCTTTCTAAAGCGCAGCCCTAGACAGTTCATATCTCTGTTGTTAACAAGCCACAAAGGCTTCACAGGTATTTGACTACTGGCACTGGGGCTCTGCATCATTGTACCCTCTTGCGGGTACTCTCATGCTGTGGTTCATCTGTTCCTTTCTCTCTGTCTGTGCCAGATTGTGGTGGTCATAGATTGTTTTGTATATTGCAAAATTTCTTTTCCCATTAAAGTTCTTTCTGGAAGGAACTGGCTCGCATGTGATCAAATGCACCACATCTCGTCTATTGTTAGGAAAAGGGCTGTTATAAATATATGGCACATGGTGAAAATTGTTATGATGGGTAGCTGCAGTTCACTCATCCAGTAATGCATTTGGACTGTTCAGTATCAGAGGCTGAAATATGTCCTTTTCAATGAGGCCAGATATTTTTAATGTAGATTCTACAGAATGTAGATGATTTGCAAGGTATGTGAACCATTTATACTTCATGGAAATAAGTAGGGCAAAAGAGAGGGCAATTGCTCTATTGCTCTGCCTTCAGTAGTGGAGTTTCTGAACACAAGGGGTCCAATTTTGAGCCAGCTGCAACTCAGCACTATTCAAGATCTGCAGAGTGTTATTCTGAAAGGAGTATGGGTGAAGGTTTCCTGATGAAAGGAGTATGAGAAGACAAAAGGCATTGCAATGAACTAATTAAAATCGATACCAGCAGAGATCCCTCTGATGCCTGGGTGGTGAGCAACCAGCAGGTGTCTTCATTACTTAGGCTGCTGGTGACAAGCTACATATAAAACTACGGTGTAGCTCATTTAATTTCAGCTGTAAAGTCTTAGCAAGTCTCTGGAGAGATGGAGTGGGAGGAAAGCCCATAGATGCTCAGTCTGTCATCTTGGTATTTGGATGAGAAAGAGTGTTCCAGAACTTGGACTCATGAGCTTGAAACCTTTTTCTTTAAGAGCAAAGCGAATGAATAAAACAGGGTGAACTTTGGATTAACAAAAAGACAATCACTGTGGCTAACTGCTGCTGTCATAAAGGGTTTGACTTGTGTCCCAGTGGAATGTTGTTGATTTCACACAGTCAGTCTTATTTTCCACTCAGAAATGTGGGATTTCTTCTCTAGCAGTGCCAGTGAGCACCAAGCCACAGGACGGATGGAAAGCAAAGTTATTGGTGTTAATGGCTGCTCTTCAATTTTCTTCTTTAAAGGAATTGCATGCAAGCTGGAAAAAATATTTCAACATTAACTGTGAGCTGTTATCAGACTTGTGCAGGTTGCAGCTTTTATAGTTAAGGATGCAAAGCAGCGTTCATTCAAGCACTGACTTCATATCAGAGCTGGGCAAAATTTGTGGACCCATTTCAATGCAAAAATGTATGACATTCTCATTGCTTCTTCATGTTGGCTCATACAGGTGACTTCTGTCAATGAGATTTTGATAGCTCCTGCCTTGGAGCCAAAAAAAAAAAGCAGGTATTACATTAGGCTGCAACTCCCTGTTTCACCAGGGAGATGAAGAGGAGGGCTGGGTATCAGCAGAACATCTCTTCATCACATAATTTGGAGAGAAGGTCTACAGCTTTTTTGTCCCTCTCTGGTGCTCTGTTAAATGTTCACTCAGCTGTGATAGTGAAGAAATAGTGGGGAAAAAAGAAGAGGAGCAACAAAAAATAGTAGGAGTTGAGGAAGTATCATTACAGTTCTGCAGGAATGACGTTTTACAAAGGTCAAACTAGTAATCGTTGTCCAGATACTTTAATATGATATGGAGACATTTTTCCATACAAAACCCCCCCATCCTTTTGTTACAAATAAGACACTCAGTAAAACACATTTGAATGCCATGACAAAATAAAATTTAAAAATACCAAGATACCTCCTTTTATTGACTTACCAAGACTGGAATTTGAAATTGGGTATATTTTAATATTCTCATATGAGTTAGTAGGAGAGTTTGAAAGATCAGTTTAATGTAATATGATTTGTCTCGCCATAAGCAAGTGGGAAGCCTTTGATTTATTTTGAAATTCTTTTTGCTGACTCAGAGTAAAAGTAGGGTGAGATGGGAGATATAAAATGCTGTTTGGGTTTTGCAATTACTTTTCTGCTGGCATCTTAATAGATAGAAAAGATATGAGTAGTGCAGGATAGATACATAGAAATTAATTCAATTAATTTTGAAGGAAAAATAAATATGTGGAATTGACCTTAGCTAGCTTTTGACCAACTGGAAGCATAGCTCGTGATAAGATCTTTAAAAATATGCATCTTTACTGAATCAGAAATCAATGTTAAATAATTCACATTCCATCTTTATCTTTTTAGAACTATATTAAAGCTATGTTCATTTTATGAATGAAATGGTGGTAGAACTGAAAGGCAAGGTGTAATAGACAATAATAATTAACCAATTAAGTCCTCTTGCTTTTACTGGGAATAATAAAGTGTGTGTCACCTAAGAGCAAGGTAAGGTTAAATTTTTGTTGGCTAGAGGGACAAAAAAGGTCTGGAATCTGAAGCAACAGAGATAGTTCTGCATCCTTATTTCACCTCAGTGAACTGCAGGAGATGATAGTTTTGCAAAGCCGAGGTTGCTGCCGAGGCTGCATGCACAGCAATCGGGGGAGCAATTACAGTCAAACTCAGCCTGGTCCCTGACACATGGTGAGGGAGTCTGGTTATTTGTATTTTCACCTAGCTCATGCAGATAGTAAGAAATGGCCAGCTGTTCCTGTGTACATTTTGCATTTTCTCTCTACTTAGCACAACATGTTTGTATAGTGCCTAATAAAAGAAAATTTAAAAAAAAATAAAAATCATAGCAACCATTGCAGTTATCTTAATGATTGCAAAGGAGTGCGAAAACAACAGGGAATGAAGAATCCTGAAACACTAGAGCTGTTTGCCATTCTGTTATCTCTAGCAAGAGACAGAGATTTTATTCCTAAGACTTTTCTAGCTGAAATTGCTGGGCTTTCCTATCAAGAGGGTAAAATTGGGCAAATTATGCTTACTGTCAAAGAAGAAGCTTTCCATCTCACAGTCTACTAAGCATAAACATGGCTCTATTTATTAAACTTAATCTTTTAAATTAAGCAGAAGAGCATTTCTTTACAGGTAAAGAACCCTGAATAAAGACATCTTCAGAAGAGGGAGAATGCATGCCAAGCTTTGCTAAATTACAATGAGGGCAAGTTATTAGCACCTCCAAAATGCAGATGTATACGTGAAAATAAACGCTAGGCAGGTGTTTCCAGAAATAAATACCCTCAGTTACTTTTATAAAGACCTGACATGGAAGCAGGACTGTCTTTTCCATTTGTCACACTGGCAGACTCTGAGCAGGTTTCGTCCTTTTTGACTGCGCATCCAAAAGGCAAGTGTGTAGTCAGCAGAGGGAGGGTGATGATATACAGGCAACATGTAAATGGGCACTTAAAGCACTGTATCTTTGGTCTAGTTAGTTATGACTTGCATCCAAGCACTTCATCCTGATCTTCTCTTTAGCAATGGGGAAGACCAGGTGATGAGAGCTGTTGGCATTCAGTTTATGCTTGGGTACATCCTGCCTCATGACTAGCAGCCTGAGCTCCACCAGCTCTACTGACTAGTTCCCTTTGACAGCAAGAGCATTGTAGGCTGTGAAATCAGATGTCTGCAACTTAAACTTCTGCTGCTGAATTTAGGTGTGATGATAATACCAACTCTGATTTTAACCAGGTGAAGTTAGGTGGCACGCATCTCAGTTTAGCAGAGATGAGTTGAGATATTTGTCTTTGGTAGGTGCACAGCTCGCAGGATGTACCTGAGAACACTTCAGGCTCTGTTGCACAAATTCTCACTACATCCATCTGGGAAAAAGCAGAGTTTAGGACTTTAATGCTTGCATATGATGAGGGCTCAGTGCTGGAACCAATAACAATTAGCATTTTCACCATTGACTTGGATGACAGACAGAATATACGTCACATGTGTGTCGATGAAACCAAATTAGAGAGGATAATTGACATGGTGGAGAGTAGAACTGTTACTCATGTGGGTCTTGACAAGCTGAAGAAATGGGTTGACAGGAACCTCAAGAAATTCAAGGAAGAAAAAGTAAAAGTCCTGCACAGACCCTGTGAACCAGTGCAGGCAGAGGGATGACTGACTAAGCAAGAGAAGAGGACTTTGGGGTCCCAGTGGAGCATAAATGAATAATGTATCCTCAAGTCACATAGGGCCAACTACATATTGGGTTATGGTAGAAAGAGGAAAGAGCTCCAGGGATATTGGGTTATGGTAGAAAGAGGAAAGAGCTCCAGGGAAGCAATTATTGCCTTTCCAGGACACTCCTGGAAGCCTAGTCCACCGGAGAGTGATGTTTCCTAAGGACAATATAAGCTATCTCATTTCACTACTGACTTGGTAGTATAGATGGAGAAAAAAAACCCAACATCCTGTGGTCTGAGCACATTTTCTGAAGGCCTAGGGCTCAGACCTGCATTTAAGTGTAGTACATCAGTTCATGGCTTAGCATGGCAATTATTTGTGCAATTTTAAGCATTTGAGCAGCTTTATTAAATTTACTGCTTAAGAGTAAGGATGCTTTTAAGCATTCTGCTAAGCTGGACCTTTAAAAGCTCGTGCCTACTCAGCAGTTATCATGGGATTCAGGAGTGTCTCATACAGCATGCTGCTATTGCAATACCATTACCACAGCTATCTATTAAGTCCTGGACTGTCCATGTGGCTGGTTATCACTGTGTGGGTTTGCTCAGAAGCTATTAAAATTGTTAAAGGGCAGTTTTCTTCCTGCCACTGGCTCAATTATGTCTTTGTTTTATGGTCTTCATTAAGAGAACCATGAAGATACATAAACAGAGTAGACAAGTTTAATGGTAGTAAAAACAGATACTTGAATATATATCCCTTGAAAAATTTGGTCTATACTTGATTTGATTTATTTTCCATTAAAACCATCTCCAAGTAATAGCTATTAATTAGCACTGTGATGTAGTATACTAGCAAGGTTATCTTAGATGTTTCTTGAATATTAAGTTTGTGGCTACATCACAAAAGAAATTCCATTTCACCTTGAAACTTCAGCTAACAAGTAGTAATGGCTGGTGAATATAAAATGTTACTGCTCTTGCAGACTGTTGAGCTGAGTTTTCAGTTACCTGATGACACTTTGGTGTTACTGAAATTGCCAGTTTGCAAGATTTTTTGATAAGGCTATCTGTTTTGTTGGCATTATGAAGCCATTTATTGTGAGAAGAGGAAGATGATTTTTCCCCAAAAAATCCCTGTGTTGATGACATGAGCGAGTGATGTTCATGAACCTGATTTGTGTGCTATGCACTACTGTACATGCTCATTTAGTTTTGTTTCCACTCTGCACAAGCATGGAAGCAGGAATGGTGAGTCTGCAATTGGGAAGGTTTATGAATGGGAATGAGAAAAGTTTATTAGGAGAGGTAGTAACTTTTATAATACCAACATACGTGCCCCCAAACATGTCTGATTTTGATATTTGACTTTTGTTTGCTTGTGTGTTCCATCTGTATTAGCTGGTTCAGAGAAAGGAATTAACTTGCCTGAGAATGGGAATAAAACATCAGAGCATGGAAACTGTGTAATGACCGCTTTTATGGGCAACTGAAAGATTGCTTCCCTCTCCCCATTTCCCCCATTCCCCCCATTCCTAATTTCTTGGCCTTAATCCACAGGGTTCCCTGGGGATCTGGGCAGCAGGATAATGAAATGACTGGTGAGAAGACACTGGGGTCCCCTGTCAGCCAGCTGACAGAAAAATAAAAACTCGCCTATAAGGAGTCACCCCAATGCCAGAGGATACAGTGAGGCTTTCAAATTGGACTATTCCCAGTATATACCCAACCCATCAGAAATTTCTACAACTATCTTGACTTGTACAAGTATCTCCTTATTAAGTGTCTCCAGGTCATTGGAAGATTTTTCAGACAGAAAGAATAATATTTGGTTAAATTTATGTGAAGCCTGTGGTAGAGGTGAAAAATAGTAGTATCTGGATATCCAGATCTATTTCTTCAACTCTGTTCTTCGTTCTCTGTACCCTATGATACAGCATAACTTAGTAAAAATTTAAAAACTGAAATATTTGCCTGACATCCTTGAAAGCTGCTCAAGTTCTGACTTGAGTACCAAAGGACATAAATGTATTTCTAAAGCAGATTTTTAAAAAAAAAGCCTTGTACATGCACATAGAGACATTGGTCAAAAATTGCCAGGAAATGGCACTAACCGTCTACCTCTCCTACTACTCCAGTAGTAGGGAACTCCACTGGGAAGGGAACTATTTCCAGCACTCCACTATATCTACCTCCACTATTCTGTGAGTAACAGGCTTTGAACAGAAGATTCTGAGAGCTTTGGTTGTCATAGGCAGGTCCAGAGCTGCGTCCTGCCCTCACTGTAAATGCTGCCATCAACTCCAAACCTGGAATCAAATCTAAATATTTTCACGAAGAAGGAAGAACTTTCTTGCTTCTTCTGCCTTTTACAACACAAAGACTGAATTACATTGCCATTTCTGTATTCTGAAATCCAGAAGCAATAACCATAACAACCATCTGCAATAATTCTGGGAGGTTTGGTTGAGATTTTGCTTTGAAACAAAGCAAACAAAAAACTCCCTGAAGAATATCTGACCTGCAGTGAAAAGGTCCAAACTGTTATTTGGAAATTGAGTATGTAGTTCACTGTTAACAAGAACACTGGATTAAAAAAAGTTGTTTGGCATACAAACAGCATAGAAAATTGGAGGAGGGTTGTTTGTGTTTATTTTTTATTTTAGTTTAAAATAAATTCATTTCAAAACTATTCATTTTGCATTTGAAAGAATGCTTCCTTTGTCTCAAGAAGCTATCTCTAAAGTGAATTTTACCAGATGTATAGGGACATTATGGCAAAAAAATGGGTATGAACAGTGCATAGAATTGACACATCAATATGAATTTAAGTAGCAGGGTGACTTGTATCGAATTTTTTCTCAGTACAAGGATCAATAATTTGTTTGTTGACAAATTTAAAATTACTGTAAGTGGCAAACAATCTCATTTTCAGTTCTCTGAAAGATGATACTTTCAGTAGACCCATGACTCCAGGTTGTGAGTGTGTGCATGTTTCATGACCCCTTCAGCCTCAGCTCTGCAGGAGCCTGCTGTATTTGGGGTGGTTTTACATTGCCACTCTGCTTTTAAAGCATGTGATGCATGCTGTAGTGCTGGAAGCCTGTCATTCAATTTTGTATGAGGAGTTATCATCACGAAAATATATTGGGGCTGCACATAAATTCATCTGTTCCTTCAAATCCTGAGTTACTCTCTAATGAGACCTCAGGTGATGGCAGTAACTGCAATACAGTTAGAATGACATTTCTCATAAGCAGTGTGCTGTGTCAACATCGGTCAGACTGAAAACACTAAAAAAGCTTTTATTTTCTCTAGAACATACTAAGGTAAAGCATATAGTATTTTATTTTCCACTGTTCCTGGGTTTGTCTTCATGTCAGTCTTAACTTTATCAAATGCAAAACTTGTTGAGAGTGATTTTAATTCTAAGATTGTCCTCAATCTCTAAGCACCTGTGACAATACTCAAGTGGTTACTGCCTTAATACCCAAGCAGCCTGAATTAGATACAGAGCATAGTACCAACGTGTTATGTATTGCTGGAGTGGAATTTAAACTATTCAAGCGTATAAATTGAAAACTCATTCTGAAGAATTGCTTTGCTTTCCTAAAATGAGTATACGGTAAAAACAACCAAGACATTCAGGAGACTTATCATTGGAAATGAATGTAATAATGTAATTCATGCTGTGTAAGGCAGACTTTAGTCTTGATGGATGGTGTTTGGTTGGTATTAAACTCTGATTTGCAGAATAGGAAATTCCTTAAGGAAGCAAAATCTCTTGCCAAAGCAGGCAATGCTAGTGCACAGTGATAAACGGTGTGCCAAATCATTCACTAATAACTTAGACAGTCAGCCAACACAGCCAAACCATGGTTTGAAAGCACCATGAAAGCAATTTACAGATCCCTTCTAAATCTAAAGTGGGACTATATAATTGCTACTTTAATAAGAACATCTTTAACTCAAGCTGGTTGTTGTTTTTTTTTTTTTAAAGAGAAAGAGAGAAAACTCTCACCTGAACTGAGAAGACCTAGTCTTCCTCCTTTGCTCACCAAGCAAACAGTCATCTCCATTTTCTCTTTATGCAGAACAACGTTTTTCAGAGACCAGTTTTGCAATACTTAACCAGCTTTTCACACAATATCTCTTTAAGCAATTCACTCGAGATTTTGTTGGGTAAAGATGACAAGAAAGAAAATTTAATGAATATTGTGTCCAAGAGACACCCTGTATCTCTGCAAACTCATCTCAGACTTCCAGCATGTTGGGGCAGACATGTCTCAGATCCATTTATCATCCCTCCTTCAGCAATACCCTCTGTAGAGCCGGAGGTGTGGCAGTGGCTTGTGTAACCATGGGGTTATTTGACACTTACTATGTCTTGGGGATTGCTCTGTTCTTGCCAAAAGCAAGACTGCACAAGGATTGGGTGGTTCCTGGTTACCAATATCTCAAGACTGGAAGGCGTAGGCAGCTACAATTTGTGTAAGGATTTATGGAGTCCTGCACTGTGACTGGTCAACACATAGTGTTGACACAGGAGAATAAAACAGCTGTAACTCCTCTATGTCCATAGGTATCCCCAGAAGAACACAGCTGCTTTTATGCACTCTGTGTACAAAACTCTTTGACAGTGGTGCATGGTAGGAAGGTAGTGAGATTGAGGAAGAGCTAAGTGGTCCAGCAGGGTAAGTCATGGCCTTAGAGGCAATTTGTCCTCTCTGTTGGTTTATGAATAACTTCTGGCCAGATTTCTCCATGACCTTTTCAGGTTCATGGGCTGTGCTTTTTCCAGGCACTCTAATGATTTGATTATTACCCATGAATAATCCTTCCCCATTTACTTTCTCCCTTTCCTAGTCCTGGAAAACAAGCAAAATCCAAGCACCGTGGGTCAGGTAGGGTGGCAGTGGGTTAGAGTTGGGAAAGACAAGGAATACCTGAGTATTCATATCCAGCTGCTTCTTCTACCAAGGCAAAAGCCATTACCTCAACTGAAAAAAGGAATAATACTACTTTCTGATTTAGTAAGCAATGGGAAAGCATCTGCACCTCTGAAAATCCATGTGGCATTCTCTGACAGTAACAACCACAAAGTAATTTGGAAAAAGAAGACATATTGAATGGATGAGCCTCAGACGTGGCCTTTTTCGGGTGTCTTTCCAGGAGTTTACATAAGGAAGCCTTTCTGTCTGTGAAACTAATATGTCTTAATTTTAAATCTGTGAAGGAATTGGGATATTCAATGATTCTTATGAAATGAAAACCAAATAATGTGTCTTTCTACCTGAAATACAACTTCAGTTGTTGGTTCTTTGGGTTTGGGTTTTTTCTCTCCCTCATAATTATGGAAAATTTCAGTGCAGGTATTCAGTATTTCTTTCTGATCTTAAATATATATAGCAAAATTTAACAAGTTTAATTTCAGAAAGTTTGAAATGTCAGAACTAAAATATATCAATCAAAATAAATCAATCAAAATAGACATTTTCTAAATTACTCACCCTTTAGTTTAATTTCTAAAATCTAGTTAGGCTTGACACTCTCCAAAATATTTATGGGAAAATATTTGACTTAAAAGGGAAGATATATGATTGTGCCAACGTCAATCTTCTGAATTCATGAGCTTTCAGTCAGAGACAATATTGAGCA
Source organism: Lepidothrix coronata (assembly GCF_001604755.1). Taxonomy (NCBI): domain Eukaryota; kingdom Metazoa; phylum Chordata; class Aves; order Passeriformes; family Pipridae; genus Lepidothrix; species Lepidothrix coronata. The sequence goes on along the minus strand of NW_016690247.1, from coordinate 3,539,994 downwards.
TAGAGCCTTAGCGAGACAATGATAAATTATCCTCATTTCTTATATAGGGAAAGTACAGTTAGGCTTTTGCTCACAAAAGGAGCAGAGCTGTCTGAGACAGTTCTGGGTCAGAAGGCAAAACAAAGGCAACCTTCAAGCTGAGCATGGACTAAGGTCCCTTATAAGAGCAATAGGACTCTTGCAAGAGTGAGCTGAAACCTATGAGGTTATTCTTTGCTGTTTCAGTTGGTTTAAATACATTTGCTGTAGTGTTTTAGATACTTAATTTGCTATTGTCATGGGACAGACAACAACTGAATTCAAAGAACTGTAGGATTATTTTTTTTCAATCTCTCTTAAATTTAGACTCTCCTTAAAAAACAGTTCCTCAGCAACAAAAGCATTGATCTTCACTCAGGTTAAGTATAACTATCCTGTTTAATACAGAAATCACCTATTTTATATCTGAAGTTCATAGAATCATAGAACTATAGAACAGCTTGGTTTGGAAGGGACATTAAAGATCATTTAGTTCTAACCCCCCTGACATGGACAACAACACCTTCCGCTAGACCAGGTTGCTCAAAGCCCCATCTGACCTGGTCTTGAACACTTCCAGGGATGGGGCAGCCATAACTTCTCTGGGCAATCTGTTTCGGTGCCTCACCACCCTCGCGGTGAAGAATTTCTTCCTAATATCTAATCTAAACCTGCGCTTTTTCAGTTTGAAGCCATTCCCACTTGTCCTGCACTACATGCTCTTGTAAAAAAAAAAATCTCTCTCCTTTTCATAGGCTCCCTTCAGGTACTGAAAGGCCACAATTAGGCCACTCCTAAGCCTTCCCTTTCAAGGCTGAACAATCCCAATTCTCTCAGCCTTTCCTTGTAGGTGCTTCATTCCAATAATCATCTTGGTGGCCCAAGTTTGTTATGAGGTCTTGAGTTGAAATAATTTTTGGTTAAACAGTCCTTCTAGAATGGTAAAAGGGATGTAAAGTGCTGCCCTCAGGACTTAGGCTTAAATATCTCAATGGTTCTGGCCAGTGCACATCAACAAACTAGGGAAAAATATTACTTGAGGTGACCTTCACTTCCATGCAAGAGATGAACATTCCCAGGAGACATTTATCAGAGCTGAGATAGGCTTCAGAAATGGGGCTTTATTTGGGAGCTCAGTAATAGACAAACAGGTCTGGCTGTCAGGAGGATTCCCCTGAAATCAGTATAAAATTTCCTAATTGATTTACATTGATCCCCTCTGTGCCTTTCTTACCTCACCGTGTGTAATTCCTCTTTCTTCACAGCACATACTTATTGCTAGTCATGTTCCTCATCATTCATGCCCTCCAGGATCACACAAAAAATTGAGCTCCTAATTCCTTCTAAATTTATTTTCCCATCCATTTTTGGTTTTCAATGATTTTTTCCCCCCTAAAGAGACTTCAATACCTTTGCTTCAGATTATGGACAAAAATCATAATGGTAATACTCTTGTTTACACACTGTTTTGGTAGTTTGGGAAAGTTTGGGTAGTGGAATGTAACCCTGTACAAGTTTTTTCAGCAAAGAGCAGAACAGGCATGTCAGTTCAGATAATATACCCTTAGTTTCTGACCAACTTTTGCATTTCTTTTGTTTCTTCAAGTGTTACTCTTCACCTCGAGTAAAACAGAGCATTTCATGCTTTTGATAATTTTTTTAATCTACATTAAAAAACCTGAAACATTGATTTGTGTGCAAGGAAAACATCTGGGTTTTGTAGAATATTCACTTCTGGACGAACACACAAATTCTGAAGTTCTTTGGTTATATAAGTGAAATTTTTCATTATTTTTGACAGAGGGATTAGCAGACATGAGGAGGATAGAATATTCTCCAATCAGTTCTAAGACTCACTTTCATCTGTTTCTAATCTTTGTGAGTTATCTCTCCATTACCTCTGATATATACCCAAGAAGGATTTAGAGTTCTGTGATCATATCCCTACATATGTGATTTCCTTGATCATTAATGACAGCATCACTATTTTACAGAATTATTCAACAAACCAAATGAATAGACACATCTTCTGGGTTTCGGTGTGACATCTTCAAGACCTGGATATTCAGATTCTACCACCTTGGAGTCTCATAACACTTGGAATTCAAGAGTTTCTCTTTGTAACAACACCCGTGCTTCATACCCTGCAGGACACATGGGTTTGATATACTCTCAGACTCTCATATTTCTATTACTTACCTCTTCAACTTGTCACTATAGTAACTCTTGCTCCTCTCTGTAAGCAGATCTCAAGTTAATTAACAATCCTACCTGCAAAGGATCCCACAATGAAGAGAGGTGATTTGTGTTGTTGGAAACTTCTCAGAAGTAAAATAACCTTGTGTGGTCTTATGCACCAATCTGTATAACAAATACTTAATATTTCCTCTGTCCCTAGATAAAGTTGGTCTCTCAAGTCTCCAGTTTCTCCAAGTAAAGTCTGTTTTGCCCATGACAATAATTGGTGAGCGATCTTCCTTTTCTTGTCTCAACCCACAAACCTTTGGTTATACTTTCTCTGCACTGCCCACATGAGGAGGGGGGATGATAGAGAGGTTTGGTGGGCTCTTGTCTTTCAGCCAAGGTTAATCCACCACAGAGATAAGCAAAAAAAATTGGAGCAGAAGTTTAATAGGCAATAGTTTTCATCTGATTTCACTTGGATCCATGTAGTGTTCATTTCCCTCTGTTGTATTTCTAAATAGAAGGTATGATGAGAAATGTAGACCTAGATACAACCTGCCAAGGAATTTGCATTGATTTAAGACCCAAAGCCAGCTGGTGTTATTCATATGGATAGAGAACTAGACTCTCCTCTCCAGGGCAGGCCAAAAAGAAAGCTTATCTGTATGTATGCCAGACTTAGAGTTTGATTTAAGTGGGTTGTCAAGTTTGAATCCTGAAGATTGGATCTGCTCTCTAAGAAGCCTTGAAACTTCAGTATTAGTTAATATATGTTGAAACTGTGAGATTTTTAGTACTGCTGCTGTGTTGCCTCAGTGTAAGTAAAAACTCATTAGTTTTATAATACAAGTAAATCCTACTCATGCCAGTGCAGCTGATCAAATACCTTGACACCTACAGAGCAATAAGGGAAAGCAGAACAAGCCATCTGTTTTTAATACCACTTATGGGGGAGCTTGGGAACAAAGTGGATGATAAACTTATAGAATCAGGCACTGTGTTTTGCCTGGGTCAGGGCTTGGGTAACAACCAGGTAAATGTTGTTGAACCCAGAGGAATCTGAGACTCAAACAGTATTTTTGTCTAAGTTGGCAGTGTGGCAGCAGACTATTCCATGTATTCCCTGCTTTTTCCAGTCAGAGTGGTTTGACACACATATCACACACAAGTGTTATGATGGACAGTATAAGAAATATTAGGATAAAATATTAGAAAATGAACTTTCTTTAAACACAGTGAATAGGGATGTTGAGGATCAAGCGTCTCAGGATTGGGTTTTCTTACATTTTAAATTTTAATGTGGGTTTTTAATACAAATGTTTCTTTCTATGATTTTAATATTAAAATAGAATTTTAATGCTAAACAGAAGTCTATGTTTTTATATACCTCATTAAAAAAAGGCATAGATTCCTCTAGCAAGTAACACATCCACCATTGGTCCTGCCTGCCAGTGTTATCAGCCTACCATGTATGAACACAGTCTGCTTCTAAATCATAGCCAAGGCCTGCACGGTCTTCCAGATCTTTAATTAGCATCAAGAGCAATGGATGATGTTTAATAAAGGCTTGTCTCTCCTTGATGCAGCCCTGGTATTATTCAGCTGTACAATCTATGGAAGGGCACTATAAACTCAGTGTTGAAAGTCTTGAGTTGCAGTCTCACATGGTTTGCATATGATCTGAGGGAGCCACAGCACCATCTTAAGCCCCATTTCCCCTATTTATAGCATAGAAGTTAGTTACAATGATGTTAAACTCCTTTATTGAATGCTTTGGGCAAGATTCATCTAAACATTATGTACTTATAAGCATAATGTCCCCATCAAACCTCACAGAACAGTGAGCAGCACTCTAGTCACTGCGGTCAATGAAGTTTAGAATGATTCACCTGAAAAAATAAGGTTTCCACCACAGAATGAGAAGAGTCCCCACTAAACTTCTTTAGCTTCAGCAATCAGCAATCAACTCTGCTCACACTGTAAATAAAGTCCAAAGTTACTTGCACAGATGAAGACATTTACATGGTATATCTCCACATTCAATTAAAAATCACTGTTTAGGTGATTATATTAGTTATAACAGAGTGAGTGAAAACTTGAAGTTTTGAGCACAGACTCTGGTATGTCTGGACAGTTTGTAGGACACTGAAGGTATAAGTAGAGCTCCCAGGCTCCTATAATATCTAGTGTTTTGCTTTATGGAGAATTGCCATATTAACTTTTTATGAAGCTTGTTCTAATCACAGCTTGAAATTAGTGTATTTTCTGATATTTGGATCCAAAACCACAGAAAAAATTTGTTGGAAGGGATTTCAGGAGCTTATCTGATCTAATAGTCTATGCACACTGGTGCCAACTCCAAAATTACTTTAGGTTTCCTTGGACCTCCTCCAGTCAAGTTTTGAATATCTCCAAGGAGAGATATGCCACAATAAGTGTTTCTCAGAATAATTATTATTTCAGTGTTTAACTATGTTCATTTTTACTCTTGTTTTTCCTTGTTGCACTCAAAAATTTTTTAGTGCAATCTGTGACCATTTTCCCATCTTCCACTGAGTACCTCTGAGAAAGAGTCTGAATCCATCTTCCCTACATCTAAATGTTGTGCACTTGGTCTTTCCAAGTCATCCAGTCACACTGTAAAATGGGCTTTATTTTCATTTATATATCAAGCATGTTCTTAGTTAATAATGTTCATATTTTCAAGATAATAAAACAATATGGTGACTGAAAAAAAATATAAATTTTCACTGAAAAATACATCTGGATATTTATCAATGAGCTTCAGGTTTCTATTGGAAAGGCACACCTTCCATCAAGACATTTTAAAGACTCTCTGTGTCAGCTTCTACAGGAGGAGTTGCTGATGATAATCATCATTTATGCATTTTCAGCATGGATACTTCGGAAATTACCAAGCACTAAATAATAATTTTGTTCTTTCTGATATTTATGAAAATTAGTAAACTGTGAAATGAAGAACTGGTAATAAGGGTCGTGGTGTCTTTTCCTGTGATCTGCAGAGCTAGGCTCAGATGAATCAAATAGCAAAGGAAAAGAACTCATGTAATTATTTTTCGTTATGAATCCTTAGCTGTTGCAAATGAATGGAGCATTCTAAATTACAGATTTAAACTGCCCTGAAAGCATCTTCATTATAAAATGGAAGACAGATAAAATATTATGGCAAAAAGCATGCTTTTTCCACTATATATAGGTGTGTTGTGTGTTGAAAAATATTTCCAAGGCAGTCTCAGTCTTTATTCAGTCTCTCGGTTTTGTTGAGGCTCTCACATTAGTAAATTAAACAACCTACAACCTTCTTCTGTGGCAAACCTTTCCCATGAAAGGGGGTGACTGTAACCAGTCTGTGTGCTGGAATGGTCCTTGGCACATCCTGTTTTTCACTTCATTCCAGGCATTGCTGGTTGACCCACAGAAAATATAGCCTGGAGAACATGCTAGCAACTTGACAAATAATCATGGTCCAGACCTGTTGTTGTTTACTTGTTATTTTATACACGTCTTTGAGTATTCAGAGAGCTGCCCTTGTCTTCTGACAAGTCCAGAGACATTCGTTTCGTTTCCAAGGCTTTCAGAACTGCTCATTCTGATAGACAATCATAGTGCAATAGATCATTTGCTTTCTGTGGCTTTCTTTGTCATCACATAAATTGCAAAGCTGTGGTTTAATATACATTCCCTCATTTTGCTGATGCAGCAGACAGCAGGATTTAGAACATGTCAGACCTTCATCACAGCATTACCTGTCAGATAAATCTTTCTGCCAAGACGCACAAGTAACTTTGAACCGAAAACTGAAATAATACAGTATTTTTCTTCCTATACAAAGTGCCATGTGTTGCCTTATTTGGATGAAGTTAAATTGAAGTTTTTATTAACCTCCTTCCACAAATATTCTTAACTCTTCAAACAAATCTGTTTCAACATCGATAAAATGTCAGGAGTGGATGATAAGCAGGTTCTCAGCTACATTGAAATGTGTATTTAGATACTGAAGCTTAAAATGTGCACTGACAGTAATTCTACACACTTGTACGATCACATAAAAAATGTGAAGCCATTGAAAATATATGTGTGATGGGTGGGTCAAGAGCTCCAGTTCTCTATTGATGGAATTTATTATGTAGATCTTTGCTCTCCCGAAAAAAGTTGTCAACTTCTACTTGATTTCTACTTCACTGTTTGAAAGAATTGTTTTCCTCTGAGCTTTACATTCTTCATATAAGTATTTTTAGAATTAATTCAATGTGTTAGGAGTTTTACACTTGGAAAAAGGTAAAATGAAGGTAATTGCTCTGAGAATTTGGTTTTTTGGCTTTGGTTTATTTTTGGATTGCAAAGCAGCCTCCAGAGATATTTAGAGCTAATGCTGACCTGTGTGTGACTGCAGTTTATTTAAAATACCACTCTAACTGCAACCTTTTCTATACAGTTACAGCATTGTTTTAAATTCCAAGTGCTTGCCAATAGCTTGGTTATCAATTCTAATAGTTTTTCTAGAAGTTCAGGATAGAGTGACTGGTCTTTAATTCTCTGGCTCAATTTTTTTAACCTTTTCAAGAGACTTTCTGGCTGAGCTAGATAAGCATGTTCAAATTCATTGACACTGTGGCATGATCATATGTGTGCTGGCTGCTTTTCTAGGAGGTGGGAAGTGCAAATGGCAAGGAAGTATCTGCAAGAAAAGAAACCTAGCCTGGAAGGCCTTGGATTACAGGTGTAGCTGAATGAACTCCTATCTCTGCAAACAATCCTGGCTACTCATGGAGTTATCTGTAGTGAAGACCTACTCTGGGACTTGCTGCTGACATCTTTCTGCAAAGAAAATTTTCCTAAAGAAACTAGCCCAGCATCATATTCAACCGAGTTAACTTATGTAAATAAAGGCAGCGTGATAAAATGTTGAAGTCAGTGTCCAGATGTCAGTACAAGAGTAGGACTAAAGGTCCTGCTTTGAGGATTGGCTCACTCAGCTGCAGAAGAGTGAGTCAGTCATCAAAATAAGATTTATAACTTATGGGCTAGAGACTAAGGAAGGCAAAAATGCCCAAAAACTTCACCAAGGACAAAAGTATTCTTTTAATCCAGAAAAGCTCGAAGATGATCCCTACTGACTTTAAAACTGCGGATGCCAGAGCCAGTTGTCTAGAACTATAACAGGGATTTTGTGAAATCCTGTTCATCTGGAAAGGCTTCTGCTGTGTAGGAAGCATTAAATCTTCGTTTTCCCTCATGTACCCTGTGTGCTCTGTGTTTGTTGGTGCTATTAATATAGTAATCATCTTGTCACAGCCTTCAGGGCAGAGGTAGAGGTCTTCCATCACACAATGGTAATCCTCAAATAGGAATGATCAAGATTCAGTAAAACTTCAGAGATGTCACATGGCCAATCTTTTATAGACCTAAATATATTTATTTTTTGAATATAAACTTTTGAATGCAACTAGTTGTACTGGACCACACAAAATCTTTTCTTCTGGGCTAATTTCCTGCTTTCTTATTATTCAGTCTTTACATCTAACAAAACAGAGGTTGGATGCTCTGGCATAGTTTAAAGCACCCCAGTGTACAAAGGCAAAGGAGTGCCTTCAGATTGCAAACTAGGATTTACATCCATATACATCTGTTATGGGATGAATGGAAAACTGGGATCAAAAGCAGTCCCAAAGCTCTACTATTATTGTTCACATTTTGTTGGATGAAGTGTTTCATACAGTCCTGTTGTCAGAGAAACTCCTAATTAAGAGTACAAGATTTGCTACTTCATTTTACACAGGTGATCAAAGGTAATTAAGGATCTAGTCCAAAATCTGGATAAGCAGAAGGGAACACAGGTCTCTGTCACTGTGTGCAAGGCCATCTATCCTTCCCCAGGCTTCTATGGCCTTTTTTTTGCTGCTCTCTGGCACACACAGCAGTGCTGCTGATTCAGAGAAGGGACCACAAGTGAGCACAGCCACCAGGGCTGGGACAGTAATTCCCACAAAAAAATGTGATGCACCCAGCTGGGATAGAGGCAAATAGAAAGCTGAGGAAGGGTTAAGGCTTCCTAGTACCCTTACCCCTGTATGAATTTAGCACCCACTTCACAACACATTGGATCCAGCATCTACATAGAGCCCGTGTTCCAGGTCTCTGTGACCCCCTGCAAAAGAGTAGGCTGTAGATCATGCCCATATAACACGGGTCTGAGGCTTGGGAGCCAAGTTAACTATAATTTAGCAGCCAGAGTAAGCTTCAGAAGCATAAAAATCCTTGTGATTGCTTTTCTCTGCACAATTCCTCATCTTTAAAACTGGGATAACACTGACCTTCCTCACACAGGGGTTAAGAGAAATCCATTAATGTTTGTGCAGAGAAATGAAATCTAGAAGGTTAAGTGGTTGTTGTTCATGACAATAATTCATCACACTGGGCATAAAATTAGAGTTCACGGTGACCTTTTCTTTCCTAAAATCTTCTTTTGGGACAGGGTCTAGTATCTCTTCTAAATCTGGAATGCACACATCTATAACAGCAATTCTCTTGAAGGTTTGCAGTGGTAAGAACTAATTATAACACTTTGCTCTCGTTTTTATATTAACAGCCCTCTATTAATCAGATATCAAAGTTCATGCAAATCCTTCAAGGCAAATAAATATTTTTTATTACTAGTATAAAACTGATGATAAATTAATTGTCCCTCATTTCTATAAACGTATCCAAGAGTAGAATGTGTTTCCTAGGTAAGGTAATTACCTACTAAATATTTTCTCATCTTTCAGAAAATGAATGTGAGAGAAAGAGAGAGATAAAGAAATTTATGTATGCACTAGAATGTAGGGAAAAAAATCCCTTTCATGTCTGGAGGCTTTTACATCGACTTCACTAAAGATTTCTGTATCAGCTAAAAATTTTCAAGTTCATCACTGCAATTATGACTCCTGGCTCCAACTCTTGTCATAAATGAAGCCTGATTTTTATGTATGCTTTTTCAGAGAAAGGTATGGCTGGTCTTAAAGTCATTGGATTCCTGAGTTACTTGGAAAAACTTCATACATACATATGTATGCTTACACAAGTTTGCCAAATACTGTCTTTTTTTTTTTTTCAAGGGACCATGGCAGGGGAAGATCATTGAAATTTCTACAAAAAAGCTGTGATATCTGACCATGTTCTTTACATGCCAGAGAACTGAGCTGTTGAGTTTACTTACACTCAGAGCTGATCTCTCTCTCAACTACTTCCTCACTTAAAAACACCACCTCAAAACTTTGCTATAAGAAGTGTCTCCTGACTTTCCTAGCTGCAAGATCTTAGTGAAGACAAAAAAATTTATGGTACTACTTCAGTGTAGGTCACCACAGCTGTAGTTTATTGCAATTAGGTACATCAATTTGAAATTGTATTTGTCCTTTATTAACTCAAATTTAATGATTTTGATTAATAAATATCTCTTTTTGCATTGAAGACAAACTCTGAGACATTGTGGTATGAGATGGTGAAGCAGGAAACATAGAAATCTGCCCTTTTTAATTAAACAATGGAAGGCAATGATGCATCATGGTGAAAAGGCAAGATCCCAGATCATATTTTGCCCGTGGTCATAATCTCTAGAGCACCTCCATTCACATACTTCTGTTAACAGTTGTGCTGGTTTAAAAGTTAACCAGCAGGGGAAATGAACTCAACTCAAAAGAGATTATAAGTCAGAATAACACTTTAATAAAATAATACAATAAGTACAATTATACAGACAAGCAATTGGTTTTAACCCACAAAACCCAAATGTATAACCCAGCACCCTGGGGCATGAACAAAGTGGTGTTCCTTGCCGCCCCCCCCCCCCCCAAGTCCAAAGTAAAGGGAGAGGGGAAAAACCTGTTGGTGGGAGAGCTGTTGCGGTCTGGCCAAAAGTGGTGATTGCAGTCCAGTTGAGAGCGGTGAGCTA